>NC_134836.1:60074727-60405428 GCF_004210375.1 Tachypleus tridentatus | reverse complement strand
GTCAGTAAGAATGGAAAAAACTTTGTATGGTGACTGGTAAACTGTTGTCAGTAAGAATGGAAAAAAACTTTGTATGATGTCTGGTAAACTGTTGTCAGTAAGAATGGAAAAAAAACTTTGTATGGTGACTGGTAAACTGTTGTCAGTAAGAATGGAAAAACTTTGTATGATCTCTGGTAAACTGTTGTCAGTAAGAATGGAAAAAACTTTGTATGATGTCTGGTGAACTGTTGTCAGTGAGAATGGAAAAAACTTTGTATGATGTCTGGTAAACTGTTGTCAGTAAGAATGGAAAAAACTTTGTATGGTGACTGGTAAACTGTTGTCAGTAAGAATGGAAAAACTTTGTATGGTGACTGGTAAACTGTTGTCAGTAAGAATGGAAAAAAACTTTGTATGGTGACTGGTAAACTGTTGTCAGTAAGAATGGAAAAAACTTTGTATGGTGACTGGTAAACTGTTGTCAGTGGAAAAAAAGAATGAATGGAAAAAAACTTTGTATGATGTCTGGTAAACTGTTGTCAGTAAGAATAGAAAAAAACTTTGTATGGTGACTGGTAAACTGTTGTCAGTAAGAATGGAAAACTCTGTATGGTGACTGGTAAACTGTTGTCAGTAAGAATGGAAAAAAACTTTGTATGATGTCTGGTAAACTGTTGTCAGTAAGAATAGAAAAAAACTTTGTATGGTGACTGGTAAACTGTTGTCAGTAAGAATGGAAAAAACTTTGTATGGTGACTGGTAAACTGTTGTCAGTAAGAATGGAAAACTTTGTATGGTGACTGGTAAACTGTTGTCAGTAAGAATGGAAAAAAAACTTTGTATGATGTCTGGTAAACTGTTGTCAGTGAGAATGGAAAAAAAACTTTATATGGTGACTGATAAACTGTTGTCAACGAGATTGGAAAACTTTCATAAGCTTAGTTCCATACCTTCTACAGCCTTTGTTCTCTCAAGAACTCTGAGTAATTCATGCATAAGTTAAAAATGTGCTTAATTTTATCTAAATATTTTTCAAGCACTTTAGTCTAAAGAAATGGCAGATACCTAGCAGCACCGGCCGTTCATTCTCACACTACACTTGTGTGATTTGAATAATGGGATTTGACTGTCTTTCGATAACTCACCCATGACCTGAAAGTGCGGGGTGTACATAACAACAAAGGTTCATGAGCCATGAATCTTTGTATTAATAGTTCAGATATGATAATAACTCATTTATTACCATCTCTGAATGTAGAGAGAGTAATTTTAAAATATTATTTAAATTTACTCTCTATCGTTAATTTTGATAGTTTTATTAATTACGAGTTCTTCCAATGAACGTGGTACAAAAATACATTTCTAGACGTTGACAACAATTCGCCGAAACGGTCTGGTAGTTAAGTACATTAACTGAAACGTGATACATTACAAATAATTATAATTAACAAGAAGAGTAAAGTTCGTATTATTTAATGAATATATAAATTATGTTGACACAAAAACAGCCATGAAATAAAATACATGAAAATAAAGTAATCACAAAATGCATGTTCATATAATAACAATATTTTATTGTTTATCAGTTAGTATAGAAAATACTAATAGTTATCACTGCCCTAAATGTTTAATCTGTCATGATCCCTGTATATTAATTTTACTAAACGAGATTAGGTTTAACAGTGGCTGAAATGTATAATATTGCTACGCACTATTTTAATATAAAACGCTAAACGAGATTAGGTTTAGCAGTGGCTGAAATGTATAATATTGCTACGCACTATTTTAATACAAAACGCTAAACGAGATTAGGTTTAGCAGAGGCTGAAATGCATAATATTGCTACGCACTATTTTAATATTAAATACTAATCAAAATTAGGTTTAGCAGTGGCTGAAATGCATAATATTGCTACGCACTATTTTAATATTAAATACTAATCAAAATTAGGTTTAGCAGTGGCTGAAATGCATAATATTGCTACGCACTATTTTAATATTAAATACTAATCAAAATTAGGTTTAGCAGTGGCTGAAATGCATAATATTGCTACGCACTATTTTAATATTAAACACTATCGTCATCAGTGTTTCTCTTTTTATTATTACACTATTTGGCAAATATCTTTCAATCTGAAAACAAGGACAGAGACCGAAGGGTTATGTAGGTATTAGAAATATAAAAATATTAGAAATCGTTTCTTCACACCTTCCTATCGAATTATTGTGTAGATACTTCTAGACTTGTTATTTACGTTATAAATTGATGTAATATTAATTGTGTGTTAGTTTAAAGTAAAGGTTAATATAAATTTATTTCAGAACTTGACTTATCTGTTGAAAACAATATAACTGCTCTTTGAAAGGAATTAGTATGTGTGTTGTCTGACAGCAAAGCTACATCGGGCTACCTACTGAGTTCACAGTGGGAAATCGAACCCCTTATTTTAGTTTTGTAAATCTCTAGACTTACTGCTGTACTTGCGGGAAACGGAAGGAATAAGACTGCTTGTAGTAAACACTTCATAGCCAAAGTGTTGTCTGGTTAAAAACAAAGGCATCAAACCGTATTCGTATGTATAGAGTCTGTTTGTTATGTTTATGCGCAACATAAACAAGAGTTATCTCCTTAGTCATCCATAAACGTGAAATGAGAGCTTAAAGGAAAGGCAGCTGAGAAATATACGATATACCAAAGGTGCGATTTTGGAGGTGACGAGACGCGAACCATGAAACCTAAGCTCCATAGTCCGTCGTGTTAACCCTTTGTTAGAAATCCAGTTACTTACAAAGGAGAACGAATATTGGAAAACGTAAGTAATAACAAGTATTTATAAAGAAACAGTCAATATCTTTGTTTGTTTTCTGAATTTCGCGCATAGCTACATGAGAGTTATTTGCGCTAACCGTCCCTAATTTAGCGTTGTAAGACTAGAGAGAAGACAGCTAGTCATCACCGCCTACCGTCAACTCTTGGGATACTCTTTTACCAATAAATAGTGGGATGGACCGTCACATTATAACGCCTTCACGGCTGAAAACATGTTTGGTGTGACGGGGATTCGGACCCGCGACCATCATATTACAATATCATTACAACCACAGTTTCTAATGTATATTTAATGAGAGATAGATATGTTCTAAACAGGTATGGAGACATTAAACAACAAGGATGAGGTAACAACACACATCAGATACCGAAAATAAGTATGAAACCTAATATATCATTCAGTTACAAGTATTTCTGAGCCATACCGGTTTCGGATGATTACAAGCAACATCAGTAACAACGTTGGATAACAATAAGTCCAAACACGAACCGTATGTAATATGAATGGTGTTATTAGTTATAATTTACTTACGGAAATGAGGCTATAATTATATGGAACCTGATGAATATATATGAACTTATATTACCAGGTTATTATTTTGAATTATTTAGAAAATATGTTGTTTAAGATATTAATCATGAATGTGAACTCATTCAGTTCACTCACTTCTTATCTCTGGGTTATGATAAACCTGTACCTTGGGGAAATCATTTTGTCGATGTCTTAGCTAATGGAAATACAAGATATCTTAATTGCTCAGAAAATCGGTTTAGATTACAGTGTTTGTTTATGAATTGCAATTTGTTAGTGTATTCGTGATTCTGTAATTCTTTGACCCAAGAATTATTTTTATTGCATGAAATCCAATGAAACTATAAATATTTTAAAACGATCTAACGGTCTTTGTGACCTGATATCTACAAGTTATTTGTAGATAATGATAGATACGCTAAAGCATCGTTCCAAATAACTTTCTCAACTAATAGGAATTGTGAGATTCAAAAACACCATCGTAGTTTGTTTATTATAAGAAAGTAAATAAATTTGATCGTTGAAAAGTATTACAACTGAAATACAGTTCTAACGTAGATTGGCCCTATGCTAGAGCTCTGGATTTCACAATACTTCCAGTACTTTATTATGTGGGTAGGTTATAAGAGTGACAATTAATCCATTAGCGTAGAGGATGGGTGCTAGAGTGTTCATGACTGCCTGCTTTCCCTCTAGTCAATAGTTCATAATTAGGGCCTGCAACGTAAGTACAATATACAAATACATTTAATCAACAGTTCAGAATTGGGGTCTGCGACGAAAGTACGATATATAAATACAGTTGGAAATATATCTGACACCGCAGCGAACATAAGACTGGGAAAAACATACAAAACTAAATTAAGTATTAGGTTGTCCAGAAATAAATGTCGATTTTTGAACTGCAAAGTTTGGGAAAGTATAAACCAGTGTTGTAAGTCATGCTTTAACCAAAGTTTGTTTCAACACACTTTTGCCAACGTCTAACGACGCTGTTTAAGCCCCTGCTGAAAAAATCAAAATTTCTATGGTCAATGAACTCCCTGAAAGCTTCTTCTGCAGCTACCTGGTTTTGAAAGTGTTTATTGTTAAAAAAGTTGTCAAAGTGCTTGAGAAAATGAAAATTTGTGAGGGAAAGGTATGGGGTGTGAGGTAGATGAGGCAGAATCTCGATTCCCAATTCGTTTAATTTTTGGAGCGTCATCCTTGACAGGTCTCATAACGCCAGTTTTGTTGATCTTCAGTCAGTTCATGTGGAACTCACTAATCCAGCTTTATCGTCTTTCTAATCACACGCAAGTGTTTGGCAATGGTTGATTCGCTTGTGCCTTGCTTTTCTACAAGCTCACTTGCTGTTATGCGAGGGTCTGTCTCAACTGCTTCCATTAATGTGTTTTCATCTAGGGTTGGCTCCCTTTCGCAATCTTCGTGGTCTTCAGGTCTTTCATCTCCAGGTCGAAACCTTTGGAACCAACGCTGAACTGTACGTTCAGTAACAGATCCATGGTCGAATGCCTGGTTGACGTTCCGTATAGTTCAAGTAGCTATTCGTCCAAGTTTGAAGTCATAGAGAAAAATCAGACGAAAGTCCTTCTTGTCCATGCTGCCTTGAGGGTTGTGAAACTTACTCTGAGTAGAGTTGAAACAGCATGTTTCATGTTTTATTTATTAGAGAATTTCATGAAAATTCATGTTAAATTCGTGAAACAAGTTTCATGTTTTATTCATTATGTATTAGAGGATTTTTCGTTTACCATGAAATTTCGAATGAAGATATAATTAAAACTCTATTTAACAAACTTTATATCCCTTTAAAACTGTGGATCATGCTTTAAGTCTTTCATTGGTCTTTATTGTATTAACATACTTATATCTTAATGACAGTAGTTTTAGTGTAATACATGCTACTTGGCTCAGAACTGAAATACATAACGCCTACTTTCAAACATATGCTTCTCTTTGCTGTCATAATTTATTCTATCCAAAACAGATGGTTAGATATATATGTGTGTGTGTGTGTAAGTGTAGCTGGTTAGGACTGCGTGCATTGGATCTCCATTCTATATATTATATTCATTTTAGGTACAATTTATTACTAACATTTTTCAATATTAAAGTCACAAAACTATTCCAAATTTATGTACGTGTGCGATTTCATTTACTCACCCAAGTCATTTGAAAATCCTAATGTTGGGATTTTACGACCTGTAATATCGATATAATATTACAAACAAATTGTTTTTTAAGACAAGAAGTAAAGTCATAACGTGTTTCATTTATGTAACTTATCCTATTTGATTTTAGAGATAATTTTTCAACAGCAAATAACCAGTGTAGTTTCCATTCAGATAAGATTACAACACTTACTGTCAAACGTTAGGCAATTTTATTTAATTTGTAATTAAATAAAGAACCTATGAGAGAAAAAAAATGTTATTCGTCAAAATACTTCTTTTATTGAATTTAATACTAGTTTAGCTTTTGTCTATAAGTTTTTCATTATGATTTTAAAAGTTTCAGGTACACGACCCTTATACTAAACAACAGTCATCTTATTTCTTCTAAGTTATTGTCGTTAATAAAAAAAAATCACGTTCGCAAATATTTGGTATTTTGAAAATTTTCAATTGAAAGCGTGAGTTTACGAATTTACAATCAAACCTTGATACGACAGTACATTATTAAATATTTATTAATTACTTCATATTTATTATTAATGTTATGCATATGTCGAATATGTGTAATAACAATGAGCCAATAACCCTATATAACTGTGCTGTATCTAACAATAGCAACGAGCCAAATAACCTTATATAACTGTGTTATGTCTAACAATAACAATGAGCCAAATAACCTTATATAACTGTGCTGTATCTAACAATAACAACGAGTCAAATAACCCTATATAACTGTGCTGTATCTAACAATAACAACGAGTCAAATAACCCTATATAACTGTGCTGTATCTAACAATAGCAACGAGTCAAATAACCTTATGTAACTGTGCTGTATCTAACAATAACAACGAGTCAAATAACCCTATATAACTGTGCTGTATCTAACAATAACAACGAGTCAAATAACCCTATATAACTGTGCTGTATCTAATAATAACAACGAGTCAAATAACCCTATATAACTGTGCTGTATCTAACAATAACAAGGAGCCAAATAACCCTATATAACTGTGCTGTATCTAACAATAGCAAGGAGTCAAATAACCTTATATAACTGTGCTGTATCTAACAATAACAACGAGTCAAATAACCTTATATAACTATGTTATGTCTACCAATAACAATGAGCCAAATAACCCTATATAACTGTGTTATGTCTACCAATAACAATGAACCAAATACCCCTATATAACTGTGTTATGTCTAATAATAACAATGAGCCAAATAACCCTATATATCTGTGCTATGTCTAATAATAACAATGAGCCAAATAACCCTATATAACTGTGTGCTATGTCTAATAATAACAATGAGCCAAATAACTCTATATAACTATGTGCTATGTCTAATAAAAAAGAGCAATGAGTCAAATAACCCTATATATCTGTGCTATGTCTAATAAAAATAACAATGAGTCAAATAACCCTATATATCTGTGCTATGTCTGATAATAACAATGAGCCAAATAACCTTATATAACTATGTGCTGTCTAATAAAAAAATAACAATGAGTCAAATAACCCTATATATCTGTGCTATGTCTAATAATAACAATGAGCCAAATAACCCTATATATCTGTGCTATGTCTAATAAAAAATAACAATGAATCAAATAACCCTATATATCTGTGCTATGTCTGATAATAACAATGAGCCAAATAACCCTATATAACTGTGTGCCATGTCTAATAATAACAATGAGCCAAATAACCCTATATAACTATGTGCTATGTCTAATAAAAAAATAACAATGAGTCAAATAACCCTATATAACTATGTGCTATGTCTAATAAAAATTGACAAGTGATATAACAGCGATACCATTGATTTCTTACTAAATCACAAATTGGATAGAATTAGAAAACATATAATATTAAATGAACTGGTATGGATTATCGTTGTCTTTTAAACTTACCTCTGATACATGTGGATAATACGTGCGTCATAAATGGTGAAAACCTCCCACTTTTCATACAGAAATCAGTCTCTAAAATATGGCGTGGATTTCGATTATTATGAGGTGCTAATTGAGGTTTTCTAAAACTTGAAATTTTAACAGTTTTATGAGATTTTCAGTTCTACGTAAATAGGCTAAAATGGTCAAATGTAAAGTTATTTGGTTTAACCATTCATTACAAACATACACTTTAATAATAAAACTACATTATCTTTGTTTTGGAATTTCGAGCAGAAGCTATTCGAGGAGCTATCTGCGCTAGCCGTCCCTAATTTAGCAATATAAGACTGGAGGGAAGGCAGCTAGTCATCACCACCCGCCGCGAACTCTTGGGCTACTCTTTTACTAACGAATAGTGGGATTGACCGTAACATTATAACGCCCCAACAGCTGAAAGGGCGAGCACGTTTGGTGCAACCGGGATTCGAACCCGCTACCCTCGGATTACGAGTCTCGTGCCTTATCCATCTGGCCATGCCGAGCCCAAAACTAAATTAAATCTAAATAATTTGAAACTAACGTGTAGTTATGTTAAATGCCACAATAATAAATGCACCTTTCAGAGACACTTTTCTCTGTTATTAAATACAGTTCAAATACTGTTAATAGGGCACAAACATCGATTACTACATAAGGAAAACACCGGACTTAGTTCCAACTAATACTCACAGTTTAGTGGTGATTGAGTAATATGTTTCACCATGATTGAGGTTTATGTACAATAACGTTCTGTCTGGTGCAGCCTACTGTTCCACCAATGACTACAGTTTTCTGATAACGATACATCCAGTTTAGCTCTCACTTATATGTTTTACCGTATTTCAAGTGATTTGTCTTTGTTAGTTCGACTCGTACGAACCTAAACATTTCTATCCTGTCCCTGTATTTGTAATTTTTCAGCATCATGTTATGACAAGTGTCACACAGTGTATGATTTAACTTCCCTTCCATAAAACAAGCGGTGAAGTTTTTTATGGTACGTTATTTTCTGGCTTATCAGAACAAGTGGACTGATTAACATCCTCTGAATTGTTTTCAGGTTTACTGAAATAAACGGAATGATTAATATTTTCGTGTAAAAAAGAATGTATTTGTTTTGTGAAATTGATTAATTTTTTATCATGCGATTTGTTTTAGTTGCAGGGAACATTGAGGTAGAGAAATATATTTTTATTAAAATACTGTGCGTGTACTTGGTTAAGAATCATAATTAATTTACGAAGGAACCTTGTGTTACGTATTCGTGAACTTTCAATAATGCTTGTTTGTTTAACTTAGAGGTTTGATAATTTGATTTTGAAAAATTAAATGTTTTCTTATCAACTCGTCAGTTTGACAGTTGGTTATCTTAGGAGTAGCTGCGGTTTTTTTTTTAAATTTCGCGCAAAGCTACTCGAGGGCTATCTGCGCTAGCCGTCCCTAATTTTGCAGTATAAGACAAGAGGGAAGGCAGCTAGTCATCACCACCCACCGCCAACATTTGGGCTTCTCTTTTACCAAGGAATAGTGGGATTGATCGTACATTATTACGCCCCCACGGCTGAAAGGACGAGAATGTCTGGTAGCTGGAGGGTATTATATCCTTTTTTATTATAGTTGATACGATGACACTTGAATTAAACACAACGTAGAACTATTTGTCACAAATGTTAAGGTCAAATTTCTACCACAGAAAAGAACCATTCAATTTAGTAAATGAATTTAAATGGAGGTATTTCAACTACATTTAAAAATAAAATGTTGTTAACTGGAAGTAACCAGTAGACCAAATATAGGGTCACCCTCAATGACCCTTATTGTGACACGTTTTATAATTTGTTACCAAATATCACAAGAAGTAGGATACATTCTCTACGTTCCAAAACTGTTGGTGTGCATGAATTACGTTTCAAGAAGGTGAGCCACAGAAATATGAATTTATTATTTTATAAAGCAACTGTTGTAGTTTATTTACTAATGTTTTATAGTTGCTTACTGTTGGTGTGCATGAATTACGTTTCAAGAAGGTGAGCCACAGAAATATGAATTTATTATTTTATAAAGCAACTGTTGTAGTTTATTTACTAATGTTTTATAGTTGCTTACTGTTGGTGTGCATGAATTACGTTTCAAGAAGGTGAGCCACAGAAATATGAATTTATTATTTTATAAAGCAACTGTTGTAGTTTAGTTACTAATGTTTTATTGTTGCTTACTGTTGGTGTGCATGAATTACGTTTCAAGAAGGTGAGCCACAGAAATATGAATTTATTATTTTATAAAGCAACTGTTGCAGTTTATTTACTAATGTTTTATAGTTGCTTACTGTTGGTGTGCATGAATTACGTTTCAAGAAGGTGAGCCACAGAAATATGAATTTATTATTTTATAAAGCAACTGTTGTAGTTTATTTACTAATGTTTTATAGTTGCTTACTGTTGGTGTGCATGAATTACGTTTCAAGAAGGTGAGCCACAGAAATATGAATTTATTATTTTATAAAGCAACTGTTGTAGTTTAGTTACTAATGTTTTATTGTTGCTTATAAGAAAATTTTTGTAAACCATGAATGTTAACAAAACTGAGGTTGTAATCAGTGCAACTGCAACTTATTGAGTAAGTAACTCCTCAAGTACGCACTTTAACTTCTATAACAGTTTGGTAACTGAGCAGTACAATACCAGTTGTCTTCAATAATTTTGTGAGTAATTCTTCATTTAAACGGTTCTCGTATACAGCAACTTTATACATAAGTTAATAAATCATTAATTAAAAGGATTTTAGAATTACAGAAACAGTAGATCCAATAACCACGTTTGTTGTTGTTTTTTTAATTTTGCGCAAAGCTACTTAAGGGCTATCTGCGCTAGCCGTCCCTAATTTAGCATTGTAGGACTAGATTTTGTTTGTTTGTTTTGGAATTTCGCACAAAGCTACTCGAGGGCTATCTGTGCTAGCCGTCCCTAATTTAGCAGTGTAAGACTAGAGGGAAGGCAGCTAGTCATCACCACCCACCGCCAACTCTTGGGCTACTCTTTTACCAACGAAGAGTGGGATTGACCGTCACATTATAACGCCCCCACGGCTGGGAGGGCGAGCATGTTTGGCACGACTCGGGCGCGAACTCGCGACCCTCAGATTACGAAGCGCACGCCTTAACGCGCTAGGCCATGACAGGTCCTGTAAGACTAGAGGGAAGGCAGCTAGTCATCACCACCCACCGCTAACTCTTGGGCTACTCTTTTACCAACGAATAGTGGGATTGACCGTCACATTATAACGCCCCCACGGCTGGGAGGGCGAGCACGTTTGTGCGACCGAGATTAGAATTCGCGACCCTCAAATTACGCATCCGGTGCCTTAACTCATCTGGGCATGCCGGGCCACAATAACCACGTAATTATAAGAAATATAATCACATTTCTCTCTGTACTTTCCGTAACAACGTTTGAATATATCTTTAATATATATATATATATTGAAAACAATTGATATAAATTTTTTGCGACTATTTTTCAAGAAGATATGACAACTTTATCTTTGTTTATGTATCAAATCAATTAGATTGGGATTATACTTATTCCAAATAACCGAAATATAGTATATCAACAATTTCACTTTGTGTAAGTCTCTGTACCCCATCTTGGGTAATCTAAGGATAGTGGGACACGGCACTGTAGACCTTTGGTGTGACGTGTATATTTATTTTTCAAAACTTCATTAGCATGAGATAAAAATAATAAAAAATAGTGTCGCATAGGAATACACAATATTAAATGTACATAGCATGAGATAAAAATGATAAAAAACAGTGTCACATGAGAATACACAATATTAAATGTACATAGAGTGAGATAAAAATAATAAAAAACAGTGTCACATGAGAATACACAATATTAAATGTACATAGAGTGAGATAAAAATAATAAAAACAGTGTCACATGAGAATACACAATATTAAATGTATATAGCACGAGATAAAAATAATAAAAATAGTGTCGCATGAGAATTCACAATGTTAAATGTACACAGAGTGTCTAGAGTATATAGTTAAAAATAAGTAAAATCAACGATATGAATTATAAAATTGTTTTTTATGCTTAAATGAAAGTATGCTTAAATATTATGGTCGACTGTCTGGGAAAACGATTTAAATTGTTAGTCTTACCAGGACGACTGTCACGTGATAATCAGTAACATGTTTCTTCTTATTAATCTGAGCAGCTTTATCGATAAATAAGGTACGGCACGGCCAGATGGTTAGGGCGCTCGATTCGTAACCTGAAGGTCATGGGTTTGAATACCTGTCACACTCACCATCCTGGCCTTTTCAGCCATGGGGGCATTATAATTTGCAGTCAATCCAACTATTCGTTGGTAAAAGAGTTGCCCAAGAGTTGGTAGTGGGTGGTGATGGCTAGATGCCTTCCTTCTAGTCTTAAACTGCTAAATTAGAGACGGCTAGATAGTTCTCGCGTAGCATTGCACGAAAATTCAAAAACAAAAAACAAAATCGATTAATAAATGCACGTCTTTACAGCATCACTGTCTTTTAATGGTTTAAACGGAAGTACAAAAGTGGAAATCTTCTTTGTGAACCTGTACTGCGGAGTGATATTTGTTTAATCATATGGTACTATTTCTCGTACAATCACCTCAAACTCACGCGAGTTTTATTTTCTGCTATTGTTTTTCCCTCCTTCCCATTGGCTTAGCAGTAAATCTAATGGCTTACTACTCGAAAAATTGCGTTTCGATACAGAGACTGCCAGAGCACTGATCGCTCATTGCGTAGCTTTGCGCTTAACAACAAACAATCAAACGTGTATTATTCCTTATAATATCATTAATTTCTCTTGGATGCACATCACTCATACAGTGTCAAAACCTTACACATTTCAAAAGAGAAATAAAAAATAAAGAAAACATTAAAAATAATAATAAGAGAAATCTACAATTGCTGTTGTATTGATCTCGCCACTCGGTGAGAGTTGCAAACGTAATTTTGTTTCTTATTAGTTACTGACGTCATTGTGATACTTTACGGAAGACTTAAATGTTCGTTTACGTAGTGTACGTGTATAGATGGTCAGTAATGCACGAGTCTAGCATAACTTTAATCAACGAAATATAGAATATTTGTACAGTTACGATAGAAAGTTTCTGCTTTTTCAGGGTTCCGTAATACATTAAGGCTTAACTGTGTAGTTTTATCGTCTGATTGCTGTTCCACGTGTGCTTGCAAGTGGAACGCTGAAGAAAATAGTTCTCATTTTGTATTCATTATTTTAATTTGTTTTTTGAACCTCTGTTAAGGGGCTTTAAACGTAACTCTATGGAAAACTCCAATTACATTTTTTTTATAATATCTGGTGAATTACGTAATTTGCTTTTATTTCACCACGGTTACTTTCAGTGTTTTTCCTACACGAAAAACAGATTTCAAAACTCTTATGTGACTGCTTCCACCAATAGTTTTCGACGACACATTAGTCCTTTCTCTATCAATGTATCTATTAGAATGGTAAGTTCTGTTTCGACCAGAGGAAACTTAAGAATCTTGTTTTAAAAACTAAAAAGTTTTGTTTCATGTAATACATCTGTAAAACTTTAATATTTTGAATACTTGTTTCACGTGCTATGTAATGTGTAAAAAGTTAAATACCCTTAAAATAATCACTGATTTATCCAGTTAAATCACAGTTAGAAAAATTCTCAATAAACGTAAAAGTATTCGCTGTTCACCACGCCATATTTAACAACAAAACAGATATGATTTAAAACAACAAATATGATAAGATGCTAAGGTTCTGTTCTCAACAGACCAAAGTATTAGCGTGTTTTCGTTCTTAATATGTTGATATTGCAAATGGCTTCGTTTTTCAATATTAAAATATCGCGAAACTATTTTAATTATAAAGTTTTTAAACTCATATATTGTAGTTTTTGACTTGAAATATAATAGAGAACTGCTAAACGTTACACACGTTCGACTATTAATATTGTGATGTATTCAAGAGAAGTAAGTTTGTTGAACTTAGTACAAAGCCTTATATATTAACCCGTAAAATGCCTCCAGGATAGTTCCCATTGTTATGTAGTCATATGAGAAGCCTATGCAGAGACGCTGTTATCTAACCATAGTTTCCGCTCGAACGTATTCTTGAAGACTCGAGATATAATGCAACGATGTAAAAAGTTTCCCAAGGCTAAGGGTCCCCTTTCACTACATTTAAGCCCCTACCAACAAAATGCCAGTATTACAGAATCCTGAATATTTGTGGTTTGCTTTAAAATGAAAGATCCATCAGTAAGTTTGTAGATAGGAAAGGAATGTCACGAGAGTATTGATAAAGTACCGATTATCAGTAAAGACCACATACTGTTCACAATCTTAGTAAATTTATGGAACAAAGCAGAGACCACCAACTGTTTTAAAGCAAATATGATACGTAGAGCCACCTACCAACGCTGTTTTCAAACGAATCACACGAAAGATTCTTTTAAGAACGAACAGTGTACTATAAAGCAAAACCTGTACGTTTATCAGAGTACTTTTGATCGATGCTTTTATTAAGGGAAAGGTTGTATTTTTAATGACTTAAATCAATGTACGTTTTCTTTGAAACGATTGGTTCTGATTACAAATGAATGCTTTCTTTCTTTTCATTCAATTTTGAATTGTTTAATTATCATATTGCATTTATCTTGTATTATCTATATATATTTGTTGTGTGTGTGTTTTGTTATTATAGTAGAGCCACATCGGGCTATCTGTTGAGCCCAGCGAGGGGAATCGAACCCTCTGATTTCAGTGTTGTAAATCAGAGGGGCCTGACATGACTAAGCGTGTTAAGGCGTTCGACTCGTAATCCGAGTGTCGCGGGTTCGAATCCCGGCCGCACCAAACATGCTCGTCCTCTCAGTCGTGTGGGCGTTATAATGTGACTGTCAATCCCACTATTCGTTGGTAAAAGAGTAACCCAAGAGTTAGCGGTGGGTGGTGATGACTAGCTGCCTTCCCTCTAGTCTTACACTGCTAAATTAGGGACGGCTAGCGCAGATAGCCCTCAAGTAGCTTTGCGCGAAATTCAAAGACCATACAAAAAAAAACATGTAAATCCGTAGACTTACTGCTGTAATAACGGGGTCTTTTTTTTTTTAATAAAATGAAACTCTGTTTATCTGATGTCTCATGGGGCGTGAACTATTATATATATATGTGCTATTTGCATGTTTTCGCCTAAAGCTTATTCTCAACATAAACATAACCAAAATAATAATCTTAAAAAAACCGTTGATTTAATACAACTTCATTAACTGGTGACTGAAATTCGGCGAACAGTTGATCAATAACTCGATTTTATAAAATGTTTTTCACGAACATATTAAAGTTTCTTGAAAGGTAATTTGTTATGTATGTTTTAATATTTTTTTCGTTGAGCTAGAAATCACAGTATTTAAGTTTGTTTTGAATTTCGCGCAAAGCTACACGAGGGCTATTTGCTGTAGTCGTCTCTAATAAAACAATGTAAGATTAGAGGGAAGGCAGCTAGTCATCACCACTCACCGCCAACTCTTGGGTTATTCTTTTACCAACGAATAGTGGGATTGGCCGTTGTGTTATAATGCTCCCACAACTAACAGGGCGACTGTGTTTGGTATGACGGGGATTCGAACCCGCGCTTTTCAGATTACGAAACGAGCACCTTAACCACCTGGCTATGCCGGACCGTTAGAAAATTCAAAAGAAGAATACATCTGATATAACACTAATATACAACTTATGAAATCAAAATCGGCAGTATAATATGTCGGATATAGTACTTTTAGTTCAGGATATTTATACCAACTATTATTTCTATTAAAATAGAACAACTGTCTAGCGTTAAGCTTTGATAAGTCTAAACATTTCAAAACGCATCTAAAATGTAATTATTCAACTAGGCTTAACTCCATTTTACTTATTAGGGAAGCTTCCCGGTAGCACAGCGGCATGTCTGCGGACTTCCACCGCTAAAAATCCGGGTTTCGATTCCTATGATGGGCTAAGCACATACAGCCCATTGTGTAGCTTTGTGCTTAAATCAAACCAAACCAAACTTGTCAGGGAAATAAAATACTACACGCGCATATACTCAAGTATGTATATATATATATATATATATATACCATAATAAACACAAAATTGTCAAGCCATAAACCAAAACACATTAAGTAAAATACTGCATATTAAAAAAAAATGGAAGTTAGGTTACAAGCTATAACATGGGATTATAAAATATATCTTAGGCCATAGAGGTGAATGTGGAAATAGGACCCACATTGCGGTGAGGATACACCGTATATCATTCTTAACCTCCAATTCGCTAGTCTCGCATAAGAATATTAGAAATATGGAGAGTGAGATTTGGGTACTCAAGCCCACAACGTCCCACGCCTGTATCACCCTTCATTGCCTGTAGACAGTTGTGGGAAGGTGACTGCTCTTCCAAGTTAAAATAAGAAAAAGGATAAACATAAAAAGATGAAAAATAATAAATAAAAAATGAAAATAAGGTACTACCATTTTTCATTTTCCTTATCAAATTTTGGAGTGAGAAGTGCATTGAGATCTAATGATTGTTTTTTTACGGGAAGGGAAAATAAAATAAAACCTTTTTATTTAAAACCAGACAAACAACCAAATGAAAGTTATACTTTATTTATTCAAGGATATTTGTGCTAGCAAAATGTAAATTTCAACCAAAAGGAGAGATAGTTTATCAACAACACCCGCCACCAACTCTTCAGTTACTTTAATTGAATACTAGACTCAGACCCTTATTCTAATTGAATATTTGCGACGCCAAAGTGCTAAACATGATTTGTTTTTGTTTTACGGGGCGTGAAACATGGAACTTCCGATCCACAGTTCGGCACGCTAACCAAGAGTGTATAAAAGAAAACAAAATGCGGGAGAGCATTAGTCTCCCATCTGTAAAGCTAGTTTACAAACTCACTTTGTAACGACTATACAGGGACAGAAACACGAATCTGTCAGATCGGTAAATTTATTTTTCAAACAGAGCTGCTTTGCTCTGTCTTGCCCGATTAAATTTATATATAGCTCATTCTAAACTGGTTTGTTTGGAGTTAAGCACAAACCTACACAATGAGTCACATTTGAGTCCTGCCCACCATCGGTATCGAAACCCGGTTTATAGCGGTGCGATTCCGCAGACACTTCGCTGTGCCACTGGAGACACTTTCAAAGGGAAGGTCGTAATACTCTTGAACTTTAAAAGTTCCTTTACAACTTTATATGGTTTAGTGCTTTAGAAAGGAAGGCATTTTAGTCACTTCAGTATCTTTTTCTCATGTTCCAAACGAATTACGAAGCATCACACCTTTCTTACCAACAAACATAACGTGAAAATCAGTAAAGAGTCAATTTAGAATTCAGATCTAAGTATTTTAGACGCCTCAACGTGTTTTATTTAGCTGTACTTGGCTACTATACAGTGTTATAATCTAACACGAGCTAATTATACATTCAGTGATCTTAATTTTAAATCTCCGTCTTTGCAAAATACGTTTTACGACTCCTAGTTATTATCTGGGTAAATATTCGAATGTAGCGATTATAACAACATATCGGTGGTGGATTACTGTATTACACTTTACTTACTGCAGCTTAATGTATTTACAAAACTTAAAATACATTTCATTAGCAATTCATTTTTAGGTAACACGCTCATTAATCAACAACCTGCATTTTCCAAGCACGTATACTTATTTGTATATAGTATAGATAATAAATTGTTTTATATTTAAACATACTTAAGTAAATAGTTTGTACCTTATTTCCTTATTTTTTTTTTCTAATTCTATTTCAATTAATTATTTTCTTTATTTCGGAAAGCAGTCACCTTCCCACAACTGTCTGTAGACAGTGAAGGGTGATATAGATGTGGGATGTTGTGGTCGTCAGCATCCACATCTCGGTCTCCTCATTTCTATATCTATTGTCACTCTGTTACTGTTTCTTTACGCGAGATTGCCGAATGGACGAAAAGACTGATAGACGGTGTATCCCCACCGCAATGTGGATCCTACTTCAGCAGTCACCTCCAATACCTAGGGTATATTTTATGTCCTACATCATAGCCCGTACCCTGGGATTTTTTGAATTAGTGCACCGATTTTGTAGTTTTTCTTTCGACTTGTTTGTAAGTGGTATGTACACACACGAGCGTGTGTAATTTTATAAACGTTTCATTGATAAATAGGTAGTCACACTGAAAGCTGTGTTTTAATAAAGAATGACGCACCATAATATTAATGATATTAATGTTAATGTAAAAACTGAAAAATAGGTAGCCACGACTGAAGATTGCTCGCCCCTTCAGACGAGAGGACATTGTAAAGTTACGGTCAATTCCACAGTTCGTTGATAAAAGAGTAGCCCAAGAGTCAGCGATGGGTGGTGATGACTAGCTGCTTTCCCTTTAGTCTCACACTGCTAAATTAGGGACGACTAGCGCATATAACCTTCGTGTTGCTTTGCGAGAAATTCAAAAGAAACAAAACTTCGTAAGTCTAAAACTGTATCTTGAACACTTATAATTTAACAAGTATCAACTCCGCCAGTTGAAGTTGACACAGTAATATAATCCTCTGTGGTTAATCTTTATTTAGTAACGATTTTTAATTTTTATCAACTTGGAGTTTTTGCATAATTGCCTCATATTATTTTAGTGATCTTTAAGTTCTTACGAGTCATGCTGAACAAAACAACGTCTTTACAAATTGAACCGGACGAAATGATTGAAGCTCGTAGCGTCATGATAAGCAAAAGTAAATAAGAAAAATAATTTTATAAATTAAACAAAAGATAACATAATTGTTTTTTTCCTTTGAAATTTAATGACATGAAAAAGAGCGATGTGTGCTTTTATATAAAATAAACAAGCAATGATACACTAAAGGTGGCATTGCAAATGATACCACAATAAAACAAAACACACGCACACACCAAACAACAAAAAGACAATGTACATAGAATACCACATGACGAAGATAAACTACAATAGAAGTGTGCAAGTGCAGTTAATGGAATACCGTGTAAGGAAGGTGTGTGCACATGTTAATGTGATACGTCAACAATATGCGTGTATTTAATGCTTAAAAAACATGATTAAAAAGATGGCTCAAATTGACTCTCGGACAGTTGAAAAATTTATGAATGTTTAAGACATATGCAATCATAACTTCCCTACAGGCCTATAATAAAGTTTCTTTCGTTTAACCTTTATTTTGTTTTCCTGAAAACATAAGTACAACATTAAATACACTTAAAGTTTTTCATCTTTTATCGCGTGATAAAAAACAACAACAAATAACAAAGCAAAAAACCTTTAAACGTAACTCAAATTCTTGCAATGGCTGTACTGAATGATGTCGCACAGTGATACTGTATTGAATGATGTCCCACATTGATACTGTATTGAATGATGTCCTACAGTGATACTGTATTGAATGATGTCCTACAGTGATACTGTATTGAATGTTGCCCCACAGTGATACTGTACTGAATGTTGTCCCACAGTGATACTGTACTGAATGTTGTCCCACATTGATACTGTACTGAATGTTGTCCCACATTGATACTGTATTGAATGATGTCCCACAGTGATACTGTATTGAATGATGTCCCACATTGATACTGTATTGAATGATGTCCTACAGTGACACTGTACTGAATGTTGTCCCACATTGATACTGTATTGAATGATGTCCTACAGTGATACTGTACTGAATGTTGTCCCACATTGATACTGTATTGAATGATGTCCCACAATGATACTGTATTGAATGATGTCCCACATTGATACTGTATTGAATGATGTCCTACAGTGATGTACTGTACTGAATGTTGTCCCACATTGATACTGTATTGAATGATGTCCTACAGTGATACTGTACTGAATGTTGTCCCACATTGATACTGCATTGAATGATGTCCGACAGTGATACTGTATTGAATGATGTCCTACAGTGACACTGTATTGAATGATGTCCTACAGTGATACTGTATTGAATGTTGCACCAACAGTGATACTGTATTGAATGATGTCCCACAGTGACACTGTACTGAATGATGTCCCACAGTGATACTGTACTGAATGTTGTCCCACAGTGATACTGTATTGAATGATGTCGCACAGTGATACTGTACTGAATGATGTCCCACAGTGACACTGTATTGAATGATGTCCTACAGTGATACTGTATTGAATGTTGCACCAACAGTGATACTGTATTGAATGATGTCCCACAGTGATACTGTACTGAATGATGTCCCACAGTGATACTGTACTGAATGTTGTCCTACAGTGATACTGTATTGAATGTTCTCCCACAGTGATACTGTATTGAATGATGTCCCACAGTGATACTGTATTGAATGATGTCCGACAGTGATACTGTATTGAATGATGTCCTACAGTGATAGTGTATTGAATGTTGTCCCACAGTGATACTGTATTGAATGATGTCCTACAGTGATAGTGTATTGAATGTTGTCCCACAGTGATACTGTACTGAATGATGTCCCACAGTGATACTGTATTGAATGATGTCCTACAGTGATAGTGTATTGAATGTTGTCCTACAGTGATACTGTATTGAATGATGTCCCACAGTGATACTGTATTGAATGATGTCCGACAGTGATACTGTATTGAATGATGTCCTACAGTGATAGTGTATTGAATGTTGTCCCACAGTGATACTGTACTGAATGATGTCCCACAGTGATACTGTATTGAATGATGTCCTACAGTGATACTGTATTGAATGTTGTCCCACAGTGATACTGTATTGAATGATGTCCCACAGTGATACTGTATTGAATGTTGTCCCACACTGATAGTGTATTGAATGATGTCCCACAGTGATAATGTATTGAATGATGTCCCACAGTGATGCTGTACAGAATGATGTCCCACATTGATACTGTATTGAATGATGTCCCACAGTGATACTGTACTGAATGTTGTCCCACAGTGATACTGTACTGAATGTTGTCCCACAGTGATACTGTATTGAATGTTGTCCCACATTGATACTGTATTGAATGATGTCCCACAGTGATACTGTACTGAATGTTGTCCCACAGTGATACTGTATTGAATGTTCTCCCACAGTGATACTGTATTGAATGATGTCCTACAGTGATACTGTATAAAAGATGTCCCACAGTGATACTGTATTGAATGTTGTCCCACATTGATACTGTATTGAATAATGTCCCACAGTGATACTGTACTGAATGTTGTCCCACAGTGATACTGTATTGAATGTTGTCCCACATTGATACTGTATTAAATGTTGTCCCACAGTGATACTGTATTGAATGATGTCCCACAGTGATACTGTATTGAATGATGTCCCACAGTGATACTGTATTGAATGTTGTCCCACATTGATACTGTATTGAATGATGTCCCACAGTGATACTGTATTGAATGTTGTCCCACAGTGATACTGTATTGAATGTTGTCCCACAGTGATACTGTACTGAATGTTGCCCCACATTGATACTGTATTGAATGATGTCCTACAGTGATACTGTATTGAATGTTGTCCCACAGTGATACTGTATTGAATGTTGTCCCACATTGATACTGTATTGAATGATGTCCCACAGTGATACTGTACTGAATGTTGTCCCACAGTGATACTGTATTGAATGTTCTCCCACAGTGATACTGTATTGAATGATGTCCTACAGTGATACTGTATAAAAAGATGTCCCACAGTGATACTGTATTGAATGTTGTCCCACAGTGATACTGTATTGAATGATGTCCCACAGTGATACTGTATTGAATGTTGTCCCACATTGATACTGTATTGAATGATGTCCCACATTGATACTGTATCGAATGATGTCCCACAGTGATACTGTATTGAATGATGTCCCATAGTGATACTGTATTGAATGTTGTCCCACAGTGATACTGCATTGAATGATGTCCTACAGTGATAGTGTATTGAATGTTGTCCCACAGTGATACTGTACTGAATGATGTCCTACATTGATACTGTATTGAATGATGTCCTACAGTGATAGTGTATTGAATGTTGTCCCACACTGATAGTGTATTGAATGATGTCCCACAGTGATACTGTATTGAATGATGTCCCACAGTGATGCTGTACAGAATGATGTCCCACAGTGATACTGTATTGAATGTTGTCCCACAGTGATACTGTACTGAATGTTGCCCCACAGTGATACTGCACTGAATGTTGTCCTACAGTGATACTGTACTGAATGTTGCCCCACAGTGATACTGCACTGAATGTTGCCCCACATTGATACTGTATTGAATGATGTCCTACAGTGATACTGTATTGAATGATGTCCCACAGTGATACTGTATTGAATGTTGTCCCACAGTGATACTGTATTGAATGTTGTCCCACATTGATACTGTAGTGAATGATGTCCCACAGTGATACTGTACTGAATGTTGTCCCACAGTGATACTGTACTGAATGTTGCCCCACATTGATACTGTATTAAATGTTGTCCCACAGTGATACTGTATTGAATGTTCTCCCACAGTGATACTGTATTGAATGTTGTCCTACAGTGATACTGTACTGAATGTTGTCCCACAGTGATACTGTATTGAATGTTGTCCCACAGTGATACTGTATTGAATGATGTCCCACAGTGATACTGTACTGAATGTTGTCCCACAGTGATACTGTATTGAATGATGTCCCACAGTGATACTGTATTGAATGATGTCCCACAGTGATACTGTATTGAATGTTGTCCCACAGTGATACTGTATTGAATGATGTCCCACAGTGTTACTGTATTGAATGTTGTCCCACAGTGATACTGTATTGAATGATGTCCTACAGTGATATTGTATTGAATGTTGTCCCACAGTGATACTGTATTGAATGATGTCCCACAGTGACACTGTACTGAATGATGTCCCACAGTGATACTGTACTGAATGTTGTCCCACAGTGATACTGTATTGAATGATGTCGCACAGTGATACTGTACTGAATGATGTCCCACAGTGACACTGTATTGAATGACGTCCTACAGTGATACTGTATTGAATGTTGCACCAACAGTGATACTGTATTGAATGATGTCCCACAGTGATACTGTACTGAATGATGTCCCACAGTGATACTGTACTGAATGTTGTCCTACAGTGATACTGTATTGAATGTTCTCCCACAGTGATACTGTATTGAATGATGTCCGACAGTGATACTGTATTGAATGATGTCCTACAGTGATAGTGTATTGAATGTTGTCCCACAGTGATACTGTACTGAATGATGTCCCACAGTGATACTGTATTGAATGATGTCCTACAGTGATACTGTATTGAATGTTGTCCCACAGTGATACTGTATTGAATGATGTCCCACAGTGATACTGTATTGAATGTTGTCCCACACTGATAGTGTATTGAATGATGTCCCACAGTGATAATGTATTGAATGATGTCCCACAGTGATGCTGTACAGAATGATGTCCCACATTGATACTGTATTGAATGATGTCCCACAGTGATACTGTACTGAATGTTGTCCCACAGTGATACTGTATTGAATGTTGTCCCACATTGATACTGTATTGAATGATGTCCCACAGTGATACTGTACTGAATGTTGTCCCACAGTGATACTGTATTGAATGTTCTCCCACAGTGATACTGTATTGAATGATGTCCTACAGTGATACTGTATAAAAAGATGTCCCACAGTGATACTGTATTGAATGTTGTCCCACATTGATACTGTATTGAATAATGTCCCACAGTGATACTGTACTGAATGTTGTCCCACAGTGATACTGTATTGAATGTTGTCCCACATTGATACTGTATTAAATGTTGTCCCACAGTGATACTGTATTGAATGATGTCCCACAGTGATACTGTATTGAATGATGTCCCACAGTGATACTGTATTGAATGTTGTCCCACATTGATACTGTATTGAATGATGTCCCACAGTGATACTGTACTGAATGTTGTCCCACAGTGATACTGTACTGAATGTTGTCCCACAGTGATACTGTACTGAATGTTGCCCCACATTGATACTGTATTGAATGATGTCCTACAGTGATACTGTATTGAATGTTGTCCCACAGTGATACTGTATTGAATGTTGTCCCACATTGATACTGTATTGAATGATGTCCCACAGTGATACTGTACTGAATGTTGTCCCACAGTGATACTGTATTGAATGTTCTCCCACAGTGATACTGTATTGAATGATGTCCTACAGTGATACTGTATAAAAAGATGTCCCACAGTGATACTGTATTGAATGTTGTCCCACAGTGATACTGTATTGAATGATGTCCTACAGTGATACTGTATTGAATGTTGTCCCACATTGATACTGTATTGAATGATGTCCCACATTGATACTGTATTGAATGATGTCCCACAGTGATACTGTATTGAATGATGTCCACATTGATACTGTATTGTGATACTGTATTGAATGTTGTCCCACAGTGATACTGTATTGAATGTTGTCCCACAGTGATACTGTATTGAATGTTGTCCCACAGTGATACTGTATTGAATGATGTCCCCAGTGATACAGTGATAGTGTATTGAATGTTGTCCCACAGTGATACTGTACTGAATGATGTCCTACAGTGATACTGTATTGAATGATGTCCTACAGTGATAGTGTATTGAATGTTGTCCCACACTGATAGTGTATTGAATGATGTCCCACAGTGATACTGTATTGAATGATGTCCCACAGTGATGCTGTACAGAATGATGTCCCACAGTGATACTGTATTGAATGTTGTCCCACAGTGATACTGTACTGAATGTTGCCCCACAGTGATACTGCACTGAATGTTGTCCCACAGTGATACTGTACTGAATGTTGTCCCACAGTGATACTGCACTGAATGTTGCCCCACATTGATACTGTATTGAATGATGTCCTACAGTGATACTGTATTGAATGTTGTCCCACAGTGATACTGTATTGAATGTTGTCCCACATTGATACTGTATTGAATGATGTCCCATAGTGATACTGTATTGAATGTTGTCCCACAGTGATACTGTATTGAATGTTGTCCCACAGTGATACTGTATTGAATGTTGTCCCACAGTGATACTGTATTGAATGTTCTCCCACAGTGATACTGTATTGAATGTTGTCCCACAGTGATACTGTACTGAATGTTGTCCCACAGTGATACTGTATTGAATGTTGTCCCACAGTGATACTGTATTGAATGATGTCCCACAGTGATACTGTACTGAATGTTGTCCCACAGTGATACTGTATTGAATGATGTCCCACAGTGATACTGTATTGAATGATGTCCCACAGTGATACTGTATTGAATGTTGTCCCACAGTGATACTGTATTGAATGATGTCCCACAGTGTTACTGTATTGAATGTTGTCCCACAGTGATACTGTATTGAATGATGTCCTACAGTGATATTGTATTGAATGTTGTCCCACAGTGATACTGTATTGAATGATGTCCCACAGTGATACTGTACTGAATGTTGTCCCACAGTGATACTGTACTGAATGTTGCCCCACAGTGATACTGTATTAAATGTTGTCCCACAGTGATACTGTACTGAATGTTGCCCCACATTGATACTGTATTGAATGATGTCCTACAGTGATACTGTATTGAATGTTGTCCCACAGTGATACTGTATTGAATGTTGTCCCACTGTGATACTGTATTGAATGTTGTCCCACAGTGATACTGTATTGAATGATGTCCCACAGTGATACTGTACTGAATGTTGCCCCACATTGATACTGTATTGAATGATGTCCCACAGTGATACTGTACTGAATGTTGTCCCACAGTGATACTGTACTGAATGTTGTCCCACAGTGATACTGTATTGAATGTTGTCCCACATTGATACTGTATTGAATGATGTCCCACAGTGATACTGTACTGAATGTTGTCCCACAGTGATACTGTATTGAATGTTCTCCCACAGTGATACTGTATTGAATGATGTCCTACAGTGATACTGTATAAAAAGATGTCCCACAGTGATACTGTATTGAATGTTGTCCCACATTGATACTGTATTGAATAATGTCCCACAGTGATACTGTACTGAATGTTGTCCCACAGTGATACTGTATTGAATGTTGTCCCACATTGATACTGTATTAAATGTTGTCCCACAGTGATACTGTATTGAATGATGTCCCACAGTGATACTGTATTGAATGTTGTCCCACATTGATACTGTATTGAATGATGTCCCACAGTGATACTGTACTGAATGTTGTCCCACAGTGATACTGTACTGAATGTTGTCCCACAGTGATACTGTACTGAATGTTGTCCCACAGTGATACTGTATTGAATGTTGTCCCACATTGATACTGTATTAAATGTTGTCCCACAGTGATACTGTATTGAATGATGTCCCACAGTGATACTGTATTGAATGTTGTCCCACATTGATACTGTATTGAATGATGTCCCACAGTGATACTGTACTGAATGTTGTCCCACAGTGATACTGTACTGAATGTTGTCCCACAGTGATACTGTACTGAATGTTGTCCCACATTGATACTGTATTGAATGATGTCCTACAGTGATACTGTATTGAATGTTGTCCCACAGTGATACTGTATTGAATGTTGTCCCACATTGATACTGTATTGAATGATGTCCCACAGTGATACTGTATTGAATGTTGTCCCACAGTGATACTGTATTGAATGTTCTCCCACAGTGATACTGTATTGAATGATGTCCTACAGTGATACTGTATGAAAGATGTCCCACAGTGATACTGTATTGAATGTTGTCCCACAGTGATACTGTATTGAATGATGTCCTACAGTGATACTGTATTGAATGTTGTCCCACATTGATACTGTATTGAATGATGTCCCACATTGATACTGTATCGAATGATGTCCCACAGTGATACTGTATTGAATGATGTCCCATAGTGATACTGTATTGAATGTTGTCCCACAGTGATACTGTATTGAATGTTGTCCCACAGTGATACTGTATTGAATGTTGTCCCACAGTGATACTGTATTGAATGATGTCCTACAGTGATAGTGTATTGAATGTTGTCCCACAGTGATATTGTACTGAATGATGTCCTACAGTGATACTGTATTGAATGATGTCCTACAGTGATAGTGTATTGAATGTTGTCCCACACTGATAGTGTATTGAATGATGTCCCACAGTGATACTGTATTGAATGATGTCCCACAGTGATACTGTATTGAATGTTGCCCCACAGTGATACTGCACTGAATGTTGTCCTACAGTGATACTGTACTGAATGTTGCCCCACAGTGATACTGCACTGAATGTTGCCCCACAGTGATACTGCACTGAATGTTGCCCCACATTGATACTGTATTGAATGATGTCCTACAGTGATACTGTACTGAATGTTGCCCCACAGTGATACTGCACTGAATGTTGCCCCACAGTGATACTGCACTGAATGTTGCCCCACATTGATACTGTATTGAATGATGTCCTACAGTGATACTGTATTGAATGATGTCCCACAGTGATACTGTACTGAATGTTGTCCCACAGTGATACTGTACTGAATGTTGCCCCACATTGATACTGTATTGAATGTTCTCCCACAGTGATACTGTATTGAATGTTGTCCCACAGTGATACTGTACTGAATGTTGTCCCACAGTGATACTGTATTGAATGTTGTCCCACAGTGATACTGTATTGAATGATGTCCCACAGTGATACTGTACTGAATGTTGTCCCACAGTGATACTGTATTGAATGATGTCCCACAGTGATGGTGTATTGAATGATGTCCTACAGTGATACTGCATTGAATGTTGTCCCACAGTGATACTGTATTGAATGATGTCCCACAGTGATACTGTACTGAATGATGTCCCACAGTGATACTGTACTGAATGTTGTCCCACAGTGATACTGTACTGAATGTTGTCCCACAGTGATACTGTATTGAATGATGTCCCACAGTGATACTGTACTGAATGATGTCCCACAGTGATACTGTATTGAATGATGTCCTACAGTGATACTGTATTAAATGATGTCCCACAGTGATACTGTATTGAATGTTGTCCCACAGTGATACTGTATTGAATGATGTCCCACAGTGATACTGTATTGAATGTTGTCCTACAGTGATACTGTATTAAATGATGTCCCACAGTGATACTGTATTGAATGTTGTCCCACAGTGATACTGTACTGAATGATGTCCCACAGTGATACTGTATTAAATGATGTCCCACAGTGATACTGTATTGAATGATGTCCCACAGTGATACTGTACTGAATGTTGTCCCACAGTGATACTGTACTGAATGTTGTCCCACAGTGATACTGTATTGAATGATGTCCCACAGTGATACTGTACTGAATGATGTCCCACAGTGATACTGTATTGAATGATGTCCTACAGTGATACTGTATTAAATGATGTCCCACAGTGATACTGTATTGAATGTTGTCCCACAGTGATACTGTATTGAATGATGTCCCACAGTGATACTGTATTGAATGTTGTCCTACAGTGATACTGTATTAAATGATGTCCCACAGTGATACTGTATTGAATGTTGTCCCACAGTGATACTGTACTGAATGATGTCCCACAGTGATACTGTATTAAATGATGTCCCACAGTGATACTGTATTGAATGATGTCCTACAATGATACTGTATTGAATGTTTTCCTACAGTGATACTGTATTGAATGATGTCCTACAATGATATTGTATTGAATGTTGTCCCACAGTGATAGTGTATTGAATGATGTCCCACAGTGATAGTGTATTGAATGCTGTCCTACAGTGATACTGTACTGAATGTTGTCCCTCAGTGATACTGTATTGAATGATGTCCTACAGTGATACTGTATTGAATGATGTCCTACAGTGATAGTGTATTGAATGTTGTCCCACAGTGATAGTGTATTAAATGTTTTCCCACAGTGATACTGTATTGAATGATGTCCCACATTGATACTGTATTGAATGTTGTCCCACAGTGATACTGTATTGAATGATGTCCCACAGTGATACTGTATTGAATGTTGCCCCACATTGATACTGTATTGAATGTTGTCCCACAGTGATACTATATTGAATGATGTCCCACAGTGATACTGTACTGAATGTTGTCCCACATTGATACTGTATTGAATGATGTCCCACAGTGTTACTGTAAACTATATTTTTCATCTACTATTTAATTTTTATTGTTAAATTTGACTAAAATAAAACGACACTTCAGAAGTTAAGTTCTTTGTTTTTGTAACGTTTGTATTGTAAATGTTCCTAGAAATAAATTTATAAAATAACTTATAACCTTATCTATTTCAATGTCTTTTAATGCCATGTCTTAAACAGTGCAATTAAGTTTAAAATAAACATGAAATTTATAAGACCTAAGATACTAAATAGCATGTATCTTTATTATTCCTTAATTAAGTTTAAAATAAACATCAGGTTTATTAGACCTAAGATACAAAATAGCATCCTTTTTTACTCTAAAAATAGCGTTTTTTGTATTTCAAAATAATTCATATAAAGAGAGTACTGCTTCAGTTGAAAAATAGTTTTCCTGTAGATAAATTTTGTCTTCGACCAGGAATTTGTCAGTAATAACTACATTTTAAACGTCATTTTTCATGTTTTTTCTCTCCTTCAGTTGTTCCTTCGGAACCTGTGATAACAGTTGATAACAAGGTTGTTGAAAATGGGACGACAATCGGTGCATTTCTTGAAGGAAGTTCCATACTACTGAAGTGCAAGTCGTCTGGTGGTAAACCTGCACCGGAAGTGTCGTGGCGGAATGGGACGTATCCCTTGGTAACGAAAGTTGTTCACACACCGGGCGAACAAGGTGGTGTCGACGTGGTGTCTGTTGTGCGGATTGCACTATCACGCTGGGATCTCGATGCCCGGTTGGTGTGTTTCGTCAATAGTAACGTCACGTCAACACGAATAAGTAAATGGGTGAAATTAGACATACACGGTGAGTAGATATTAACATCTTTACAATCATATAGTTAAGTAGATACTAACATGTTTATAATCATATAGTTAAGTAGATACTGACATGTTTACAATCATATAGTTCAGTAGATACTAACAGGTTTACAATCATATAGTTAAGTAGATACTAACATGTTTACAATCATATAGTTAAGTTGATACTAACATGTTTACAATCATATAGTTAACTAGATACTAACATGTTTACAATCATATAGTTAAGTAGATACTATCATGTTTACAATCATATAGTTAAGTAGATACTAACATGTTTTCAATCATATAGTTAAGTTGATACTAACATGTTTACAATCATATAGCTAACTAGATACTAACATGTTTACAATCATATAGTTAAGTAGATACTATCATGTTTACAATCATATAGTTAAGTAGATACTAACATGTTTACAATCATATAGTTAAGTAGATACTAACATGTTTACAATCATATAGTTAAGTAGATACTGACATGTTTACAATCATATAGTTAAGTAGATACTGACATGTTTACAATCATATAGTTAAGTAGATACTAACATGTTTACAATCATATAGTTAAGTTGATACTAACATGTTTACAATCATATAGTTAAGTTGATACTAACATGTTTACAATCATATAGTCAAGTAGATACTAACATGTTTACAATCATATAGTTACGTAGATACTAACATGTTTACAATTATATAGTTACGTAAATACTAACATGTTTACAATCATATAGTGAAGTAGATACTAACATGTTTACAATCATATAGTTAAGTTGATACTAACATGTTTACAATCATATAGTTAAGTTGATACTAACATTTTTACAATCATATAGTCAAGTAGATACTAACATGTTTACAATCATATAGTTACGTAGATACTAACATGTTTACAATTATATAGTTACGTAAATACTAACATGTTTACAATCATATAGTGAAGTAGATACTAACATGTTTACAATCATATAGTTAAGTAGATACTAACATGTTTACAATCCTATAGTTAAGTAGATACTAACATGTTTACAATAATATAGTCAAGGAGATACTAACATGTTTAAAATCATATAGTTAAGTAGATACTAACATGTTTACAATCATATAGTTAAGTAGATACTAACATGTTTACAATCATATAGTCAAGTAGATACTAACATGTTTACAATCATATAGTTAAGTAGATACTGACATGTTTGAAACTTCATTGTACAGCTTTAAAAACAAGTTGTTTACAATCATATAGTTAAGTAGATACTGACATGTTTGAAACTTCATTGTACAGCTTTAAAAACAAGTTGTTTACAATCATATAGTTACAAATTTTAAATAACCACTATAACCTATATGTACAACATAAGTCTGTTCGTGTGTATACATTTTTATTTATCAATTTATAAATGATGTTTGAAAAGTTTTAATATTGTTTCCATGGTTAGGAGACACCAATGGTGTTGTTTTCTGTTTTACATTTAATATTTATCACGTTTTTGACACGTATGCAAGTGTATCTCGTGGAAGAATGAAAACAGCGAGTACTCTATATAAAAAAGTAAGGTTATATATACATATCTTAATAATTACTAAACAATTATTAAAGGTCCAAAGAGCATCTGTTTGTTTGTTTTGAATTTTCATGTAAAGCTACACGAGAGCTATCTGCGCTAGCCGTCCCTAATTTAGCAGTGTAAGACTGGAGGGAAAGGCAGTTAGTCATCACCACCCACCGCCAACTATGGACTACTCTTTTACCATCGAATAGTTGGGTTGACCGTCACAGTATAACGTCCCCACAGCAAAAAGGGTAAGCATGTTTGGTGTGACGGGGATTCGAACGGGCGACCCTGAGATAACACCTGTTCATGGCAGGCCGGCGTCCATAGAGTGTTGAGTTAATTATTACCACTCAGTGATGACGAGAAAGTCCACTTATAGATAAAAATATACATCTAAAAATGGCTGGTTTGGGTTGATATTTTGTTTACCACTACTGAAAGTATAATACATTAAGAAACTCTCTGTGCACACTATGACATAATATTTATTGAATATCATTCAGTTAAACTTTGCTGTAAAAAATAATTATGAAATAAATCGTTTTGTGAATACATTTTTGTTAGAGTTAACATTACCTTCCTGACAATTTAAATGAGAAATCTTGATGTAAACATCAATATTTTACTAAAAAGGCATGGTTCACTCTGGCTATGTTGACATGGTTCACTCTGGTTATGTTGGCATGGTTCACTCTGGTCATGTTGGCATGGTTCACTCTGGTCATGTTGACATGGTTCACTCTGGTTATGTTGACATGGTTCACTCTGGTTATGTTGGCATGGTTCACTCTGGTCATGTTGGCATGGTTCACTCTGGTCATGTTGACATGGTTCACTCTGGTCATGTTGGCATGGTTCACTCTGGTTATGTTGGCATGGTTCACTCTGGTTATGTTGGCATGGTTCACTCTGGTTATGTTGTATATATGTATTTAGTATATTGATGTACATTTTATTGAAACGATATCACACGTTCGACATATCACCATTTTAACCAAATATTCGATTAAGTTATAACTTAAATTCTGTTGAAAATAAAAAGCTATTACAGACAATTGCATAAAAAATGTAATTCTGTAAACTTACTTTTGTTTAAAACAGACTTTAATATAATTCTCCCTAGTTTTCTGTGCAGACTAAACATATTAAAACAATACACGGTAATACAGTGTAGTTAATGGGTTTTTTAAAAGGAATATTAAAATTACGTTTGTATATCTTTGTTTAGTAATAAAATATGAAGCAATTTCACAATTTCTTTTTTTTTTCACAAGAACAAAAAACGAATTTAATTGTTTGGTAATTCTGAAAACATTTAAGGGTTTCGCCTGTCAGCTGACTTCTCCTTGACTGAAGTCTTAGGACTAGATCCAGTATTACTAAACAAATAATATTAGGAAATTCTTGGCATTTAGGGCTAGTATCTGTAAAGGGGCCAAAACTGCACTAAGGTAAAGTATGGCTTAGATTAAAAATGAAAACCGTTGTAAATATTTAATTCCGTAAATGGTGAAAATGAGCAGATACAAGTTATAAAGTGTCACATAGCAATAATATTACCATTATAACTTGTAACCCGCTGGAACAGCTGTAGGTTTACGGACTTACAACGCTAAAATCAGACGTTCGACTCCTCTCGGTGGACACAACAGGTAGTTCGACTTGGCGTTGTTACATGAAAACACACACACCGTTATTACGTAGGATTATGTTAAAATGTATTAGTTACGTCAATTGCTTCATGAAATATCTTTGATGTTACAACTTTGATAGGTATACTCAAAACTTTCGTTGTTTTGTTTTTTCAAACTAAAAAAAATATGTGTTTTCTTATAGCAAAGACACATCGGGCTATCTGCTGGGTCTACCGAGGGGAATCGAACCCCCTGATTTTAGCGTTGTAAATCCGTAGACTTATCGCTGTTCCAGCGAGGTACGATTGGAAAAGTAAATGAAATTCCTAGGTGATAAGTTATAAAGTGTCATAATTAGTTATTGAGTCGTTTCGTCTAATATAACACAAACATGTTTGTCACTTTTCAATGGCCCGGCATGGCCAAGCGCGTAAGGCGCGCGACTCGAAATCCGAGGGTCGCGAGTTCGCGCCCGCCTCGCGCTAAACATGCTCGCCCTCCCAGCCGTGGGGGCGTTATAATGTTACGGTAAATCACACCTTTCGTTGGTAAAAGAGTAGCCCAAGGGTTGGCGGTGGGTGGTGATGACTAGCTGCCTTCCCTCTAGTCTTACACTGCTAAATTAGGGACGGCTAGCACAGATAGCCCTCGAGTAGCTTTGTGCGAAATACCAAAAACCAAACCAGTTCTCAACTGATTGTGGTTCAGCAGCTTGCTTTAGGGTTTTATAATGTTAATACTTGTGTTAGGTCTCTGCATTGCTTTGTTCTGGCCGTTAATATTATTGTATTTACTATAAACTATAATAGAAAGTTTTACTTTCCGAGTTTCTCAATTCAATGGAAATAATATTACCAGATTAATATTTTATGGTATATATAATATAATATATAATAAATTATTGACAACTCATTACTAGCTGCTCAATACCAAAATCAAACAACAGTTTTGTTTTGTTTTTAATTTCGCGCAAAGCCTCACGAAGGCTATCTGCGCTAACCGTCCCTAATTTAGTAGTGTAAGACTAGAAGGAAGGTAGTCATCACCACCCACCACCAACTCTTGGAATATTCTTTTAACAACGATTATTTGTATCGTCTGTCACATTATAACGCCTCCACGGTTGAAAGGGCGAGCACGTTTGGAAATACGAAATCGCTACTTTCAAATTGCGAGTCGAGCACCCTAAATACCTGGCCATGCTAGGCCTACAAACAACCGACAAGAAGGTAATTTTTTAGATTAATAAAAACACTTCAGTTTTGTCTTCAACCGAGCAGAGAACGTTTTAAAAGCGGTTTAAGTTTACATTTAAGGAAAGTTCCAACTCCAACACACGAGTAACGTTTCAGGCAATATTTTTATAACGCGTGTTTTAATACGATAGTAATATCGGGTAGGCTTTACGAACGAGATAGTCTTGGTGATCCGTTGTATGCGTTTAATTTACTTTCGATGAATTTTACACGAATTTTTTATATTAACCACAGGTTATACATTAAGAATTTACATTAACCACAGGTTATATATTAAGAATTTATATTAACCACAGGTTATACATTAAAATTTGTATTAACCACAGGTTATACATTAAAAATTTGTATTAACCACAGGTTATACATTAAGAATTTATATTAACCACAGGTTATACATAAAGAATTTATATTACACAAAAGTAAAGTTGTTTTTTTATCTGTGAAAATTTATTGAAATATTTATATATATTTTAAAAGTTTAACAATATTGTAGTTGAAATGTTAAAAGTGTTTAATGTTCAAATTCTGTGTATCGAATAATTTATTTCTATGAGACTATCTTTCACTACGTTTAAAATGAAGTAAAGAGAAATCTCACTAGATTCCAGGTTAAATCTTAATTTTGCAAAAATCTGCCTGGAAGATATTCATAAGAATTTATTCAGGAGTTTTGTCATCTTTGACCTACACGCAAGAAAGTGTAAGTTTTTACTAAGAATCAATAATATTTTTTTTCTTCTTACTGCTGATGATAGACGAGTCAAGCAATCGTGCGTGTACATGCATCATTACTACAGGTAGAAAGTGAATCCCGTTCTCCGAAACAAATTAACGTGGAAATGAAGCTAGACTGAACTTTATCTAAAGTTTACGTGCTGACTGATAGGTTTAATACAATTCCTTTTCTACAGAACTGTTGCACAACGAACTACCATTAATCACCTACATATAAATATAAAAAAAAATTGGGATAAAAGAGAGAAATGCCATTCTTGTATTTTCAGATTCTCTGCGATAAAAAATGACTGAAACGTTAGTTTCTTATTATGTTCAAAGCCCAGGAACAAAAACCTATTAAAATTCTTTGTTTAATGAATAGTTTGTTGAATTAAGGGGCTACTAATGCTATTCTATTATAATATTTTTCTTTGACTACCATGTTCAGAGAATTAATATAAAACTTTTCCTAATAAATCGGTTAATAGTTTAATCATATAGTTGTATCTGGATTTATATATGCCAGAAACTTTGCTTCAAAATATTGTAAAGAGTATGCATTAAATCAACAGTAATAATCATTAGTTACGTGACTCTGTTATTTTTCATCACCATAGACTTCCAGTTAGCGGATGACATTGTAAATATGTATTAAATCATAATCTCTTGTATGTTTATGTTTATCCGCTAACTGGTCGCGCAATATTTGACCAATCTTTAACAAACTTGGTATGGTATCTCGTACGGCCCTCAGTAATAACACGGGGCGTGTGTATGTTTTCTTATAGCAAAGCCACATCGGGCTATCTACTGAGCCCACGGAGGGAATCGAACCCCAGATTTTAGCGTTGTAAATCAGTTGACATACCGCTATACTAGCGGACGGCTAATAACATGGAAGGGTTAAAGTTTTCTTTGTTCATCTATCATGCCAGTAACCGTGAGCACATGTAGCTCGATTATATTTGAGGGTAGGTACACTGAGATTGTGATGAGTAATATAACCGATGAGGTTATAAGACTGTTAATAGCTTTATTTATGGTAACGCCACGGAATTTAGATGAACAGTTTCTTGTCATCATCTCATACAATCCATACAAACGCTCAAGCATGATCATTTATGGTGATTGCTTCAGCTAATATCATGTGACGCCAAACGAAATTTAATTAGGATAATTTCTTAAAAGTTAATAAATTTATGCTGAATATATTATTTCTTCAATACTAATAAAATAAATGGAGTATATTACAAATAAAAGTTGTTCTCTCCTGGCTAAAATTACACTCACGAATATTCCAGTTTGGGACCAAACAAAACATGTTTACTGTTATCACATTTCTCTCTTTCGGTGTAGTGTAAGGTAATCATTATGACTTTTACACTGTTTAATATCCTGGATCACCATATATTGTAATATTATACATGCGTGTAATAATATTCATATATATAGGTATGCATATGAATGAAATATATTAACCAACGCATACTCTTAGTAGATAACTCAGTTCATCACCCTAATACCCATAACAAATAATTTCTGTGTCACTTTATATTTCATATTTGCTAAAATAAACATGCAGCCTTTAGGCACCATCCAGAAAGAAAGATTACTTTAACTCAAATGATGTAATGGAACTAAAAGTAATCACGGACATAAATAAGCAGAGACGGCCCTTACTGTTATAGTCCATAATTATCCATGCAGTTCAAATTTCATGTTGTCAGCTATAAAACACGCTAATATACCCCGACACTAATATAGCAAAAGTGCCAAGGATGACAATAAAATTACTTTCACCATTATAGTTCCGATGAGTATGAATACATATGCTTCTCTGCTCACAGTGTTATCTGGGGAAAGAAAGGTGTTTATATTGTATTATATCGCATAAAGAAAAAACAACAACTAGTAAAATGACACACACTGTGTCCTGATTTATACAAGACATTCCAGTTTCTCACGCTCGTAGGATTACAACTTTCTTACTGCACTTAATTTGACTTATCAAACCCTCAGTCACTGGTATGTTCGAGAAGTTTTTACATACAAACAATTGTGGATATGAAAAACAAAACTAAATCTTAATTTTCAGAAAGCAAGATTACAATCACAGCTGTATTTACCACTATCCGTCAAAAACAACCATCAGTTTCCTAGGAACTTGTCTGACAACTTCTATAACTTCAAACACCTATTGAATCACACAAAACCAATACTCTGATACCAACTATCATAATCACAACAACACATCAAATGCAAATCTATCAATTAATCGTTCAATTCTCGTTACTATGTCATTACGCGATGTCATGTAGACATCTTGCAAAGAAACTCCACTACATATCCAAGATAGGAAAGGAATTCCACTTTCTTTCAGTTAATTTACAATTATTCATCTGCATCTCTTAATCCAAGCACTTAATCCCAGTAAAACTTATTACGAAATGAATGTTATTTACCTTATTTAGAACTTCTAAGATAACCAGAAATATACCCTCAGATTCTTACCTTTAAGTGTGTTAAGGCCCGGCATGGCTAGGTGGGTTAAGGCGTGCGACTCGTGATCTGAGGGTCGCGGGTTCGCATCCCCGTCGCACCAAACATGCTCGCCTTTTCAGCCGTAGATGCGTTATTCGTTGGTAAAATAGTGATCCAATAGTTGGCGGTGGGTGGTGATGACTAGCTGCCTTCCCTACAATCTTACACTTCTAAATTAGGGACGGCTAGCGCAGATAGCCCTCGAGTAGCTTTGCGTTAAATTCAAAAACAACAACAACAAAAGTGTGTTAAAGTTCCGGGTTAGAGACGTTTCTATTAAGATATAGCCATCTTTAATTTTCAGTTACTGGGTAGACAGAAGACAGTCAATAGAAAGCATATTCCGTTATAAGTGTTTTTTTTGTTTTTTTTTGCTTTTAGAACAAAAGGATGGGATATACTCCTATTTTAGTAATGCGCTCAAAGCTAGTAGGACAAACTGCCAAAAACACGTCCAAACTAAAATGTACAAAATAAATCCATTAGTAATGCCATAAGTGTATTAACTTATTTTGCGGTTCTCAGGTACATTGATGTCCAAGACGAAATTGTTAACTATATCTATGATACGGTCAGTTAGAAAAACGTACCACAGAGAACGATGACGGACAGCAGCAAAGTCTGAACTTATCAGGCCGGATTCAGTATCCGCTGTATATCTTCCACTGCTAGACGAGAGACAGAGTATACAGAAAGAATTGTAATAACTCTGATACCAAACTAAAGTGTCCCTCAGCTCCCAGGTTAACAGCTTCAATAATCAACCTTGTGTATGTTAAAGAAGAATATGTACCCCTCAGTTACGTCAACATTAATATACCCCTCAGTTATAACAACTATAATATACCCCTCAGTTATGTCAACATTAATATACCCCTCAGTTATGTCAACATTAATGTACCCCTCAGTTATGTCAACATTAATATACCCTCAGTTATTTCAACATTAATATACCCTCAGTTATGTCAACATTAATATACCCCTCAGTTATAACAACTATAATATACCCCTCAGTTACGTCAACATTAATGTACCCCTCAGTTATGTCAACATTAATATACCCTCAGTTATGTCAACATTAATATACCCCTCAGTTATAATAACTATAATATACCCCTCAGTTACGTCAACATTAATGTACCCCTCAGTTATGTCAACATTAATATACCCCTCAGTTATGTCAACATTAATATACCCCTCAGTTATGTCAACATTAATATACCCCTCAGTTATATCAACATTAATATACCCTCAGTTATGTCAACATTAATATACCCCTCAGTTATATCAACATTAATATACCCCTCAGTTATGTCAACATTAATATACCCCTCAATTATGTCAACATTAATATACCCCTCAGTTATGTCAACATTAATATACTCCTCAGTTATGTCAACATTAATATACCCCTCAGTTATGTCAACATTAATATACCCCTCAGTTATAACAACTATAATATACCCCTCAGTTATGTCAACATTAATATACCCTCAGTTATGTCAACATTAATATACCCCTCAGTTATGTCAACATTAATATACTCCTCAGTTATGTCAACATTAATATACCCCTCAGTTATGTCAACATTAATATACCCTCAGTTATGTCAACATTAATATACCCCTCAGTTATAACAACTATAATATACCCCTCAGTTATGTCAACATTAATATACCCTTCAGTCATGTCAACTGTAATATACTCCTCAGTTATGTCAACTATAATATACCCTTCAGTTATGTCAACTATAATATACCCCTCAGTTATGTCAACATTAATATACCCCTCAGTTATGTCAACAGTAATATACCCCTCAGTTATGTCAACATTAATATACCCCTCAGTTATGTCAACATTAATATACCCCTCAGTTATGTCAACATTAATATACCCCTCAGTTATGTCAACATTAATATACCCTTCAGTCATGTCAACTGTAATATACTCCTCAGTTATGTCAACTATAATATACCCTTCAGTTATGTCAACTATAATATACCCTTCAGTTATGTCAACTATAATATACTCCTCAGTTATGTCAACTATAATATACCCCTCAGTTATGTCAACTGTAATATACTCCTCAGTTATGCCAACTATAATATACTCCTCAGTTATGTCAACTTTAATATACCCTTCAGTTATGTCAATTTCAATATTCCCCTCAGTTATGTCAACTCTAACACGTCTTTATTTTTGTAACTTAATCCCGTCATACTAAATATGCTCGTCCTTTTAGCCGTGGAGGCGTTATAATGTGACTATCAATTCCACTATTTGTTGGTAAAAGAGTAGCTCAACAGTTGGCAGTAGTTGTTGGTGATGACTAGCTGCCTTCCCTCTAGTCTTACTCTGCTAAATTAGGGACGGCTAGCGCAGATAGCCCTTGAGTAGCTTTGCGCGAAATTCAAAAACAAACAAACATTTTCATAACTTCCACACACATAAAAATAGCATAACTTCATTTCAAAATGGATTGACTGATTGTTTTAGAGATAAGTAAAAACTTGTACAAAATCCTATCTGTGCTCTGCCCACCACATTATCGAAACCTAGTTTCTAACGGGGTGAGTCCGCAGACATGCTGCTGTGCTACTGGAGGTTCGCTTCAGAAATGATTCAAAGAGAAACATGACCAGGTGAGTATAACCTTATAGAACAATCATTGCTTAAGCTGAACGACTAGCGTAAGTTTATGAAATTTGCAAAACACCAGCAAAAGTACTGAATATAGTATGTCATAGTATGTTAACAAGTAACAATGTCGTCTCTTCACATTATATTTACTTGTCAAATGAAATGATCATAAAATTATACATGCTCATATGTGTGTATATATTTATACAACTTAAAAAAAACAAGTCAAACAAATAAATTAAACAAAAACGCTGCGCTAACTGAAAAGATCCCAGGGTACAAGATATAAAATGTACCCTAGGTTTTGGAGGTGACTGCTGCAGAAGGACCCACATTGCGGTGAGGATACACCGTCTATCAGTCTTAACCTTCAATCTACAATCTCGAATAAGAAATAAAAGAGTAGAAATGGATATAGAAATTGAAATTAGGAGATCAAGCCCACAACGTCCCACATCTATATTACTCTTTACTGCCTGTAAACAGTAGTGGAAAAGTGACTGCTCTCCAAAGTAAAGAAGAAAAAATAATTGAAAAATATAAATAAGAATAAGAGAAAATAAGAAAATAAGAAAATAAGTTATTATTCTAGCCCACATTATGGTAGAAAGGCACTAACTGATAGCCGAGTAAAGGAATTGTACTAATATGAATAGTCCTATCCAATTATTTAAATAAACTAGTATAGCTCCCCACCACTCCCATTCACCAAGTTTATTGTGACTATCATGTTCTAAATGAGCCTTTATATGCGACAAGGTGTACATCCGCATTAAATAGTGCCATGTTATTAAATAACCTTATTCATAACTAAAAACTGTTTCACGAAACATAATTATTTGGAATTTGTTTATTGTATTTCGCACAAAGCTCCATTAGGGCTAGCTGTGTTATAATTTTAATATGGTGGAATAAACAGAGGTCAACTTGCTACTGCCAACTTTTGGGCGACTCTTGTCTGGAAAGATTTACAAATTTTGGTAAAAACATTGACAGTCCAGAATAAGCTTTTTTATTATTTCAACCAGCGTTTAGCCTTTGTAGCTTCTTCAGGGTTAGTATGAACAACTTGTCAGACCAAATACTGGAGTTTGACAGTCGCTCTACTGACGTCCTACTTCTTTATACTTGGCGATCCTTGCACGAATTGTTTTACAAGGCGTTTTTCTCATGATTACGAGAGTATGTTATAAATTTATTAAACAGTCAGTGTAACTTTTGCACAAGTGCAATATAAGCAGAGATAAAAATAAAGATGGCGCTGCAAAGATGCGTTATGAAACGCTGTATCTCGCTGATGATGCTAACATTCTAACGTTTACATGTGCTAATCCTGTTTTATATTTGTGTATGTGTAACAAAGTTATTGCAATTCTCTCGTACCATGAGGAAAGCTTTAGTCATGTGAAGAATATACAATATTTATAAGTATTAGGAACAAACGATAATACAGAACAATGTAAACAATATACAGAAAAATACTTGCAATAGTGTACAAAACGTAAAGTAACCTAGAGTATGAACAATATGTCCACTGAATGTAATAACTTGTAATACACATTACTTTTTGGAATATAGATTATGGAATTGTAAAGACACTAAATGTTCAAGTATGATTTCCTTGGTTTCAATTTCGTGCAAAGCTACATGAGGGCTATCTATGTTAGCTGTCCCTAATTTAGCAGTGAAAAACTAAGAGGAAAGGCGCTTAGTCATCACCTTCATCGCCAACTGTTGGGCCACTCTTTTACCAACGAATAGTAGGATTGACCTTCACATAATAACACCCCATGGCTGAAAGGACGAGCAGGTTTGGTATGACAGGGATTCGAACTCATTTCGTGAGGAAGTTTATGAACATAAGAGCTGTAACGTATCATGAAAGAATTGTGTATCTTACACTTTATTATATAACCTGCTATCATGTAATATTTAACCACTATATGTAAATAAACTATATCGTCTAAAAATCGAGGGTGTTTATAGCTTATCGTGTCGAATAACCAAAGATGTTGAAGTTCATTTTTCGTTTGCAACACTATTACAAAAGAAACGAATTAATTATTGAGAAATGTAGCAAGATAATATATAAACTTATCATATGCTCAACTAAAGTGAATAATATTCTCACAAGTATTTGCATTATTAAAACGTACTTTTTGTATTATATTATAAATTTCAGCAAACAACAATCGCACCACAGCTACGACGACAGAGGGCGTGTTTCTTTATTGTTAGACTGTAAAGTGATAAAACAACAAAATATAAGAACTTTAAGAGGCGTCATTTTTTATATGCCAATGTTACTACTGATATAATTCACACAACATTAGAACTTTCTAATTATATGAAAACATGTAATTATTTCTTTTGTTTTATAAAGCAACCATAATATCATTCACAATATACCAGGAAAAGAAACCTCTCTAAAACTTTCTGTTAATTGGTTGAGAATTTTATGATAATGATAATAAACTAATTTTTGCAGGTCTAAACTGATCGAAGTAAAAACTGTAGATTCACTTATCAGTAATTACATTTATAATTACAGTTATAATTTATAATTGGAAGACCTTATTTGAAAATGAAGGTTAATAACTGCTACGTTTGTTAGATCCATTACATCAGTTGTTGTGTAATTGATTGAAACCTGTGCACACGTATATCACTTTGACGAAAACCTACCAGATCCTTATAACTATTATTTGTATTAAAAACACATTTTATTTTCATTAAAACTCTCGCTAGTACAGCGGAAAATCTACGAATTTACAACGTTAAAATGAGGGGTTCGATTCCCATCGATGGACTTAGAAGATAGCCCGATGTGGCTTTGCTGTAAGAAAAGAAATATTTTCATCAAAAATTAAAAGATCGTATAAATAAATTTGTTTTTTGAATTTCGCGCAAAGCTACTCGAGGGCTATCTGCGCTAGCCGTTCCTAATTTAGCAGTGTACGATTAAAGGAAAGGCAGCTAATTATTACCACCTACCGCCAAATTCTTGGGTTTCTCTGTTACAAAGGAATAGTGGGATTGATCGTAATATTATAACACCCTCACGGCTGAAAGGGCGAGCATGTTTGATGTGATGGGGATTCAAATGCGCGACCCTCAGATTACTAGTCGAATTCCGTAACCCACCTGGCCATGCCGGGCCTCAACAAATAAAAAAAACAACTAGACAGTGATTATTTGCAACCACATTTAATTGGATTAAAATGGGCGACTGTATTTCTAGATGTTAAGGCGTTCGACTCATAATCCGAGGGTCGCGGGTTCGAATCCTGGTCGCACCAAACATGCTCGCCCTTTAAGCCGTGGGGGCGTTATATTGTAACGGGCAATCCCACTATTCGTTGGTAAAAGAGTAGCCCAAGAGTTGGCGGTGGGTGGTGATGACTAGCTGCCTTCCCTCTAGTCTTGCACTGCTAAATTAGGGACGGCTAGCACAGATAGCCCTCGAGCAGCGTTGTACGAAATTCAAAAAAAATAAACAAATGTTTAGATGTTTGCGTTGTGTGGCCGAGGTGGGATGTTAAATAGACTTTCCTTTCTGCTATTTTATTATTTTGATTGTTCAGGTAACAAACATTTCGACTTATAGTTTGTTTTTTAACACAAATTAACTTAATTATTTTAAGAAATGTTTAACTTTAGCGAATTTGCAAATTGTAAAAATATAAGTGAAAAAACAAGTCAACACGAGCTTTTTAAGAATCGAAAACTACGATTGAATTCTCGAATTGAAGAGAGACTAATGTGTTCCAATACACAAACGACATCATAAGGAAGTATCTTAATCGGATATATTTTTGATTGAAGGACTTCCCTGGACTTAACGGGTAAAAGTCTGATCGATGTTCTCGGGCTAAAACATGTACGCTTCTGAGAAACGCGTAAAAATATTCTTTGTTTTTACACCTCCAGACCATAAAGAAAGAAGGGCGTACAAACCATGTGTTTGTGATGTTAGGAAAGCACGTATGCTCGAGAAATCTATTCAATACAAACATACGAAAGCAACTCACCCAAACGCATTTTTCGAGAGATTGTCCTTTTTTTGCATATTTTTATTACAAACTGGCTTCTTCTGATTTTTTTAACGAAATTTAGGTTGGTTAATATTACGATATGAATTTTACTGTACAGATATTTAGAACATAAATTCAGCGAATTTTTAACAGAGGTTATTTTTTATACTGGCAGTGCAGCTAAGCAGTAACTGATAATTGGATTTTATAATATTATGGCTATGACAGATAACTGAGCAATGTAACTTCTCAAGCAATCAGAGATACAAGAGATTGGTCATTCAAGCAACACTTGTAAAGGAATATTTCGTTAATATGGTTTTACAACAGTATCAGATATGACCACCGCTAGTAGCAAGACCGATACTGCATGTTCCAAATCAAATAATTGATTTATAGTTTATCTGAAAGAGCTGTTTTAGGACATAATTAGTGTCGAAGAGTGTGACGCATCTCCTAACAGCAGTCAGGACATGTTTGATTGGATTGAAGTCCTATGAAAATATAAAATTTCCTCTTTTTTAAGAAGAGTGTTAACTGGTTTACCAAGGTATGGAGGACATTTTAGTGTGTAAACCCAAACTTTACATATATTATTTCCGTAATGTGTAGCAGATGTGAGTAGCCTATGGCTGCCATTGGTTGAATCTACAGGAAGTCTCTCCACCAATCAGAAACAGTGGTAATCCAAGTAATCATAACAAGCTCTCCACAATCTACCAGGATATTATAAAAGACCGACAACACCTACATATACACTGACTGACTTGAAGACGAGAGGCGGAAGAGTTTCAAAACGTTGTCTTCTTCACTTGTGTATCTACAACAGACAGTTGACGTTCATTTTACAAAGTTTTTCATCATGTGTAGCATCATTGGGCCATTCAGCAAGATGTAGAATCGACTGGTATGGGTATTAACACTTTAATTAATTAAACTAAATTAACCTAAATAATGTCCTAAGGAGATTGAAACGTTGTTCTATGTTTTAATTAAAGTTTTAATACCCATACCAGTCATCTTTAGCACACATGTTTTACTTCAACTGGGTTTCTCGTCATCATGAAGATATTATAGAATCGTTTCGACCCACGGGTTCTTTAAATAGTACCACACAAATCATGTTGGCCTCGAGGATTATGCAGAAGAGCAAATTTCACCCAACTTCTCTGGAACTTAACGAATTTTGCGAAAACATTTTTATGAGGACTCCTCGAAAGCGGATCTCAAGTTGGCACTGATTTGCTTTAGACCATGTGAATGAGTAGGCCTACTAATTACCGTTCATAACCTGATTAAAGAAAGTTGATTCACATTACAGAGGCAATTATCATTAAATTGAAAAAGTGCAAGATAAGTAGTTCAGTCATTAAACTTGCATTACAGTTGCCCTGTTAATGTGGCCCTATGATCCACAGGTTCGCTAATATATGTATTTCTTAAGCCTTGAAATTATTTGTGGCGACATTGTACCTTTCAATAGTCAGGAATTATCGACCAAATAAATATGTAAGTCCTACAAATGCTTTGTACCTAAACTTAACACACCACTGAGTTAAAATGAACATATGGGTTTGATACCTCAACTTAACACACAACTAGGTTAAAATGAACATATGGGTTTAATACCTCAACTTAACACACAACTAGGTTAAAATGAACATATGGGTTTAATACCTCAACTTAACACACCACTGGGTTAAAATGAACATATGGGTTTAATACCTCAACTTAACACACCACTGGGTTAAAATGAACATATCGTTTTGGTAACTCAACTTAACACACCACTGGGTTAAAATGAACATATCGTTTTGGTAACTCAACTTAACACACCACTGGGGTAAAATGAACACATCGTTTCTATAAAGTGTGGTTAATCATCTGTGCATTAAATATTTTTATAACCGAATATGTGCATTATACACTGTTATTATTATTATTATATAAAACATATTTAATTATGGTTAAAATCTTAACCTCTAACTATTTAACATTTGATCGAATTACAGCTGTCCCCAGCGACACAGCGGTATCTCTGTGGCTTTAAACAACAGAAACCACGTTTTGATACCCGTGATGGACAGAGCACAAATAGCTTACTATAAAGCTTTGTGTTTAACTTCACATAAACAAATACTTACAGTTGTTATGATTATCATAATACCTTTAGCTGGTCTTTGTTCTAGAGTTAGCTGAAATTGAACTCAGTATTTCTCGTTTAAGTGCCTAATGTAAATAGCAATTGAGGTGTTGTTTATTGTGTTGAGACTGACAATCTCAACAAATGTGTTGCGTTGATTTGTTGTCCACATATTTTTCTTTGATGTGTTGAATTAATTTGAAGCATACAGTAAGTTTTATTTTATCTGATTCTCTGAGTTATTTTCTCATTTGGGAATAAGTCTCAAGTATTTATTCTTGTTTCAAATATGTTGAACCATAGAAAATTGTAATCATTGATTAAGGTAACTAAAAGAGAGTTTATGATGTAATTAACTTTACCAGATGTCTGAAAGCCAAAATGTTTGCACTGAAACCCCTAACCCAAATCACCAGTAAATTTTGAAAATGCGATACTTTTATATTAATTCAATGATGAGAAGATAAAAGAAATATATGAACATAAAATGTTCAAGAAAATTCTCATTCGTATTACAGATACCTTTCTAGTAATTTATTTATATGAGCTTATGTTTTGTTCTTTAATAAAGAGAAAGTGCATAAATGTTTTATTATATGCACATATGTTTATTATACACTTCACGTTGTTTTGTTTTGTTTTCATTTCAACGCACTGTAAGAGCTACAGACTTGTTTTCGATTTACGATTAATAAAAGTTCTGTCCTACGTTTCGTAATGCCCTGTATGGCCAGGTGGTTAAGGCGCTCGACTAGGGTCGCGGCTTTAAATTCCTGTCACACCAAATATGCTCGCCATTTCAGCCGTGTGGACGTTATAATGTGACGGTGAATCCCACTTTTAGTTGGTAAAAGAGTAGCTGAAGAGTTGGTGGTGGGTGATGATTAGCTGTCTTCCCTCTAGTCTTGCACTGCTAAATTTGGGATGACTAGCACAGATAGCCCTCGAATAGCTTTGCACGAAATTCAAAACAAACAAACAATTCTTTAGGCTTACTAGTACAGTTTAGCCCTACTTGTAATGTATAAGGATAATTATCTTCTTATTTTTAGTTACAAGTATTGTTTAATATATTTTAATGATATTTTGTTATTGTGTATATGAACTAAGACATTCGATAACTTTAACATGTTATAAACTTACAGGAATGATAATAAAAGAACAAAGATTAATGTATGTTTTACAAATACGTTAATACGTATGAATGAAACGTACAGTTGTATTTGTTTGTTCTTTGTCCCAATTTTGTAATTATGGAGTTTCACCAAGTACCGTCGGTTTCAAGTATCAGTTATGTTCTAAACTGGTTAACTATATCTGTATAGTAAGTACCATGAGTCTGAGATTAGGAAAATATTATTTTGTGATTATATATCTTCATTATTAGTCTTAAGTGGAGACCATGAGTGTAACATGTAACACATATCATTGTTTTTCACATGACCTGTATAGATATATCACATCATTCAGTTTTATCAGTTTTATTAACGCACAGTTGACATAAACTACATCTAATATATCACAAGAAGATTTAACACATGTGTTGTTTTCATTTCTTTATAAAACTAAAGTGCCGTTCATTTCATCACGTGGAAAACAAAATAAATATTTCTTCTTTTTTGTATGGCTGGGCATGCCAGGTGGTTAAGGCGTTCGACTCGTAATTCGCGGGTTCGATTCCCTGGCACATCAAACATGCTCGCCCATTCAGCGGTTGGGGCATGATAATTCTGCGGTCAATCCCACTCTGGTAAAAGAGTAGCATGAGAGTTGGCGGTGAGTAGTGTTGACTAATTGCCTTCCCTTGAGTCTTACACTGCTAAACTAGGGATGGCTAGCGCTGATAGTCCTCGTTTATCTTTGCGCAAAAACCAAAGAAACCTTTCTTATATAATTTTAAAATGATCTGGAGAAATAGTTATTCGAATATTTTTTATTGTAAGCATTCAAATATAGACGGAATATATACTTTTGTACATGACGTACTGTCGTTGGTGTTTTTGTAAATGTGCTTTTTTCTTTGCATTAAGAGAATATTCTGTGTTTATAGTAGTGTCTATTGTTTAATTTCTTTTGTGATGAATATTTTATAATTGTTTAGTTTTGTTCATAACAAGAGAGTTAGAAGCTATTATCTTAAAATAAATGTTATGAAAAGTTTTCTTACGTAACTCGGTTAAAGTCGTACGTTGTGTTTATAACTCATTGACGTCAAAATTATAGAACGTCGTGTTAAATTTATTGATGTCAAGGAACAGTTAGCAGACGATTAACTAATAAACATATAAATAGTGTTAGATGAGCCGAAAACAGCAGAAAGACAAAGACAGAGAAGACGAGAAACAAAGTTACCAAGAGTTCGGCCAAAGAAAAGTTAATAGTCGTAATAGAGGAAGATCTAAGTAACTATTAAGGCCTAAGGATTGATATATATATTAGTTCTAAGTAACTATTAATATAGGCCTAAGGATTGATATATATATTAGATCTAAGTAACTATTAATATAGGCCTAAGGATTGATATATATATTAGAGCTAGAATAACGGTGTTGAAAGAGATAAGTTATTTCGTCAATAACTGTATTAAAGTAATTGAACCTGCCTGCGTGGACTTTGACTAAATGTAGACAATTATTTGGAAGTAGGCCTACGTGCGAAAAGCAGACGTTTATAGGAAGTAGGCCTAAGTACGTAAACAATGATTTTAGAAGTATAGGATACAACCGTGGTGACTCGACGTAGTGAACTATGGTCGGATAGTTTAGCAATTTCAATAGAGAAAAATCGTTCGGGTTGTAAACAATTCTAAAGCAATTGAATAGGCCTAAGTGGACTCCTGACAATAAGGAGAGAGCAGTATAGTGTTTACGACACACCCATGATCATTTACACTGTAAATAATTTGTTGTACATTCACTTAACTATTTCCGAATTTATGTATTGTTTTAGAAACAAGTGAAATGAGTGCTCTTCGTTTAATTTTTGATTTTATCGCCAACAAATCACAGACACCTACTGTAGAAGAATCTTAAGTCCAATAACGACACACAGTATGTATGTATACTTACCACATAAGCCTTTAATTGACAAGAGGAGAGGGAGTTCATAACTAGCATTGTCACTAGACACACTACACTTTAATAGTGGGACTTGATTTTCAATCTTGTAATGCATTTACGGCTCCAAAGTGTGGAGAGCGCTTTGTTTTTTGCTATCAATGAGACTTAAACCATAAACCTCCAGCTCCAGACTCTAGCATGCTAACCGTTGGGCAAATAACATAAATTTAATACATATTAACATTTAAGTAACTACTAACTTCAACTTAAAATTGAAATAATAATACGTAATGTACGTAACATAATAAATCAGAGACTCATCCGAAGGAAACTACTCATCACTACCCACCGCCAACTCTTGGAATACTCTTTTAGGACCAAATAGATTAACTGATTGTGACATCATAACGCCTTCAAGGCTGAAAGAGCGAGTACGTTTGGTGGAACAGGAACTCGAACCCGAATCCCTAAGATTGCGAATTAAGCGTCTAACCACCAGGTCATGCTAGGCCCTCTGACGTGTAAATTGTGAACTAATAACATAATTCTAACGTCGATTGATAGCGTTAAGTTTTATATATGTGTTTGTCAAAAACAAACCAATACATAAGTCTATCTGTACTTTGTCCACCGCAGCTATCCAAACACGACCTGTGGGGTTGTTAAAAATCTGTATTTTTATATGTATTATTCGTCTATTTGTATTATGCTATTGATTCATCAGATATAAGATTTAGGCATAGCACGTGGATGAGAATGTAAATTTAAATTATTTCCTGAGGAAATAGTTTGAGGTTTAAAATAATTACATATTTTAATAGAGTATTTCATAAAAGAGGTATAATTATGTTTTTTAATACTTTAAGTTGGTTTTGCCTCTTTCAATATCGAAAATAATATCAAAAAGTATCTGTGAATGTTGGACATGTTATAAATGACATTTATGAAAATCATGATAATAATACTAGTTAGAATAACAGGTTAATTTCACAGAAATCTAGTTGACTGAAAACTGTAATTATCGATTTATTGATTTTGTTTATGAAACCAAGAGAGTTTATATACAAGCTAAACAATATCTGGCCTTTTCAGTAGATATTTTTACTCTATTATTTTAAATTACTTAGTTAACTGGAAAAACATTTGTTTTATCGATCGTTTGTTGAAACATGAAATGGATATGTTGGCTTAACTTTGGAAACAAATTATATCCAATACGAACTAATTATTTACATGCATTCAGCATCAGGTGTTGAACCAAGGGAATCTTGAACCAATGTATTTAATTTAACAGTTTACATTTCTACTAATACTATAATCAAAACATTCATTCCACACCGCCAGTAACTAAAGACACCAATTTAAATATTGCTTATGTGTATGAAAATGCATAAAATCAAAAGTAAATTGAACAACTGAGTCTCAGGTTATGAGGCTTCACACACATGCACATAACATTGACAAAGAAAATCAGGTGAAAAAGATATAAGTTCTGGCATTTCAGAGGAAATACTTCCATGATGAGAGTTAAAAAGGCCCCCCGCTGTACTGGCTAAAAATCAGGGGTTTGATTCCTCTCGGTGAGCTCTGCAGATAGGCCGTTGTGGCTTTGCTATAAGAACAACACAAACACACACACACAGAGTTAAAAAGTTAAATCTATAAAAAGCCTATTGACAATACACTATCTTGTATTATCACGAAGCCTATTGACAGTATACTATCTTGTATTATCACAAAGCCTATTTACAATACACTATCTTGTATTATCACAAAGCCTATTGACAGTATACTATCTTGTATTATCACAAAGACTATTGACAGCATATTGTCTTGTATATATTATCACAAGTATAATTTTGTCATTATACAGAACGATTCTTTTCACATATTACTAATACAAATATATATATTTTGATAGTGCGTCCGCTGGCCCTGACAATTCGTGGCCGATCAGTACCGGTTGTAGAAGGAGAGATGGTATCGTTAACTTGTACAGTAGAGGGCGCTCGACCAGCTGCGAATATTACCTGGTACAACCGTTCAGAAGTTGTTCGACCTCAACCAATAGACAGCAAGGACTTGATGAGCGACGGGACCTATCGTACAACTAACACACTGGTTTTTATTGCATCAAGACACGATCACCATGGAGATTTCTTCTGTAAAGGAACAAACAGTGTCATCCAAAAACGGCTAGAAACACCTCTTTTCCAAGTTACTACTTTAGAAGTTCTCTGTAAGTAGTCCATCAAATTACTGTTTCTCCAGCATTTCGAAGTATAATAATGGAGTCTGTTTTACTTGTACTGAAGAGTAAACCAAAATATTCCCTTCTGTAGATGAATAGAATGAATATGAGTTATGATACTGCACTATTTCATAGATTATCATGATGCAAGGTATGGCACTCAGGCACTTGTACGTTATATTTATTGTTTCCGAACATAATTCACGTTCACATTTGGAATACTTTGAAGCGTTGTAAACTTTTCACATTTGGAATACCTTGAAGCTTTGTAAACATTTCACATTTGAAATACCTTGAAGCGTTGTAAACATTTCACACTTGGAATACCTTGAAGCGTTGTAAACTTTTCACATTTGGAATACCTTGAAGCGTTGTAAACTTTTCACACTTGGAATACCTTGAAGCGTTGTAAACTTTTCACATTTGGAATACCTTGAAGCGTTGTAAACTTTTCACATTTGGAATACCTTGAAGCGTTGTAAACTTCACGCTTCATTCATTGTTTAGTTAGCTATTTACACTTTATGGTATAAAAACAGCTGGATTTTTATGATGACACTATGTAACAAAATTTTTAATTTTTCTTGTTCCTGGGTAGAAAGTGTTATTTCCCAGTTGCTTATGCCTAAAGTAAATGGAAAAGACCTATTTTTTTTCTTCAAACTTTGATTTTGTGACCTGGTAGAAAATAACGAAAAAATGATGAGAGACTATATTTTTGGGCTGATACAAGAAGATGATTTACATTACAGTCACAAATCTCGAAAAACTACTCACTTGTAAAATTTTTGTATAACTTTAGTATAAATACATGTAAATCTTGATTCATATGTTGTTTTATTTACGAGGTCTGTTCAAAAAATACGCGGACTGTTTGAATTGCGCGGCTCCAGTTGGTTCCAGGGGAATCCGCTTGATGTCGCTAGGTTCGCACAGATCAGCTGATTACGACGCCATTTCCCGATTGCAGATATCTTCATTTGTGTATTAGCTACGCGGTTTTAAGTGAAGTGCGATTTTTTCGTTTGGCGGATTTCAGAATGAATGACCTGAAGAAGCAACGACTTGCTGTGAAATTTTGTGTTAAACTTGGAAAATCTGCGACTGAAACTTTTGCTATGCTTAAGACGGCTTACGGTGATGTTGCTATGAAGCGTACGGCATGTTTCAAGTGGCATGAACATTTTAAGGATGGTCGACAGTCCATTGAAGATGATGAGCGTCCTGGAGGTCCTTCCACGTTAACTGACGACCCACACGTCGACAAAATCAACACCCTGGTGCGGGAAATCGACGTCTGACTGTCAGGGAGCTTGCTGAAGAGTGTGGGATACCAGTTGGATCTTGTTACGAGATTTTGACCGAAAAATTGAAGATGCACCGCGTTGCTGCGAAATTCAGCCCTCAGAACTCGTGAGTTTTTGGCCAAACACTCGATCACTGTTCTTCACCCCCCCCTACTCACCTGACCTTGTTCCTTGCGATTTTTTCTTGTTCCCCAAACTCAAAAGACCCTTGAAAGGAAGAAGATTTGAGACGATTCTCGAGATTAAGGCAAATGCAACGAAGGAGCTGGAGGACATTACAAAAGAAGCGCACCAGGACTGTTTCAACAAGTGGAAACACCGTTGGCATAAGTGTGTACGTTGGGGAGGAGAGTACTTTGAAGGGGTCCCAGACCTGTAACTTCTAAAAAAAGTACATTTTGTTTTATGACGTCAGTCCGCGTATTTTTTGAACAGCCCTCGTAGACCTTATGTGAATAAAAATGTGTAAATTTGCCCGTTTTTACATAGAAAATAGGTTAATTTCTAAATTTCATTATCCAGATTACAAAAGCAAAGTTTGAAAGGAATAATGGCCATTTTTTTGTACTTTTACAGCATAAGCAATTAAGAAATAACACATACTCTCCAGGAACAAAATTTTGTTACATAGTGTAATCTGTATGAAGTTCTAAATGGAGAAGAAAGGGCACTTTATAATGTTTTTATTTATTTTCATCTAATTATCCAAGAACACGCAGTATATACACAAGAGGGTTTTCAGTATTAGTTTATGTGTTGTAATTGCACAGTTCTTACCTCTAATCATAATATATACGATATCAAAGTGCCGTATGTGTGTTCATCTTTCACACTTATACATTTTGACGTATCTTAGTCAACTTAACATATAGTCTTAAAACTCCATGTGGTTCAGCATTCGTAAAGTATCTCCTTCTGTAACATTTCAAGGATACTTTTCGTTCCCTGTGTTACTCCTTCGATCTCTGTCAAACGACGAAGACATCCTGGGTTGAAGAGTAAGACTGACTTTCTATCTGTTTTTGTTGTTTATCGAATACCTCAACTAGTATATAAACACTTCTATAAACTACATATTAAGGAATACATTTTTACTTAGAAGAGACTTTTTACAAATTACATTTTCGGTAGTTTTATTGTCGGTGCAATTATTTAATGATTTGAAACTCTGTAATAGCTAAAGTAGGGTGAGAAAATGGGTAATTATATGCTGAACTCTGGCTATATTTACTGGATTAGAAAGTCAGATTTCTTACTTGTACTCCGAGTCACCCCACGTATTTCTTTGCTCTGAAGGAACATCGAATACAATATTCTTGAGCCTCAGCCATACACATTTTACCAAACTCGATATGAACGTAAACAGAAAAACGATATTTTATTATATTTGCACAAGCATTGGATCTTTCCTTATATATATGTAATAGCTAAAATAATCGTAAATATAGAAACACGTCATGCAGTATTGCTAACGTATACGTAAGATATAAGCACTAAGCCAATGAACTCATGATGAGTATTTTAGCATGTTTGGGTATAGTTTAAACAAACAGGTTGCAGACAGGAACCACAGGAGTTTGCAAATATTCACAAAGACATATAAGAAGGTGTATAATCGATGATTAATACACATATAAACATTAAGATGGGTGTCCAAAGTAAAAGATACTGTATTAATAACATATGTATGCCTAGGCCTTACAACTCTCTTCTTATATTATATATATAGTATTACGTGAGATGCTCATGTTCTCTAAATCAGTTTTCACAGTAAGAGGCTTTGGTGCAATGTTGTCCTCCTCTTTAAATGTCTTTGAAAATCCATCAAAAGTGCATGTTCAGTTACTTCTTATGGCACATTTAAAGGTGCAGACGTTAGTGGAAGGCACCTACCTACAAATAGCATAACATGAACTTGCTTTTTACATGCTTGTCTTTTGGATCAAATAACAGAATGATTTGAAAGTATAGTTGGATACTTTGTTGTGATGAAGCGTCTTATTTATCCAGTCTGTAAAAGTACAATGTTTCCTTTCGATAGGATGATGTCAGCAAATTCGTTTGATATCGTGCAGTCGTCTTAACACATTTATCGGTTAGTCGAATGTAGAAGGTACTAAAACATAGTTGTAAATTACAACAACCTATATAAAACTTTTTCTGACATCCCTTGTATGATTTTTTGAAATGATGGATCGCTGGCAGGTCAACAGTAAGTTGTGTTCGTTTTGTAGGTACTTAAGAATTTATAGCTTCGTCAAGTATGACCGTACATTCCTTTACTATTCATCTCAAAGAAAATTCTGCCCATACATTTCATGACTGTAACTCTTTCTTTAAACCACGTATAACTTTGGTATAAGTTTGTGAACGCTGTTCAAATATCGATTTTGTAGATCTAAATCCATGTGAATCGTCAAAAGTTCTTTTATAGCCACAGAATGGTAAACCATTGCTTCAGAGAGTCTGAGATCCAATTTTCTCAAAATAGGCCAGTTTTTAAGCACCATTTATACCTACGGTTAGAATAAGGAATTTCAGTTCGTGTAGTCATAAAGCTCAAGAATTACCAGGCTCAAGGTTCTGGGTATGATACTTACTTTTGTAAGTTATAAACAAATGTTTGTTTATTAGTTGACGACAAAGGCTTTGGCGAAAGTTCTGACAATCAAAACTACTGGGAGCTCGTCCTGTTGTGTCCAGGTCAGTATGAAACAAACAACAAACAGCCTAAGAGGGGTTATGTAAGATCACATATATAAATCATAAAGATTAATATGTGGAAAACATAGCCATTAATAACTAACAGTTCGCTAACCCTAAACTCATCACGGACTTTAGGACATAAAATTAAATGAGTAATACAGACCACATGGTGAAACAGAGACTTCACGAGTTGAACTCAAAGTCAAGAATATAAGATTACACAGCTCTGCACATCGCTTTCTGGTATATTATTGTGACAGTCAAAACTGAAAGCAAAGCCATTAGGAGTTTTTATTCTACATAAATGCTTCAAACTTTCATGTATTTACCAATGATTGGACGTATTGTGTTTGGAGAGTTAGAAGTGATCCATGCGACACTGTTTAACTGGACTTTCTTCTTAGCAACACAATTATGGAGTGGGAAGTCATTAATATGAATGAATGTATAGATCTTAGTTTGACTTCGAGCGATATATTCACTTCTTGACAATATATTGATGTGACACAAAACGAGCTTGGACAACGTTTCGCATCGTTCAATCAAACTGGATTTTGTTTTATGCAAGACGATTCACGTTGTCAAGCTGCCAAGATTGTGATAAAGTATCTTGAAAGTGTTCTAAGTTCAGTAGCACTCTTTTATGACGTCATCAAGCACTGTTTACGTTAACATTTAACACGCAGAGCTTCGTTAAATGAGAGCTTCAATGATATGACACAACCACCAAGATTGTCTTTAACAGTAACGGCACCAATTCCAAATACCAATTCCAAAGAATACAGACGTGGTTTTCTTCAGAGTAAGTTGTATTTAAAAGAACTCAAATTACTTGTAAATAAAGGTATATCGTAAATGGAAGTGACACATTACTCAGTGAATAGCTTATATCCCTCAGATGTATTCTAATTTCATCATTTGTAAATAATTTTACTGAAGAAATATTTAGCTATGGAATCATGCCTCGTTAATTTATAAATTAACCGAACTTACAAACTTTCAACATATGGTGTGTATAATTTGTAAGTTAACCTTTAATGATTTCAGTAGAAATCCACAGTCAAAATGCTTTTTTGGAACTATACCAGATTGTAGAGATATTTTCAAACTTACACTTTATGTGTGCTGAATGAAGTAAGTTTTTAAATATTGCAATAATTATAGTAGAACGTTAGGTTACATTTAAATGACTGCTTCTACCTGTTTATATAGTGGGAAGCCGTTTCATCTGCTAAGCCTCATTATAGAAGGTGAAACGTTGTCTCTCTCTAGAATAACGCAGGAGCAGTCAGATAAAGCCATAATTCTACTGTGTCTACAATGCTAAAAATACCCTCGAAACAGCGTTATGGCAATTAGTTTCAAACTTGAGTTATTTAGTTGAATTTCTCAAGAACTAAAACAAAAAGACTGAAATTTTATGGTTTTTAAGGTAAATTAAAGTTTGCTTGTTTTTTTTTTAATTTGAAGACATAACTCATTTTTGATTGAGTTTTCCTAAGCTCCATTTCATGTGATAAAGTCAACCAATAAACAGTATTTTTTAATGTTTAATATAGTACTAAATGACAAAATATCTTAAATAAGAAATATAGAAGTATACAGAGTTTTATAAATGTCATTTTTATTCAGCTAATAAGTGTTTCTATGTAAATATGTATATTTTATAAAGAACTATTACTGAAAGTATTTTGCATTATTCAATGAAAACTATTTATGCTAGTTGAAACAGCTAAATATCAAGTATTTCAAATACATTGATTTTCGTAATTTCATTTGCTGGTGGACTGGATTAAGCTCAGTTTTCAAGTATATATGATAACCACGTGAGACTGGCCAACTAAAGAAACATTTGCAGCAAAGTTTAAACATTAAGGAGATAAAATACAATGGTAAACTATTGCATTTTGAACAGCTTTGTTCAGACTTTTGAACATTGTTTAAATATCAGGTGCCATTTTTAGTATTTTGTTTATTTTTCACAAACGCATTAAACGATTATTTTGTCGAGTTACAGTTTCCCCAGCTGTTGAGGTGTTACCACGTGGCTACTATTCCGTAACTGAATCCGACAAGGCCATCTTTACGTGCTATTTCAACGCCAATCCGCCGAACGTTACAGAAATCGTGTGGTTTAAAAACAACGACATTTTCTCTCAGACTCCAACAGACCGATTGCGTCTAACTAAAACACCAATTCCTACGTTAGAAATTCGAAACGTCAGGCGTGAAGATGCTGGGACGTTTAGTTGTCAAGTTAAAAACGCATATGGAAGAGGAACATCAATCAATTTGGTAGAACTGGATGTACTGTGTAAGTGACTTATTAACATCTGGAATACGTGAACATCATGAACGAGTGTAGCAAAATGACGCTTTTAAAAAGAAATCATTATAATCGAAATACGTTTCAACTTAGATATTCATTTCATTCCCTGCTATGATCAGTTCTTTTCTACTGATTATTATGCCATTGTTTAAGTTGTATGTCTTTTCTACCGATCATTATGTCACTGTTTAAGTTGTATGTCTTTTCTACCGACCATTATGTCATTGTTTAAGTTGTATGTCTTTTCTACCGATCATTATGCCATTGTTTAAGTTGTATGTCTTTTCTACCGACCATTATGCCATTGTTTAAGTTGTATGTCTTTTCTACCGACCATTATGTCACTGTTTAAGTTGTATGTCTTTTCTACCAATCATTATGTCATTGTTTAAGTTGTATGTCTTTTCTACCCATCATTATGTCACTGTTTAAGTTGTATGTCTTTTCTACCGACCATTATGCCATTGTTTAAGTTGTATGTCTTTTCTACCGATCATTATGTCACTGTTTAAGTTGTATGTCTTTTCTACCGACCATTATGTCATTGTTTAAGTTGTATGTCTTTTCTACCGACCATTATGCCATTGTTTAAGTTGTATGTCTTTTCTACCGATCATTATGTCACTGTTTAAGTTGTATGTCTTTTCTACCGACCATTATGTCACTGTTTAAGTTGTATGTCTTTTCTACCGATCATTATGTCATTGTTTAAGTTGTATGTCTTTTCTACCCATCATTATGTCATTGTTTAAGTTGTATGTCTTTTCTACCCATCATTATGTCACTGTTTAAGTTGTATGTCTTTTCTACCGATCATTATGCCATTGTTTAAGTTGTATGTTTTTTCTACCGACCATTATGCCATTGTTCAAGTTGTATGTCTTTTCTACCGATCATTATGTCACTGTTTAAGTTGTATGTCTTTTCTACCGACCATTATGCCATTGTTTAAGTTGTATGTCTTTTCTACCGATTATTATGTAACTGTTTAAGTTGTATGTCTTTTCTACCGATCATTATACCATTGTTTAAGTTGTATGTCTTTTCTACCGACCATTATGCCATTGTTCAAGTTGTATGTCTTTTCTACCGATCATTATGTCACTGTTTAAGTTGTATGTCTTTTCTACCGATCATTATGTCATTGTTTAAGTTGTATGTCTTTTCTACCCATCATTATGTCATTGTTTAAGTTGTATGTCTTTTCTACCGATTATTATGTAACTGTTTAAGTTGTATGTCTTTTCTACCGATCATTATACCATTGTTTAAGTTGTATGTCTTTTCTACCGACCATTATGCCATTGTTCAAGTTGTATGTCTTTTCTACCGATCATTATGTCACTGTTTAAGTTGTATGTCTTTTCTACCGACCATTATGCCATTGTTTAAGTTGTATGTCTTTTCTACCGATCATTATGTAACTGTTTAAGTTGTATGTCTTTTCTACCGATCATTATACCATTGTTTAAGTTGTATGTCTTTTCTACCGACCATTATGCCATTGTTTAAGTTGTATGTCTTTTCTACCGATCATTATACCATTGTTTAAGTTGTATGTCTTTTCTACCGATCATTATACCATTGTTTAAGTTGTATATCTTTTCTACCGATCATTATGCCATTGTTTAAGTTGTATGTCTTTTCTTCCGACCATTATGCCATTGTTTAAGTTGTATGTCTTTTCTACCGACCATTATGCCATTGTTTAAGTTGTATGTCTTTTCTACCGACCATTATGCCATTGTTTAAGTTGTATGTTTTTTCTTCCGACCATTATGCCATTGTTTAAGTTGTATGTCTTTTCTACCGACCATTATGCCATTGTTTAAGTTGTATGTTGTTTCTACCGATCATTATGTCACTGTTTAAGTTGTGTATCGTACTTAATGGATTTATTTCGTTACGTAACATTTTCTTATTTTATTAATGTTTGAAAATTATATACTCATACAAATTTATCTGAGTTCAAATCCTCATCACACCAACTATGCTCGCCCTTTCTGCCGTGCGGGCGTTATAATGTGACGGTCAATCCCACTATTCGTTGGTAAAAGAGTAACCCAAGAGTTGGCGGTGGGTGATGATAGTCATCATCAATTTCTTTTAAAACAGAATTATTTTACTTATTGAGTAATTTATTAAAGAACTAATCATTTTCTGGACATAATATTGCAATACTAACATTTCTTAAAATTAGTTTAATAAGATATAGCCCCCAGCTAGTACAGCGGTATGTCTCCGAATTTACAACGCTAAAATCAGGGGTTCGATTCCCCTCGGTAGGCTGAGCAGATAGCCCTTTGTGGCTTTGTTATACCAAACACACACACACAATAAGATATATCTTACTTTACAGATATTTTGGTTCAGTCGAATAAGAAAGGAGAGAGAGTATAGGAACACGTACGTGAAGTTTTCACAATCTTGAATTTTCAATTGTTATAAAGAAACCAGAAATAATTACATATTATTCTTTCTTTTAGCAGTAAATCGTTATTTCCTTATTCTAGATTCACCTCAAGTCAGCCTTAATCTTCAATCGCCCATAGCAGTAGAAGGAACCAATTCTTCAGTGCTGCTCACATGTGACACTTTAGACGGTAACCCTAAAAACTTGACACGAGTGAAATGGTACAAAGATGAAGAATTGCTTGAAGAAAGCACAAGTAGTAAACTAATTCTAACGAGCATTAAAAGACATTTTGCTGGTAATTACTCCTGTCAGGGAAACAACGGAGCTGACTGGAGCCCGATATCTTCACCAGAAGTTTTAACAGTGTACTGTGAGTTTCTTTGTCTTGTTTTGACACATTTCTTTCTGAATTCTGAATTAGCTTTGAAATACAACGTTAGTGATAAATTGTTTATATATGTGTTTTAAGCGTGGTCATCAAAACGTATTTAGTTTTATCCCTAACACTTGGAGAAGATTTTATAATGTATCATTTAACATCTTTTTGACGAAGTAAAAAGATTATTTTTAAAGTTATCACTTTACGTTAATATTGAACATGTTGAACACTTAGTTGACAACGTTTAATAAATATTTTCATAACATTTCTGCTGAACGTCTTTAAATGACTGTTTTGATGATTCTCGCAAATTTCTTTATGAGGGCGTGATTAAAGCTAACAAGACGGAAAATCCATGAAACTTTTAATACAGCAGTTCTTCTTCGAGTCCATATATTACATCTTAGGCCTGGTATGGCCAGGTAGTTAAGGCACTCGACTCGTTATCCGAGGGTCGAAGGTTCGAATCTCCGTCACACCAAATATGCTCGCCCTTTTAGCTGTGGGGCGTTATAAAGTTACGGACAATCCCACTATTCGTTAGTAAAAGTTTAGTCCAAGAGTTGGCAGTGGGTGGTGATGACTAGCTACCCTGTCTCTAGTCTTACACTGCTAAATTAGGGACGGATAGCGCAGATAGCCCTCGTGTACCTTTGCGCGAAATTAAAAAACAAACAATTACGTTTCAGAGACTGTGAACTTATAAACTCAATCTTCGACGGTTGACTCAGTCAGTACGGTTTCAAATCATCATTATGTAGTTTAAATAGTAATCAGTAGAATCTCAATTAAACATAATACATATACAGATGTAAAATTAACACAGTAAATAATGCACAGTTTATTAAGAACGTTATGTTATAAAATAAATTATGATTATTAGAATTTATTTGTTTGTCATTTGGATATTCTCGGTGAAATCAATGGCCGGTCATAAATTCGTAAGCTAATCTAACGAGGCAAAATGACTCTGAAATGAAAAAAAAATTATATATGTATTAAGCATCTTAACAAATACTGTTAATGAAATTAACATTAAAAATAATTAAATATAAGCTTAATGATCGTAATATAATTCACGTGAATTGCAAATATTTTTTTCAATTTCAACTGAATTTCTCACAAGATAGTTTTGAAGGACTATTTCACGGATGTCTAAAATGGAATCCGAAGTGGATAAATTAGAAACAGTGCGATGAAAAAGCCATCTACTGTTTAAGTGCTATTTGTCACGAATGTTAGGCCTAATGCTTTTCCAAGATTACATCACTTAAACCGTTTTTTGCTTTTTCTAATGTAAAACAGATTGAATATCTTCACTTTCAAAACACATAAAAGATGTTTATTTAACACAGACTATATTACATCATGTACAAAACTAACAAAAACATTTGTTTACATCAGGCGCTATAACTGATTCGTAGAACAGCATGGCACCAATATGCAACATACTTTATATAATTTATCTTAACAATATCCAATGACCAATAACGTAGTAACATACAACATATTTCAGTTACGTACTTTGAAATGGGCCCGTCATGGCCAGTTGGTTAGGGCATTCGACACTGAATTAGAGACGGCTCGCGCAGATATCCCTCGTGTAGCGTTGCGCAAAATTTAAAAACAAACAATACTGAGAATTATGTAATTCTTTTATTTTGCTTTAGACACTAAAAATGCAATCTGTTGATTTCCGAAACATTTATATGTGCACCTTGTTTTATAAGTACACAGCTATTTGATTTACGTATCGCTCCTGCTAAGTTTCAAAGTAACGAAAATAATTGTATACTTCGTAAAAAAATTGATTTACAATTTATAATTACCGGTTAAAAGCTAAAACTAACAATGTTAGTCAAACTAAAATTGTTTACAATCGCCTCGAAAAGGTAGCAGTATAAACAGCAAAAAAAGGTTGAGTTTATTACAAAACTCTCATATGTGAGAAGCCTCGTTTCGTGAAAACTTTGTGTGATCTTATGAATGTTGCACAGAAAATTTTATATCGTTGTGTGAATTTTGTTGCATCTTACAAGCTGCGATAAACAACAACAACAAAACATTTTAGCATAAATCATTTGGAATGTTCGTGTCAAGATGTTGTATGAAAAATTACATGTTTCCTAATCACACCTCGAGCTTTTTGAATTACAGATCCTCCTGGTCCATCAAAGGTATTATCAAAAGAAGAAAAGATGGTGAAAGGAAATCCTGTGACATTATACTGTGAGATAAGTGACCCGGGATTTCCACCGGCTAGTATCTTTCGTTGGGAAATAAACGACTTAGTGTTAAATAACACATCAGATGTTTATGTCAGTGAACCCATATCTGTAGGTGCTGAAGGTAACTACTCCTGTGCTGCAATAAATCAGGTGGCCACTGGTGATTCAGCAGCACCTTTCAAACTAGACGCTTTGGGTGAGTTCCAGTTATAAGATAACATTGTGTATAAAATACGTGTCTTTCACTTGTGTTCAGGTAGCAGTTAAATAACTCAGAAATTTTGATTGCTCTCGTGTTAGTTTATTATTTCTCAAGCTTAGCAAGGTTTGTCATAAAATATAACCAGCTTTTTTTGCAAATTGTTGAGTTCTGTTCATCACTAGAGCACGAAACTTAAAGGCTTAAATATTATTACAGACTCTATATATCAAGAAGTTCATGTATTTTAACTCGTTTCAATTTATTGATGTACTAAGATTACTGGCTATATATTTGAAGATGAGGATCGTCGTTCCTACACGAAATGGTCAGAAAACTCTAACAGTATTTGTGATAATAATTTTAAATACGTTTTCTCCGTATAGCTCCGCCAAGGTTGGTGGAAGAACTTCCAAGAACTGGTGGAGCTCTGCGCAATCTTCAGTCTGTAAATTTAAGATGCAGAGTGGAATGTGAACCTTTATGTGACATTACCTGGTACCGAAACAATAAAAGTCTAAATGGATCTAAGTTATTTACAATAGAAACATTCCGAGAGGCACCAGATGTTGACAATAACACGTTTGATTCTGTAGTTAGCATTTTATCCTGGAATATGAGACATTTTCCATCTGAGAGTTTCGACTTCAATAATTTCACCTGTAAAAGCTCAGAGAATGAAGTGGGTGACAGTGTCTCGAGCACTATGGTTTTCAGACTGGAATGTAAGTAGCCTTTTTCAGTTATTCATTTTATTTATTTTTGTGATCATTGTTGTCTTTCTACAACTGTTTGACTGATGTATTGGGTTGTAGCAGTAACGCTTTATCTTTCTATTGAAGTTCCTGTATTCGATATTATTGGAATTGGTGTCTTAGTGAATGATAACACTAAGAATCGAGATTCGAACCCACAGTGGGGAGACAGGCCATTGAGCAACTTTGTTCTTAACAAAAGAAAAACCTTATGAATGTTGTATATCATATGGTATACAATATTGGTATAAATTATTTATTATTGTATATCGTATGATATACAATATTGGTATGAATTATGTATTGTTGTATATCGTATGGTATACAATATTGGTATGAATTATTTATTACTGTGTAACGTATGGTATATAATATTGGTTTGAATTATTTATTGTTGTATACCATATGAATTATTTACACAATTCTAGATAATTTTTTGTAGATTCTTATTTATTTATAAGTTTGTATTTTGTCTATTATTTGAATACTTCATTTAAGACGTATTTATAGATTTGTCTGTCTACCTACTTATGATGACGAGAAACCCACTTCAAGTAAAAATATATTCTCAAGACAGGTGGTAAGGGTATTAAAACTATAAATAAAATAAAGCACATAACAACGTTTCGACCTTCCTAGGTCATCTTCAGGTTAACAAAGATAACCTGCTTATCGATAAAAGTGTTAATACCCGTACCAGCCGTTCTGAGATGCTAGTTTATCCAGCTCTACGAACAACTAATCTATGCGTATTTGAGATGCAGAAGCTGAAAATTAATTTAGTGCTAAGTCTGAACCCTTATAATACAAGAAACCGGGTTTCAGTACTCGTGATGGATACAGCACAGATAGATGATTGTGTATCTTTATGCTCGACTACCTGAAACAAACTCTGAAGCGTACGCTCATCGGTGACTTAGCGGTAAATCTGAAGGCTTATAATGATAAAAACAGAGTTTCGATACTTGTTGTTGGCATGGCACAGATAGCCCGTTGTGTATCTTCGAGCTTAACTACAAACAAACAAGGCCCGGCATGGCCAGGTGGTTAAAGCATTTGACTCCTAAGCTGAGGGTCGTGGGTTCGAATCCCCATCACACCAAACATGTTTGTTCTTTTAGCCGTAGGGACGTTATAATGTGACGGTGAATCCCACTATTCGTTGGTAAAAGAGTATCCCAAGAGTTGGCAGTAGGTGATTATGACTAGCTGCCTTCCCTCTAGTCTTGCATTGCTAACTTAGGGACGGTTAGCGCAGATAGCCCTCGTGTAGCTTTGCATGAAATTCAAAAACAAACATACGTTTAAGTTCGTAAACTGCTATAAAATAAATTTTCTCCAATACCAACCTTTTTCTTATAGTTGGTTATTGATACAGAGTGTGGAATTTAAAATACATACACATTAAATAGAGGGTTTTCTTTGTAAGTAGTTGTTGTGCAGTGTTATTTGTAATATTTCGCAACATACATCAATATAGATAAAGACACGAAAAAAATTGTTAGATCTCTATGTAAGAAAATAATTTTGAGATTTTAATATATTTCGAATATTTAAACACGCCTTATTACCCGTGCAATTTCCATGTTTAATTGGCGCAAATAGCTTATTGTGTGTCTTTGTGCTGAAATAAACAAATAATTTCAACATGTTTCAACTGTAGGTTTGTTTAAAAACTTCCCTATGAGTTAAACCAATTTGATTTGTAAAACAGAATATGTTGATAGCAAAAAATAACAGAAAGAAACATTGCTTTCAATAGGTTAAAATCGTTGTTGTTGCTTTAGAAACGTGGTAATCTTATTACGTATGCTAAGGCGTTAGATTCGTCTTAAGCATTGAACTACTTCGAAAATAATTCTTAGTTGACATTCGTTTCATAAGCTTGAGGGGTTGAAATGGGTGTGTTAAATGTTTTAAAAAATATAATTTTTATATTCTTGTATAAAATAACAGTTGGTCAAAACTATACAATGTAACATAGTTTTGTTAAGTAACTATGTGTTAGTAGCACTTATTTTTAATCGGTTCAGATCCTCCAGAAGATATTAAGATTTCAGTGGTTCAGCTGGAGATTTTGGAAGGCGAAATCCCGGAAGACCTAGTGTGTTCTGCCTCTGCTCATCCTAATGGAAAATATATCTGGCTCCAAAGAGGAAAACCAGTGTCACAAGGTCCGGTTCTGTCATTCAATTCTTCTTTGTCTAAGGAAATGGCTGGAAACTACACGTGCGTTGTTAGAAACAGACATGGCAGAGCAAAGACGGCGGCATTTATTCGTGTTCTTCGTAAGTTAACTGTTTCGTTGTTTTCTACTCAGTTCAAGTAGGCGCTTTTAAATAGGTATTATCTAGTCAATATAATATTGTAACGAGAAAGTTATAAACACCGTTTTTCTGTACCATCATCTATATAAAATATCATCAAGCTGAACCATAAAATGTTTTTTGACAAATTTTTAAATCGATATAATATTTTGACTCGTATTTTGAATCACTGAGTTGACTCCATTTCTCATATTTCAGCGTTGAATAAACAATGTTTGAAAGCAGCTTTTAATATTTGAGCACGACTTGAATAATACTACGTTCAGACAATGGAAAGAGTATATCGTAACGATCATATTAACAAATAAGATATGTATTGCATATCTCGTGTTTAATTCGTGTGGTTGAAATTGAAGAAATGACAGAATATTATCATAAAGAAATAAACAAGTAACTATGAATTTGAAGTTTAGTTTCTTGTTAACTCTTACTTAACAGAGGTTTCCGAAAAGAAAATGCCTTAAAATTTTGAATAGTCCGTTATTTAAAATAACTTTATTACTTATACTTGTCAACTAACAAAATATGATCAACAGAATACATTACAGTATTTTAAGACAAGGCCCGACATAGCCTGTGGTTAAGACATCTGATTCACAACCTCAGAGCCGTGGTTTTGAATCCCCGTCGCATATTTTCTCTTTTAGCCCTGGGGCGTTATTATGTGACAGTCAGTTCCACTGTTCGTTGGTAAAGGAGTAGCCCTAGCGTTAGCGATGGGTAGTGTTGACTAGCTTATCTTGCCTCTAATTTCTCCACTGCTAAATTACAGACGTATAGCATAGGTAGTCTTCGTGTAGCTTTGCTCAACAGCTAAACAAAACAATTGAAACCATAAATGAATGTATATGACCGTTTCACCAGCCCATCTTGACCCCTTGTATTCGATTAACCGTTCAACGTTTTTTTAAATTTGTTATTCCACGTTGTTTCGTATTATATTTACAGATGTGGTTACTTTCAAATTCTCAGTCACGTGTCTCTGAACTTCTGTTAGGCTCTTCTACTCAAAGGCCTATTTATCCATAAAGTACATTATCATAACATCTACTTTCCAGACTTCTTACTGCTCCCGTTGGTTGTAGTGGTGGTTCACTTGTTATTTTCTTACGTTGGTCAATAAGTTACATAGAGTTGGTCTTGATCGAACTCTCGCTTTGTATTCGAGCTCAGAGAATATCCGTCTCAGTTTTTCAATCGTTTTCTTGACATATGGCAAGGAAATGTACTTACAAGACGAAGTTGCTTTGTTTTTTTCTTTCGTTGGAAAGCACCGAGCTGAAGTGCTCATTTAGCAATAGATCCTGGAAAGAAAACTTGGTATGGTCTGACACTTAGCAAACAAAGCATGACAAGCAACATCTAAAAATCATAACTTGGAATAATACATACAGTGAAGAAAAAGGTTAAAAGCTAACGTGCACAGGTATTTCAACTGTTCATTTCCAAGGGAGAAATTTTACATAAATTTTATCAGGTATGCACACGTTCTTGCAACACAGAGTTACATGAACGTGATTACAAAACAGACGAAATTCTAACCAAGACAAAAAAATATAAGATATATCTACCAGTGTAAGAAAACAAAAACCTTTAATTATTTAGAGAAGAAACACAGTGTATAGTTTAGTACGGAAAGGTAAAAAAATACTTTAACAACTGAAAATTTTCGAGGCATCAGAGTTTTAAAAAATGAAATTAAAAGCAAAACCTCAAGGATAAATTTATGAAATGGTGACTGTAGGTTGGACAAGGTTCCCTAAAGTAAGCCATGTACATTTCAAGATAAGAAAAGTGGGTGAAGGGGTTTACACGAAAATTGAAAAAAAAACCGTTACATATTTTATTATGGGATAAATAGGCAGAATATACGATATAAAATATTATTACATTACACAGCATGGCAAGTTAGCACCTGTCAGATGTTAAAGTTTTTTTTTTTTTTGCCAATTATCAGTTAAAGGCTTTTATTTATACTTATTTTATTATAACTGTATACTGTGTTGTTATTGAGATTAGGATTCTTCTTCAGTAGGTGTCTGTGACTCGTTAGCGATAAACTCAACGATAAACGAACAACGTGCTCTCCACTTGTTTACAAAATAATATACACATTCGAAACATACTTATGAATAATATTTTTTTTTACATCATAGAAATCATATGGATATAATATACCTTATATTGTTCTCTTTTCCTTGTTAAATGTCCATTAGGCCTATTCAATTTAGAATTTCAGTTGCCAAGCCGAACATTCTCTTCCTATTTTTATGGCACAAATATTCTGTGTATAATTCACTTACAACTGTTACGCTAGTAGTCGTATGCTACTTGTCCAATAAACGTTTCAACTACATCTTCTGCTTGTTATATTTTCGACAAGAATTAGTTAAAGATAAAACCTTCAATAATCGTCTTTTTTTAATTCTCTTATAATAAAAAACAAACAAACTAAGCAATCTTCAAGTATTTATTAACAAAATAAGCTAACTAATAATATATACACTAAACAGTCTTTTTATATCATAACAACACCCATCTTCAACTGTAGGTGATCAAATGTTTTTGTAGTTTCTTTGAATATGAATAGGCCCAGCATGATCAGGTGGTTAAGACACTGAACTCGTAATCTGAGGGTCGCGGATTCAAATCCTCGTCACACCAAATATGCTCGCCCTTTCAGCCGTGGGGGCGTTATAATGTGACGGTCAATCCCACTATTCGTTGGTAAACGAGTAGCCTAAGAGTTGGCGGTGGGTGGTGATGACAAGCTGCCTTTTCTCTAGTCTTACACTACTAAATTAGGGATGGTTAGCGCAGATAGCCCTCGTGTAGCTTTGCGCGAAATGCAAACCAAACCAAACAAGAATATCCTTTGTAGATAAACCAAAGATATGAAAAAAAAAGCTCGTACATGATTTTAATATATATATTATTGTAGAAACGTTTTTTTTTTATAATTTCAAATGAAAAGTTGCCACGTCAGTGGTTTATATGTACGTATTTCAACATTATCAAAATGTTTCATTTTTTGTTTGAATATTTCAACCAACAGATAAACCTGACTGTGTGATAAGTGCAGGATACGACAATTCCGGGACACCACTCTTGACTTGTCAGGCCCACTCTCAACCCAGAGTTGTTAACTTCACGTGGTACAGGGACAATGTAACTGTTCATGTTGACCAAGTGAACGTCGGAGTTAGCCATAGCCTATTGAAACTCCCCAAAAAGCACAAAGATTATTCTACTTTATACTCGTGTGTTGCTGCAAATGCAATCGGATTGTCATATCCATGTTTTGTTCCACTATCAAAACTACCATGTAAGTACTGTTGTCTTTTATTCATATATGACTCTAATTAGATAAAGTTAAGAACATCGTTGACTGCTAATGTTCACCCTTTTTGTCAAACTTAATTAGTATAATAATTAGCATATTATTAAAAAACTGTTATAAATAATGATAATATTTCGTAAATAAAGGAAGTGTACCTCTGCTAGATATTTAATATTTCAAAGGATATTTACTAAAGTTCCAGCTTACATTAACTACGTGTATGTTTTTTGTTTTCCTGTGTGGGTTACTGGATTTTATTCTGTGATGCTAGAGCAAACATATGTTTTGTTTAAAATATTCAAAAAAATATTACAGTGTGTCGATTAAGTCAGAGATGAAAACATTCAGATACATTTTATATCACAGTGAAATCCAAACATAAAACGTATAGTACATCTGTAATATAGCAGAGCATTTCTAGATAAGAAATTTAATTTGGCGTAGATTTAAAAGAAAACCGAAACGAGCTTTGTGAGATAAAAAAACACCTAGTAACTTTTATTTCTGGATATAAGCAAAGTAAAAAGTTTTGAAATTGCATAACGTTCACCAGTTTAACGTGGTAAATTGAATTTTGGCAATAAAAGCTAGGGTATTAAAACCCCCGGACTAGCTGCTATTATTAGGTAAAATATTGGCGTGACTATTCAGATAGCGTGGATTTTGTGTAAATACACGTTATGTTACTTTCTTATCGAAATGGTGTTTTAGGATATATAACATCTCATCTAGGGATAGCACACTTTTTTAACCTTATAGTAGTATAGATTGTAATAACACGTATTGTGTAACAAATCCTATACTATTAGTAGGCGTTAATTTTCTAAGAAAATATATTTGAAATCCCAACAGTACAGAAAACAACAACATTCAAAGATGGGCCCTTTTTACAAGAACGATACATAACATAGAAAAAGCTAATTGAAGAAAGCCTACCAACCATACACACCTGAATAAAAAACTTTGTCAGTTCCGAAACATAACACAAAGTTTTATTTATCTTCAGTAACTATGAAGAAGACATAACTAAACACTATGTTAAGTAATTAAAATGTCCATTAAACTGACATTTGATGAATTCCGGGACCAAAAATATTTCTATGGAAATTAAAAAGGCATAAGTTAATTATTCTCATCCGATGTTTTACTGTCCAGAAAAAATAATATATGATATGTTTATAGCAAAACATATACATAGCTGCTATTTGTTATTACTTTTACTTAAGTGATTTAGTTGTCCATACACTGGTGGCCAAAATCTTAAGGCCAATGAACATAAAGAAAAAAATATGCATTTTGCGTTGTTAGACTCAACCGCTTATTTAAGTAGAGCTTTGAAAGATGAAAATAAGAAAAGGGAAAATAAAAATAAAAACTTTTTTTTAGCATTTAATCGAGAAAATGTGAACAATATGAAATTAGCCTAAATACTAGCTGGTCAAAAATTTAAGACCATACTGAAAGGAAGCGTTAATTGGTAAACACGTAACGAAATTTAGTCATTTGTGTTCAAGTATTAGCGTTGTCAACATCTCACACTGATATCTCCTGTGTTACATTGGGTGAAAACATGACAAAGGCTAAAAAGTTGACAGAGTTTGAATGTGGTATAATTGTTGAGCTGCAAAAGCAAGGTCTCTCTCAACGTGCCATCACTGGTGAGATTGGGTGTAGTAAAACTGATGTTACAAATTTCTTAAAAGACCCTGAGGGATACGAAACGAGAATTTCCAGTGGTCGACCCAAGAAAATTTCGTCGGCGTTGAGCAGGACGTTTTGATTGGTTGTCCGACAAGACACCAGCCGATCGTCGAAACAGATTAAGGCCCTTACGACGCAGAATGCAACTCAAGAACAATAAGACGAGACAGAAAGGCTTTAAAAACCGTAAACGTCTTCAAAGGTCACGCCTTCTTCCATACCACGAAACAGCTCGGTTAAACTTAGCTGAGAAGCACCAAACATGGGACGTAGAAAAGCGAAAGAAGGTTTTGTTCTCTGATGAGAAGAAATTTAACCTGGATGGTCCAGATGGCTTCCAACGTTACTGGCACGTTAAGGATAACCAACCGGAGACATTTTCTACATGACACAGTGGAGAAGGTTCCATCATGATATGGGGTGCTTTCCCTACCATGGAACAATGGAGCTTCAGGTTATACAGGGGCTTCAAACAGTAGCTGGCTACATTGGCATGTTGGAGAGAGCATCCTTATTGACTGAATGCCCACGCTTGTGTGGAAATAACTGGGTATTTCAGCAGGACAACGCTGCAATCCACAATGCAAGGGAAGTCTATAGAAATGGACGTCAATTCCAAACAGTGCATGATCTTCGTGAAGCCATCTTCATTACTTGGAATACATTCCAGCCAGCCTTCTGCAAACGTTTATATCGACTATGCTAAAGCGAATGTTTGAAGTTATTCGCTATGACGACCGTGCAACTCACTATTGAGATCTCTTGTTGGGCATTTCCTACCCTGTTTAGGACACTACTGAGACTCTCGTTGGGCATTTCCTACCCTGTTTAGGACACTACTGAGACCACTTGTTGGGCATTTCCTACCCTGTTTAGGACTTATTTATGGTATGGTCTTAAACTTTTGACCAGCTAGTATTTAGGATAATTTCATGGTGTTCACATTTTCCCTAATTAAATGCTAAAAAGGTTTTTATTTTTATTTTCCCTTTTCTTATTTTCATCTTTCGAATCTCTACTCAAATAAGTGGTTGTTGAGTGTAACAACGCAAAATGCATATTTTTTCTTTATGTTCATTGGCCTTAAAATATTGGCCAGCAGTGTATAAAATACATGTGCTTCTCCATATTTGTTGCTTTTATACGGTTCTGGAAAAATTTCCAAACACCGTTTTAAACCACATACACTACGATTTTACTTTACAATGAGAAGTGCTTTATAATTTTTATTTTCCGATTTCTTTGGGAGTCACAAAACTAAAGATAAGTGTTGTTAACAATGCCTGGTGAATATGGTTTACTAGCTAAGGTAGCCAAAAATATATTTACTTCATTATTCTGTTATTATTTTAATTAGCAAAGAAAACTGACGAATGCTGGAGAAATAGAAAAAAACGCCTTGAAATTAGATAATTCACACAAATTGTGTTTCAAGAACATCGTATACTTCCCTCTAGATAATACATTAAAATGACTCTTATTCGTTAGGTTGTAAATAAATTATTTTGGTTTAAATGCATTCAGCTCTACCATGAAACTGTGTATTAATTTTTAACATAAATGAAAACACAATCGATATACTTATATTAAATTAACTTCATGTTCTGACGAAAAAATAAACACTTGTTCAAGTTATCAGTTTGACGTAAATTATATTTATTTAGTTGTGGTTTATTCTGCTTTCTTTTTATTATTATTAATTGAATGACTACATTTAACGTGTTGTTCGTTTCCTAAAAAAAGTTACTGTTTACATGGCGGATAAGATAGTGATTTGTGTATCAACAGAATTAGCTTCTTTAACGTGCCGCTTGTAAAACCTTTACTGTTTACGTGGTTGTAAAATGGGGGTTTGTGTATCAACAGAATGAGCTCCTTTTTGAACAGTTTTTATATCAACAGAATTATCTCCTCCTTACTTGTATGGAAACTTTGGGCATTATTTCTTTGTCATTGACTCTTCTGAGACAAAACGTTGATATTACTGTCCCTAATTCACTCATAAAGATGGTCTCAGTCGTAACTTTACATTACAGTTTGTGGTGTAAAAAACAAAGTGAATTAAAGGCTAATTCATTGACCTGTTTCTCATGTCATGACCTAGACATTCTTTACATGGTTAACTCTTGTTACTCCAAATAATAGCTATAAAAGCGACAATATTATCACTTCTTATCCTTAATAACTAACATTGAAGGTTTTCTCAACAACTGCCTTGGTCTTAAAGGTATGAAAACATTATTGTTTGTTATTGTAACTTTTTATTGACACAAGTAGTAAGATATTAGGAACACAATACAATACTTATGTGCTGACCAATATTCTTACATACAATCTAACTTATCTGCCCATGATTTCTTAGGGTTTTGCACAGAAATGAAACTTTAAGTTAATTATAATAAAATATTATAATTAGAATACTAACACGTTAATTATAATAAAATATTATAATTAGAATACTAACCCGTTAATTATAATAAAATATTATAATTAGAACACTAACACGTTAATTATAATAAAATATTATAATTAGAACACTAACACATTTTGTCTGGAAATGAATGATACCGTCGTTGAAAAACAAACAAACAATTATTCATATCTAATTACATTTTGTTGATTAAACAATTAATATAATTTATTGTGCATAAAACTTTAGAAGAACATTCACAAATATGAAGTCACTTACAGAGAGTATTTGCGTAAAATTTACGTATAGACCTGAGTTTGTTTTTTTAAAATAGCAAACTAAAACCCACATAAACAAGTGTTGCCATTATTAGCAACGAATGGATAATTAGCATACTAAATTGATTAACACTTGGATGATTTCTATATCTAGTAATTGTAATATGAGACATCGTGCACGACATTATTTATGAGATATCATGCACGACATTATTATGATACAGCTATTCTTGCCATAAGACATTGTAGCAGTAGTAAACATCCTATTTTAAATGGGATAGATTAAAAATATAGTGTTTTATAATAATTAGTAAGCCTAATACTGTTATATGTTTCAATTTTAGAACAATAGTTTACATTAAAACTAGCCTCGTTCTTAAAATTTTATGAACGATAAATGTCGCTTATTTAGAAATTTAATAACGCTTTTCCTTTTGAGAATTATGTGGTTTTGTTATAATACGTATTAGTTATGATACATTGAAGGAATTGCGTAAATGTTTTTAACTAAACGTTCGCTTTTACTGGATACCTGTATTAGTATACAAACATCTCATGAATAAATTATGTGAGGCTCCAATAACTTTAGTGAATAAAGCCTATGTGGTGAAGATAAACAAGATACCTGATTCTAATCTTGTTTCTATATCTACAACTTAGAACGTAGGTATTATCTAAAGTATTCACTTCCTTAATACACGTTTCTGAAGATGAATCTTGGTTGAAGGGTTTTTGTGTTTCTATAGACAAATTGTACCACTTAACGTAAGAAATTAGTTCTAACAACGGTTCTAAGTAACAACTGTAGCCGTGCTTAATGCTGTTGTTGATAGCTCCAGAAGGTTGGGTACAGCTGCTACTGAGCGAAGAAAACCTCATAATTGTGGCTGGCGTTGCTGGAGGGCTGGTGGTCCTTGTCATAGTATTGCTTGTCAGCTTGATTGTGGTTCTTTTCAATCGACGCATGCCCAGTAAGTCGAACCTTTATTCTAACTTTGTTTATACTATAGTATAGAACATCATATTTTATAAAGTAAAACACACAGTTACTATTAGTTAAATAGTTTGGGCCGATTAAACATTCTCATTCAAAGTATTTATTATTATTAAATAGACTAAAATTAATACATAACTTAATATTTGGTCATGAAAAACGCTATAAGTAACCTTTCTTTTGAAAGCTTGCACAAAGCTAAACATTAGCCGTCCCATATTTCGGACATATATAATAGAGAGAACGAAGCTAGGCTAGTCAACATGCGCACACCACTAACTCTTGGATCTATCTAATTCAATGGCAAAACTTGACCGTCACGTTTGTAGCCTACCACGAGGTAACGGTCTGGCACGCAAACATTAGGCTTTGCCTAATCCACGTTATAAGAGTAATAGTCAGCTATTCCGTCAGACTATAGTAACTTCTAAGTTGTTGGTGGGTGCTGTTGACTTAAAACCAGGGACTTTTAGGCTAGATAACTTTTCTGAATAAAAAAACAACAACTAATAAACAAGTTTCAATAGTTTCTTCTTCTGTTTTTATTCTGTTGTAAGAAAATGCAAGCTTTAAACTATTCTAAAACTAATTTTTCTCAGTCTTTCGTATATGAAATAAATATGAATAAACGAGAATTAGCGCAAAACTTAGACGAAGAGCGAAACGATCATATGTTTGTCAGCAAAACGAATGTGATGGAACTTTATCATTCAACACATCTCATCATAAGTTTATCATTCAACACAGCTCATCATAAGTTTATCATTCAACAGGGGTCATCATAAGTTTATCATTCAACAGGGGTCATCATAAGTTTATCATTCAACACAGCTCATCATAAGTTTATCATTCAACACAGCTCATCATAAGTTTATCATTCAACACAGCTCATCATACGTTTATCATTCAACACAGCTCATCATAAGTTTATCATTCAACACAGCTCATCATACGTTTATCATTCAACACAGCTCATCATAAGTTTATCATTCAACACAGCTCATCATAAGTTTATCATTCAACAGGGGTCATCATAAGTTTATCATTCAACACAGCTCATCATAAGTTTATCATTCAACACAGGTCATCATAATTTTATCATTCAACACAGGTCATCATAACTTTATCATTCAACACAGGTCATCATAATTTTATCATTGAACACAAGTCATCATAAGTTTATCATTCAACACAGCTCATCATAAGTTTATCATTCAACACAGCTCATCATAAGTTTATCATTCAACACAGGTCATCATAATTTTATCATTCAACACAGGTCATCATAACTTTATCATTCAACACAGGTCATCATAATTTTATCATTGAACACAAGTCATCATAAGTTTATCATTCAACAGGGGTCATCATAACTTTATCATTCAACACAGGTCATCATAACTTTATCATTCAACAAAGGTCATCATAACTTTATCATTCAACAAAGGTCATCATAACTTTATCATTCAACACAGGTCATCATAATTTTATCATTCAACACAGGTCATCATAATTTTATCATTCAACACAGCTCATCATACGTTTATCATTCAACAGGGGTCATCATAATTTTATCATTCAACAGGGGTCATCATAACTTTATCATTCAACAGAGGTCATCATAACTTTATCATTCAACACAGGTCATCATAATTTTATCATTGAACACAGGTCATCATAACTTTATCATTCAACAGGGGTCATCATAACTTTATCATTCAACAGAGGTCATCATAAGTTTATCATTCAACACAGGTCATCATAATTCTGAAAAATAATAATTATCGTTTTTATACTTCTAACGAAATCAAGTTTCTAAGCAGCTCAGCGGTTAGAGGAATTACATTACTAAAAACTGAGTTTCAAAACTAGTTGTGGGAACAGCACAGACAACCAATTGTGTACCTTTGTGCTTAACAATAAAATAATACCATAGTCAACAATTAAGACTAAGTTGCTGCTAAGCGATTTTTTGTGTAACCGAAGTTTTTTGACGTAAATTCATAAAGTTATTTATCAACGGAAAAGATAAAGAGCAGGTTTGTTAACTATTCTGTTTTTGTTTTTTTTACTAACGCCTATCGCAAATATATCATTACACATATCGCATATGTATTATCATGGGAAGGCATGGCCAGGGGTTAAGACGTTCGACCTGTAATCTGAGGGTCGCGGGTTCAAATCACGATCACACCAAACATACTCGCCCTTTAAGCCGTGGGGGCGTTATGATGTGACGATTAATCCTACTATTCGTTTTTAAAAGAGTAGCCCAAGAGTTGACGGCGGATAGTGACGGCCTTCCCTCTAGTCTTACACTGCTAAATTAGGGTCGACTAGCGCAGATAGCCCTCGTGTAGCTTTGCGCGAAGTTCAAACCAATCAATTTCTATCTTAATTTAATGATCTTACAGTAACAGTATTGCCGTTGGTACGTTATATATGATTTTATATTCATACTTTAGAATTTAAGATTATTATTTATTATTAAGATTATTAAGATTATATGTGCAAGATAACTGGGAAAACTATTTCATACACATACATTACGGGGCTAAAGGTATGTGGAGACCTCTTTTAATTAGCAGGTTCAACTATTTCAGCCATACTCATTGCTAACAGGCGCATAAAATCAAGCATACTGACATGTAATCTCCGTAGATTAACATTGGCAGTCGAATGAGTCGTACTGAAGAGCTCAATGACTTTCAACGTGGCACTGTCATAGAATGCCAACTTTCCAACAAGTCAGTTCGTCAAATTTCTGTCCTGATAGAGATGCCCCGGTCAACTGTAAGTGCTGTTATTGTGAATTGGAAACGTCTAGGAGGAACAATGGTTTAACTACGAAGCGGTAGGCCACACAAACTCACAGAACGGGACTGATGAGCGCTGAAACGCGTAGCGTATAAAAATCGTATGTCCACAGTTGCAACACTCACTACCGAGTTCCAAACTGCTTCTGGAAGAAACGTCAGCACGAAAACTGTTCATCAGGGGCTTAATGAAATTAGTTTCCTTGGCCGAGCAGCTGCACGCAAGCCTAAGATCACCATACGCAATGCCATGCGTTGGAGTGATGTAAAGCAAACCGCCATTGGACTTTGGAGCAGTGGATATTCATTCTCTGGAGTGATGACTTACACTTCATTATCTGGCAGTCTGACATACGAATCTGGGTTTGGCGGATGCCAGGTGAACGCTACCTGTCCGAATGCATAGTACAAACTGTAAAGTTTGGTGGAGGAGGAATAATGGTCTGGGGCTGTTTTTCATGGTTTGGGCGAGGTTCTCTAGTTCCAGTGGAGGGAAATATCAATGCTTCAGCATACGATGACAGTCTAGAGAATTGTGTGCTTCTAAGTTTGTGGACACATTTTGGGAAAGACCCTTTCTTGTTTCAGCATGACAGTGCTCCCGTACACAAAGCGAGGTCCATAAAGACACGGTTTGCCAAGGTTGGTGTGGAAGAACTTGAATGGTCTGCTCAACGCCCTGACCACAACCCCATCGAACACCTTTGGGATGAATTGGAACGCCGACTGCGAGTTAGGCCTTCTCGCCCGTCATCAGTGCCTAACCTCACTGATGCTCTTGTGGCTGAATAGAATCGAATCCCCGCAGCCATTTTCCAAAATTTAGTAAAAAGCCTTTCCAGAAGAATGAAGGTTGTTATAGCAGCAAAAGGAAAACCAACTCCATATTTAATGCCCATGGTTTTGGAATGAAATGGTCAACAAACGCTAGCCGTCCCTAATTTAGGTTTGTTTTAACTGTTTTATATATATCTTTCAACGCTTCACAAGGGCTACCTGCGCTAGAAGCCACTAATTTAGAAGTGTAAGATTAGAGGGAAGGTAGCTAGTCATCACCACACACAGCCAACTCTTGGGCTATTCCTTTACCAACGAATAATGGGATTGACCGTCACATTATAATGCCCCCCACGAGTGAAAGGGCGAGCATGTTTGGTGTGACGGGGATTCGAATCCGCGACCCCTCAGATTACGAGTAGAGTGCCTTAACCTCTTGGCCTTTCCGGGCCTGTGCTTATAAGACGATTTTAGGAAAACAGGTGTGTTGGCTTGATTTGGAGACAGACATAAAATGTAAAAACGTAGAAAAAGAGATAGGAAATACGATAACGAATAAAAAAAGAGCCGAAGGAAAATATGGCGCTAATAACAATGAGAATAAATTAGTATGTGTTATTAATAAACACATTTCAAATTTGACATGAGGCAGAGGTAAGTGACGTTCTCATATAACATCATCACAAAATCGATCTCTAAGAAAATGGCTCATGAAGTGATCTACGATAAAGAGATGAGAAACAAATTCTTGAGGGACTAGAAATCCAATAATGAAAAACAATTGAAGCTGTAAGAACACCAATAAAAGCCAAGGATTGGTTTTTGTTGGAAGGGATCAACCAGGTGAATCAGTGAAGTTGGGAAAGAGACTGCTTTTTGTTATTATTTTTTTATATTGGATTGATATTGGTTCTATTAATTCTTACCAGTTTCAAAAATTGTGCTGTGTTTTGTTTAAGAAATTGAACTCACATGAATTATCCCTGAAAATCATAGATAAAAAAATCAGTTTCTAACTAAATCTAGATTACAAGGTATAACATATAGGAGTCATTGAAAAAACAACAACATCAGAGTTATGAAATTAGGAGCTGTTGTAGAAAAACAACAACGTTAGAGATGTGAACTTAGGAGGAATTGGAGAAAAACAACAACATTAGAGATGTGAACTTAGGAACTGTTGGAGGGAAACAACAAGATTGAGATGTTAAATGAGAAGATATTGGAAGAAAACAACAACATTAGAGACGTGAAATTAGGAGATGTTGGAGAAAAACAACAGCATTAGAGATGTGAAATGAGAAGATATTGGAGGAAAACAATAGCATTAGAGTCATGAAATTAGGAGATGTGGGAGAAAAATAACAGCATTAGAGACGTCAAATTAGGAGCTGTTGGAAGAAACAACAGCATTAGAGATGTGAAGTTAGGAAGCATTGGAGAAGAACAACGACATTAGAGACGTGAAATGAGGAGATATTGGAGAAAAATAACAACATTAGAGATGTGAAATTAAGAGCTATTGGAGAAAAACTAGCTAACATGCATGAGAGAGCCATTTATGTGTAGTTAGCTAATTTGTTCGAAAACAATTTAGGTTCATTATACTGTGCTTTTGGTAAATTAGCGAGGATAGAGGAATGACAACCACAGAATATGGTGAGCTAGCTTATTCCTGAAATAGTATTCAGTATGATGTAGATATATTCTGTATGATGTAGATGTATTCTGTATGTTGTAGATGTATTCTGTATGATGTAGATGTATGCTGTATCATGTAGATATATTCTGTATGATGTAGATATATTCTGTATGATGTAGATGTATTCTGTATGATGTAGATGTATTCTGTATCATGTAGATGTATTCTGTATGATGTTGATATATTCAGTATGATGTAGATATATTCTGTATTATGTAGAGGTATTCTGTATGATGTAGATGTATGCTGTATGATGTAGATATATTCTGTATGATGTAGATGTATTCTGTATCATGTAGATGTATTCTGTATCATGTAGATATATTCTGTATGATGTTGATATATTCAGTATGATGTAGATGTATTCTGTATGATGTAGATGTATTCTGTATGATGTAGATGTATGCTGTATGATGTAGATATATTCTGTATCATGTAGATGTATTCTGTATCATGTAGATGTATTCTGTATGATGTAGATGTATTCTGTATGATGTTGATGTATTCTGTATGATGTAGATGTATTCTGTATGATGTAGATATATTCTGTATGATGTAGATGTATTCTGTATGATGTAGATGTATTCTGTATGATGTAGATATATTCAGTATGATATAGTAAATTCAACAATTTGAAAGACATATAACGTAAGTCTGAGACTTGTTGCAAAAAATTCATAGTTATAAAAATCTCACATGAAACATTTAAAGAGTATAGAACGGGATTACATTAGTTACTATTTAAATGGTTTGGAGGATTTAAACTTAATTTAGTGGAGACGCTGACGAGGTTATAGATATGATGTTGCAAGAGCAAATTTTGACGAACCTTCTAAAACATTTAGTAATTTGGTTAAATGACAGTAAGCCAATAAAATCACGTAAGACATTAATTCTTATAGCGGATGAATATGTAGTGACGAGGTTGCACAGAGGTTTAAATCTAGTGGAAAATGAAGCTAGTATAAATACCTACCACGAGTAAGTAAAACTACATCAGCGATCTGTGAAAATTGTAAGGAAAACCTTTTCACACAGTGATTTTGTGAGTAAGTAAGTATATTAAAACCTTCGCAAAATATTTTACATGTGATCAAGTAGACAGATATGAAAATTATAGAAAGAGGTGATATTTTTGTGTATTATATTGAAGACACACACACACCCAAATCAGATAAATAGTTGGAATAAATGGCAAGTCGTGAATTCGTTAAGAGATGTTAGTAGTTGGAAAACTCTTGTGACAAAGGAGTTAATGAAATATAATCGACTTGCATCAGGAGAGCGTACATTAGAACGTCGAGCTTCTCAAGGTGGGGTGTAGTACGGGTGGCGGATGGTATTTGAAATCCGGTTTTATTTGATAATAAGGTAGAAGCTCTGGGATTGTGGAATACGTCAGAAGCAGTAGTATCACCTCGCTAATAGAGCTGTTTATAAATGATATTAGAGTAAACACTGAACAAGGAAAGAATTTATTGGATAAATTAACCACCATGTAAACAATCCAAATAATTAATTTTTAACTTCTTGTATAATAGGGAATATATATCGAGAATAGGTGACTGAATGTCAACTACAAGATGGGAGTTTTGGTAAATGTCTCATCGAAACCGTGATAAAGTAAGAGAAAATATATAAAACAGCGAAGTTGTGAAATACTGAGACAAAGACAGTGAAGCGTATTGTGCTACCGGTGAAACTAGTTCATGTAAAATGCAATGAGAGTAGACGTATTACAAAGTTCTATACAAGAATCAGTTAACGTTGAGATTTGTGAGAACTTTGGTCAGTCCCTAGAGGACCAAGTGGATTACAGTTCTAAGTTATTAAATAATTATTGGAAGATCGGTTGTCTTTCTAGGCTCTGAGGATTTGGAAGCTATGATAACCCTTAAATTTATAAAGCGTTTAATATGATGTTAGGAAAACGGGTGTGTTTATGTAGTTTGGAGAAAGATATATAAAAGACAAGACGACCAATGGGATGAAAACAGATCAGATCTAAGAGTCGACAAATAAACAGACAGTGAATTGCATGAGAAAATACGATGCCAGTAAGAATCTAAACTAGTCCTAAGCCTAATTTTCCTATATATTATTGATGTAGTAAAAAAAAATATTTTTTATGTTTATATTAGGGTTATTTCCTGATAACATTAACTAAAATCTTAATAAAGTTGAAGAAAAATGGACATACGAGTATAACATTATTATAACAAAGTGCTATCTGAAGATCTAAGACAAACAAGTACGTTTATTGAAATTTGATATTTATCATGATAAGACCTCAGGTTTGCTGCTGAGCAACTGGGAATGGAAGTGGAAAAAAATACACTTTAAAATCACTTCACTTCCTGTTTTAGAAAACTCTTCTTATTGTCCAGAAACTTCGACTAACTATTCTATAGTTAAAACATTACACTAAGACATTATATAGAAAAGTACTGAGCGAGCAAGAAAAAGTAAAATAAAACGTCTCTTGCTACTGATATTCAAACGTAAGACAAGATATCTCATACTGAAACGTTTCCCAACACTTCGAGTTTCTGGAAGTTTGTTTTCTATTAGAACTGTCATAATCTATTTACACTACATCATTTAAATATAAAAAGAATAACCAGATGCTATATCAGTTGTAGAACCATCCAATATTGTAATGTAGATGTTATATTAGTTGTAGAACCATTTAATATTGTAATGTAGATGTTATATTAGTTGTAGAACCATTTAATATTGTAATGTAGATGTTATATTAGTTGTAGAACCATTTAATATTGTAATGTAGATGCTATATCAGTTGTAGAACCATTCAATATTGTAATGTAGATGTTATATTAGTTGTAGAACCATTTAATATTGTAATGTAGATGTTATATTAGTTGTAGAACCATTCAATATTGTAATGTAGATGTTATATTAGTTGTAGAACCATTTAATATTGTAATGTAGATGCTATATCCAGTTCTAGAACCATTCATTATTGTTATGTAGGGTCTATATCAGTTGTAGAATCGTTCAATATTGTAATGTAGATGCAGCAGTACATTTATAGTTTTTATAAAGCCAGTTCGCTGAATGCTCAGTTGGAATCTTGCAGTGAAGTTATTTACAGTGTTTGTAATATAAACAATTTTAATATTGGTATAAAACTTTATATTAACATAAACAATATTAATATAAACAATTTTAATATTGGTATAAAACTTTATATTAACATAAACAATATTAATATAAACAACTTTAATATTTTAATATTAATATAAACAAGTTTAGTATTTTAATATTAATATTTTATATTTTAATTGGTACTTACTGAATATATTATTAATAAGATAGTATATTTTCTTCCTAGAAAACAAGAAGACAGAACTAATGCAGCGACAAACGTAGGTATCATTTACATGTTAGATTAGAATTAGTGAAATGTCAAACAAAAATCATAAAACATGGTTTTCTATTGTGTTATTCTTGTATTGGTTTTGAACGTTTTCTGTTTTCAAAACCAAGTTAAAGCGCATAATTAACAAACTACTTTTAAGAGCTATTGCTGTTTAAAAAATAGAAAAAACTGATAGATATATTAAACGTTTGGTTTCAGACTACAATAATAGCAATATAGTCATTTATATGTCATCTGTCATGTACATTACATAAGTTCCCTGAGAGCAAATTTAAAATTTTTCTTTTTATGTTACATTCTTTTGTTCGTGAGTTCAAATGATTTATGTTTTCATAATGCAGGAGTTTTTACTTAAAAATAAACATTCAACAGTGCTTGTGTCATTTGAATATTTCAAGTTAAAAAGAAAAATAGAATAATCTAACATTTCCTTCCTAAGTAGGCCCGAGGGAAGAGAGCTAACTGTTGACGACACCCCAGGGGGCGCTTCTCCTCTTCTGACGATCCTTGATAAACCCGATGGAAGTCCCCTTTTGAAACCTATTGTTGGAGGTATGAAAAATATCTCTTAGTATTACGAAGGAAATTTTCACTTATTCCACACTTCGTTTTCTACTAATATTTCTATACATAAAGACACTTATGAGTCTACACTGAAACAGCTTTCTAATGGTCAGTTTATCTTCTTCTCTTCGGCATCTTGCATCAAACTCAGAGGATATCATGCATATATATAAATATTCACTCAGAGGATACCATGAATATATATAAATATGCACTCAGAGGATACCATGCATATATATAAATATTCACTCAGAGGATACCATGCATATATATAAATATTCACTCAGAGAATACCATGAATATATATAAATATTTACTCAGAGGATACCATGCATATATATAAATATTCACTCATAGGATACCTTGCATATATATAAATATTCACTCAGTTATTGTTCTTTCGCCAAACGTATATCGCATTTATGTAGAAGATAATATGATAACAGTTCGTGGTAACTTTGTATTGTATTGTTTTTACTAATGAAGAAAAACAACACATTATTCTGAGTAATACTTACATGATTTTAAAAAAAGGTTTTCGTACGTTACTGTAAACAGATCTCAACTGTACCGAACTGGTAACTGGTGATCGCGTGGGACGCCCTCTACACTTCCCTATTAATCGAAATGGAAACGATCGCAGATGACATGGATTACGGTAGGTAGTAACTCACTGTTATTGTGTTTTAGGTTAATAATTAATAACAAATCTGTCGATATGCAGTTAGTGAATGGTGTGTAATAAATCACTGTTATTGTGTTTTAGGTAAATAACTAATAACAAATCTGCTAATTTGACGTTAAAGTTTTAAAAAATGCATACTTTGTAAAAACTTGTGTGGTGATATTAATTCTTTGAAGCAAGAATATTCAGGAAATAAGACAGAAGTTAAAAATATCTGTATACGATTGTTTTCAAAATTACTATAAAGTATTATGTCCGAAGAAGGTTTCAACATATCATTCGAATTGTCGTCACATCTTAGAAACAAATATGTTCTAACTTATATACGTAAAAACGGCTGGTTTGGGTTGAGAATTTTTTTTATGTGGGTTTTCTCGTCATCACTGATTATTATGTTCTAACTTTTAGTGAGATGTTTTAAAAATATTCTATGAATTCAGGTTTACTTTTATACAGATTAATTCAAAAGTACAGAAATGTTTTTGAAATGTCTTAAGTAAGAGAGAAGCTCCACTTCTTTTATGTCAGTGTAATTATAAAACTTACTAACGAGCCGTATACTAACAAGATACCGTTTCTTCTCCAGAACTGACTGACACCTTACATCAAGGATGTTGGGGTTGTCCTGATCATGATATAAGGTGATTTTCAGTACCTAACCGTACACATACGACAAAAGTCACTGTTAAAGTTTTGGGTAAAGGAATGGTCTGAGTAAAAATTGGGGCATTTTTTATGAGAGATAACACTTATTTTTAGATACTTGACTCCTTAAATCTTCAAGGAAATTCTTTACGAATGATTTAAAAAAGTCATGTCTTTTGAAGATAGAATACAAGAGCGTAAAGAAACCTATTTAAATAACAATGATAACGGAACGGAAAAAGAACTATTTGACATTTTTGAAGCTACAACTAAAACATGTAAGTGTATTTCAGCCCAAGAAAATAATAAAAAATAATATGTTTATGTCTTATGTTCATATTTTATTTCATCACTGATACACAGAATAAAAACGTCTGATATTAAAATATCAGAATCTTGTGAAATAACTTGAATAATTTTATTTGCTACACAAACTTAACAATCACTATGAGCTAACAAAACAATACAATAGTTTTTACGTTCTTGGTTAGTGCTCAATCTTAGTGTAAAAATCTGTAGAATCTACACACACTAAATAAAACTATAACTTCGCAAATAAATAACGTGTTCAAATTTGTAATTGAAACCGCACGTTAGTTTTGCTCTTTTAAAACTCGAGAAACGTTGAAAAAATGTTGTTACATAAAATATGTTATAATTCACACAGACTTGTGTTTGTAGAACGTAGTTTGTCATGTCGTGAAATAAAACTATTATAGGGTAAATTTAAAGTACAATTTTTATAGTAATTCCAGGTACCAGTAATGAATACTCTCTGTCTATCTTGTAGTCATTTACACTTGCAAAAAATTAATTATTTTTCTAGTTATTTGCAAGACGGTTTTAATAGTGCAGTAATCGTAAATAGTTGTTATTCTCTATGCCAAATCTTAGTATAAGAACAAAAGAATATATGCTGAGGGAAAAACACATATGCTACTGTAAGGGTATAAATTAATATAAGTTATGCTCTTTCATAATTGCTGGACACATATGAAGTAATAATAATAGATAAAGAGGGTTTACACCCTAATATTTGAAGATTTCTATGTTTTTATACAAGTAGTTTTTAATGCTTTGTAAACTACGTTTTATAAATAATGAAATATGTCGAAGTATAAATGCTTCTACTTTCTGGAAACCACACAAAACTATTATTTTTTTTATACACTTTTGATATGCCAAGATAAAACTATTGTTATAAATTATCCTCATCTCAACTCATTTCAATCATCGAGTTTGGAAGATTTTGTCGTATGATTTCAAGTACAAATGTTTGGTCATTCAGTTCGTAAGTTTTGGTTGATATTACACACGAAGCATGGGTTCCAACAAGCAGTAAGGGCTTCCTAAATATCAGTATATCATGCTTAAGATATCAATATTGATAAGATCCAGAGTTATCCCTGGCCACTTCGTTGAAAAAGCCCGCCATGGCCAAGTGTGTTAAGGCGTTCGACTCGTAATATAAAGGTCGCTGGTTCGAATCCCGGTCGCACCAAACATACTCGCCCTTTCAGCTGTGGGGGTGTTATAATATTACGATCAATCCCACTATTCTTGGTAAAAGAGTAGCTCAAGTGTTGGCGGTGAGTGGTGATGACTAGCTAGCTGCCTTCTCTCTAATCTTACACTGTTAAATTAGGGACAGCTACCGCAGACAGCTCTCGTGTAGCTTGAAAAACAAGCCGAAAAAATAGATTAAAAACGCTGCACTAATTGAAAGGATCCTCGGGTACAAGATATAATGTAGATTATAAAATGTACCCTAGGTTTTGGAGGTGATTGATAAAGTAGGACCCACATTGCGGTGGGTATACACCGTCTATCAGTCTTAACCTCCAATTCGCTACTCTCGCATAAGAAAAATAGAAACATAGAGGGTGAGATTTGTGTGCTTAAGACCACAATGTCCCACATCTATATTACTCTTTTCTGCCTGCAGACAGGTGTGGGAGGGTGACTTCCTTTCAAAGTAAAGAAGAAAAAAATAATTGACAAATAAGAATAAAAACAATAAGGTACTATCATTTAGGGGTAAGTTAGTTAAAAACTTACCTTTTGAAGTTAGCATTCAGCTCCCATTATAGTAAAAAGGCACAAACTGGTAGTCCAGTAAACCAATTATATAGTATGAAGAGTTCCGTCCAGTTATCTAAATAAACTAGTATAGCATCACCCATTTATTAAGTCTACTGTGACTATTATGCTCTAAACAAGCTGGCAAGTTGTACCTTTACTTAGCACTTCATTATACGAATGTACATCTTCAATAAATATTTACTTACGATTCTTGTTCCTATAATGTACGAGACAATAAACCAGAAAAATACTAACTTCGACTGAAGCTTTTACACTTAAGTGGAAATGGACAGCAAAACAATCCACATAATTAGCAGAACTGTTGTATTCTATAGATCCAAATTAAAAACTGTCTGCAAAATAATCATAACGATTTGAGTTATGCAGTGATGAGTTAAAACAATCTTTTCTCAAATTCCAAGACATTTTGAATGATGCAATCACGTGATCTGTTTTACAAACCGACTATTTGTGGAATGGCTTTGTTCATATTAGTCTTTAGTAAATACAGTTAACTACATCAAAACATTTTATTAATTTAGTGAAGTTGCGGTATAATTCATATTTAACATAAACATATAAACATTTTGTTTATCACATTTCTAACAAAGATATTAATATATAAACCGACAATTAACGCAACTACATTATTAATCAGAATTATTTTTTTCTAGCTGATATATCCGGAAACCATCCACGCTCTTAATGACGTATTTTTAGCATCACTTGATTATTAAAATGGAAATTTAATTAGCAATATATCATTATTACGCTAACATTATGTCGTAATTACTTACTATTACGTCAACGATCTGTAATTTGGGTTTTGGTGCTGTCATGCGCTAATGAATGTTAGCTTTAACACTAGAACCGAAGGCTGATATATGGACGATAGTTTTAAAACAAACCTACAGTTATACACTGTTCCATTGGTTTAACAGGAACTTTATTTTCCAAGTCGTCATTATGCCTGCGATTGACCTTGACTGTTTGAGTCATATTTTACTGCATCAGTATGACTGTTACTCTTTCTGTTTCACTGTTGTCTTCTTTCCTTGACCGCTGTATGACTATATAACTTTCTACACTTCATTCTGCCTACCAACATTTACTATGTTTCTATATCATATTATACTTAATATTTCATATTAATCTTTAAATATAATAACAGGGCTGAATAATTGAAACCAAATAAACCTTGAAGATTATTTTAAACGAAATATTTGAACAATTTATGCGAAAGTAAATGTTATAATTAATAATGTTATTATTCTACTTATTTAAGCCATATGCTTGAAGTTATTACGAGAGTAAATTATTTGGATGAAACTTCAAGTCATTCTAAAAGTCGGCCCGGCCTGGCCAGTTGGTTAAGGCACTGGACTCGTAATCTGAGGGTCGCGGGTTGGAATCCCCGTCGCACCAAACACTCTCGCCCTTTCAGCCGTAGGGTCATTATAGTGGGACGGTAAATTCCACTTTTCGTTGGTAAAAGAGTAGCCCAAGAGATGGCGGTGGGTGGTGATGACTAATTGCCTTCCCTCTAGTCTTACAATGTAAAATTATGGACGGCTAGCGCAGATAGCCCTCGTGTAACTTTGCACGAAATTCAAAACAAACTAAAAGTCACAAGTACAGTCCGCGTGAAACTTCAACAAGCTAAGCTGTAGAGACTCACCCTCTGCAGGTAGATTTATTTATGATCTGAATTCAAGGTTTTCTTTTTCTTGTCAATAGAATGTATTTGACATGTTTTACTCTTGTTCTTTACGTATTTTATGTAGCAGAATTTGGAGTATATAAATATGTTTTTTAGTAAAGAAAGTCCTCAAAAGACCTGTAAGAAACAAAAAAAAATTAATTGGAAACGAGTCTAGATTTCTTCATCTGATAAAACTACCTAGCAATTATAAACATCTTTTGAAAACTTTTTGTTTTCAGAAAATTTTTTTTATGGAATACATCACCTAATGTGAGTTTTACAGATGTGTTTTAATAGGTAATTATCTGGTCATTAAAACTGGCTTTTTTACTTTAAAGTTTTTTGAATAATAATTAAGGATAACTTAATGCTGTTTTTTAAACTTCATACATTAATTATGCAATATGCACTTGTGAAAAGCTACGAACCTGAGATATATAACTATCTTCTATATAATATATCTAATAAGACATCAACTAAAAACTGGAGACTTACTTCATTACGCTTTTCATTTTTTGAAAATGTAAAAAAAGAACTAAAAGCGCATTTTTGGAGAAGTTAGATTACTAAATCTTAGATAAATTAACGAAGGTGTGAAATTAGAGTCTAAACAAAGTCAATAAGTGGTAACTTTCATGATATCTATAAAAATTTTGAAAAGATGGACTCTACATTGAAAAATCTACGTATATAATTTTACTCCTTATTTCAACCTAAAGCCTGGCCTGTCCAGGTGGTTAAGGCACTCGATTCGTAATCTGAGGGTCGCCCTTTCAGCCATGGGGGCGTTATAATGTCAATACCACTATTCGTTGGTGAAAGAGTAGCTCAAATTAGGAACGGCTAAAGCGGATAGCTCTCGTGCAGCTTTGCGCGAAATTCAAAACAAACAAGTCAAACATCCAACCTGTATAAACAATTTTGATGTAATCTGAGGGATGAAGTATTTTACGCTGATCAACACGTGTTATGACTGAATATAATAAAACCAGTCTTTATGAAATACATGTCCTTCTTTGCCCTAAAGCAAATGTTTCCAATCTGTGATCCGTGGGCCCCTGTAGGTCTGCAATTATACACCATATATATGAATTATCGTTATCTGAAAAAGTAGCGAATGAAATAAAATGCTGAGTCATTACAAACATAATATAATAATACAAATATAAAGTACAAATTAATAATTGTAATTAACATGATGCACCACTGTTTGTCAATCAAATAAAGAAACCAGTAATACAAAACAAGACAGTTGATTTACTGTTAGACTGACGCATATAAATTCGAAGTATAGAAATAAGATATGTGGATCTTCGTTTGAAACTGTCAGACATTGACCATGAAATTCACCAGATTGTATCAACAATCAACCAGATTGTGTATTATCCTTCACATTAAAGTATGTCACGAGATTTTTATTGAAATTTCCATATTTAAATCTCTTTTCATAGTTTTTTTCTTAAAATTAGAATCAAACTGTAAAGATAGTAAATACGTGTATGGTACACCAGTTACACATGATAAAAACCTTTTAATGGGAGATGGTTCGCCAACACAATAAAGACGTTTAAGGGGTCTGCAGGTTGGCAAAGTTTAGGAACCCCGGCCACAAAGCACGTTTCATTCAGTTAAAAATATTAAAATAATAATTGAATAATATAAATGTATTTTTGCACTCATAAAATGTGTTATTTTAATATAAGTTGAATTAGTAAAGTTCATGGTTTTCGTATATTATTAAGGATAAGTGGTTAAGAAAATAGAAATTGAAAACACTGAGGGGTAAGTAAAAGACACATAAACGGAGTGTTTTAAAGAAATGGACTACAAAAGCTCCATGCACGGAGGGAAATTGAATCTCGGGCTTTAAACTTACTGCTGGAAAACCGGTGTAAAAACACTTAAATTATTATAATTTTCCATCTACAACAAAATGTAGTATTAATTAAACTACAAGTCTTTGGTTCTTTAGTCTACCTGTTCCATTATTCTTCAACATAATTTCATATAATGTTTAATAAAGGAAATAATTACCATAATTATAACGAACAAACTCACTCTCCTCACATCATTAGTCTGTTTCAGCGGTTAAATGTCGTTGAACTTGGCAAATATGAAGAAAGAACTTGTGTGTGTTTATATAGCAAAGCCACATCGCGCTATCTGCTGTGTCCATCGCGGGAAAAGAACAATGATGTACTAGGTTATTGTTATTGCAATATAAATAATTATAAATATCTATATGGATGTCATCTATATTGATAACTTTTTGTCAAATAAATACATTCTTTCTAACGTATGTTTCTTATATATAAAATTAGGAAATAGTCCTTCAAAATAATTATTACAATGATAAATAATTTGAAACATATATATTCTCTCTTTCATTCACTCAAACATATATATTTCTCCTTTCATTCACTCAAACATATATATTCCCCTTTCATCCACTCAAACACATATATTCCCCATTTCATTCACTCAAACATATATATTCCCCATTTCATTCACTTAACATATATATTACCCATTTCATTCACTTAACATATATATTCCCCATTTCATTCACACAAACATATATATTCCTCGTTTCATTCACTCAAAGATATATACTCCCTCTTTCATTCACTCAAAGATATATACTCCCTCTTTCATTCACTCAAACATATATATTCCCCCTTTCATTCACTCAAACATATGTATTCCTTCTTTCATCCACTCAAACATATATATTCCCCATTTTATTCACTCAACATATATATTCCCCATTTCATTCACTCAAACATATATATTCCCTCTTTCTTTCACTCAACATATATATTCCCCATTTCATTCACACAAACATATATATTCCCCGTTTCATTCACTCAAACATATATATTCCCCGTTTCATTCACTCAAACATATATATTCGTTTTTTCATTCACTCAAACATATATATTCCCCTTTTCCTTCACTCAACATATATATTCCCCTTTTCCTTCACTCAACATATATATTCCTCTTTCATTCATTCAAATATATATATTCCTCTTTTCTTCACTCAACATATATATTCTCCTCTTTTATTCACTCAAACATATATATATTCTTCCTTTCATTCACTCAAACATATATATTCTATTTCAATTATTCACTCAAACATATATATTCCCCTTTCATTCACTCAAACATATATACTCCCTCTTTCATTCACTCAAACATATATATTCCCCCTTTCAATCACTCAAACATATATATTCCTCCTTTCATCCACTCAAACATATATATTCCCTATTTCATTCACTCAAACATATATTTCCTATTTATTCACTCAAACATATATATTCCCCCTTTCATTCACTCAAACATATATATTCCTCCTTTCATTCACTCAAACATATATATTCCCCATTTCATTCACTCAACATATATATTCCCCATTTCATTCACTCAAACATATATATTCCCCGTTTCATTCACTCAAACATATATATTCCCCATTTCATTCACTCAAACATATATATTCCACGTTTCATTCACTCAAACATATATATTCCTCTTTTCATTCACTTAAACATATATATTCCCTCTTTCATTCATTCAAACATATATATTCCCCCTTTCCTTCACTCAAACATATATATTCCTTTTTTCATTCACTCAAACATATATATTCCCCCTTTCCTTCACTCAAACATATATATTCCTTTTTTCATTCACTCAAACATATATATTCCTTTTTTCATTCACTCAAACATATATATTCCCCATTTCATTCACTCAAACATATATATTCCCCGTTTCATTCACTCAAACATATATATTCCCCCTTTCATTCACTCAAACATATATATTCGTTTTTTCATTCACTCAAACATATATATTCCCCTTTTCCTTCAGTCAACATATATATTCCTCCTTTCATTCACTCAAACATATATATTCCCCATTTCATTCACTCAAACATATGTATTCCCCCTTTCATTCACTCAAACATATATATTCCCCATTTCATTCACTCAAACATATATATTCCCCTTTTCCTTCACTCAACATATATATTCCCCCTTTCATTCATTCAAACATATATATTCCCCCTTTCCTTCACTCAACATATATAATCCTCCTTTCATTCACTCAAACATATATATTCCTCCTTTCATTCACTCAAACATATATATTCCCCATTTCATTCACTCAAACATATATATTCCCCCTTTCATTCACTCAAACATATATATTCCTCCTTTCATCCACTCAAACATATATATTCCCCATTTCATTCACTCAACATATATATTCCCCATTTCATTCACTCAAACATATATACTCCCTCTTTCATTCACTCAAACATATATATTCCTCCTTTCATTCACTCAAACATATATATTCCTTTTTTCATTCACTCAAACATATATATTCCCCATTTCATTCACTCAAACATATATATTCCCCGTTTCATTCACTCAAACATATATATTCCTTTTTTCATTCACTTAAACATATATATTCCCCATTTCATTCACTCAAACATATATATTCCCCTTTTCCTTCACTCAACATATATATTCCTCCTTTTATTCACTCAAACATATATATTCCCCATTTCATACACTCAAACATATATATTCCCCTTTTCCTGCACTCAACATATATATTCCTCCTTTCATTCACTGAAACATATATACTCCCTCTTTCATTCACTCAAACATATATATTCCCCCTTTCATTCACTCAAACATATATATTCCTCCTTTCATCCACTTAAACATATATATTCCCCATTTCATTCACTCAACATATATATTCCCCATTTCATTCACTCAAACATATATATTCCCCGTTTCATTCACTCAAACATATATACTCCCTCTTTCATTCACTCAAACATATATATTCCTCCTTTCATTCACTCAAACATATATATTCCCCATTTCATTCACTCAAACATATGTATTCCTTTTTCATTCACTCAAACATATATACTCCCTCTTTCATTCACTCAAACATATATATTCGTTTTTTCATTCACTCAACATATATATTCCTCCTTTCATTCACTGAAACATATATACTCCCTCTTTCATTCACTCAAACATATATATTCCCCCTTTCATTCACTCAAACATATATATTCCTCCTTTCATCCACTTAAACATATATATTCCCCATTTCATTCACTCAACATATATATTCCCTATTTCATTCACTCAAACATATATATTCTCTGTTTCATTCACTCAAACATATATATCTCTCTTTCATTCACTCAAACATATATATTCTCCTTTCATTCACTCAAACATATATATTTCCCATTTCATTCACTCAAACATATGTATTCTTTTTTCATTCACTCAAACATATATGCTCCTCTTTCATTCACTCAAACATATATATTTCCTTTCATTCACTCAAACATATATGCTCCTCTTTCATTCACTCAAACATATATATTCCCTTTCATTCACTCAAATATATATTCCTCTTTCATTCACTCAAACATATATATTCCTCCTTTCATCCACTCAAACATATATATTCCCCATTTCATTCACTCAACATATATATTCCCCATTTCATTCACTCAAACATATATATTCCTCCTTTCATTCACTCAAACATATATATTCCTTTTTTCATTCACTCAAACATATATATTCCCCATTTCATTCACTCAATCATATATATTCCCCGTTTCATTCACTCAAACATATATATTCCTTTTTTCATTCACTTAAACATATATATTCCCCATTTCATTCACTCAAACATATATATTCCCCTTTTCCTTCACTCAACATATATATTCCTCCTTTTATTCACTCAAACATATATATTCCCCATTTCATTCACTCAAACATATATATTCCTCTTTTCCTTCACTCAACATATATATTCCTCCTTTCATTCACTCAAACATATATATTCCCCATTTCATTCACTGAAACATATATACTCCCTCTTTCATTCACTCAAACATATATATTCCCCCTTTCATTCACTCAAACATATATATTCCTCCTTTCATCCACTTAAACATATATATTCCCCATTTCATTCACTCAACATATATATTCCCCATTTCATTCACTCAAACATATATATTCCCCGTTTCATTCACTCAAACATATATACTCCCTCTTTCATTCACTCAAACATATATATTCCTCCTTTCATTCACTCAAACATATATACTCCCTCTTTCATTCACTCAAACATATATATTCCCCCTTTCATTCACTCAAACATATATACTCCCTCTTTCATTCACTCAAAGATATATATTCCCCCTTTCATTCACTCAAACATATATATTCCTCCTTTCATCCACTTAAACATATATATTCCCCATTTCATTCACTCAACATATATATTCCCCATTTCATTCACTCAAACATATATATTCCCTCTTTCATTCACTCAAACATATATACTCCCTCTTTCATTCACTCAAACATATATATTCCCTCTTTCATTCACTCAAACATATATATTCCCTCTTTCCTTCACTCAACATATATATTTCCCCTTTCAGTCAGTCATTTTAATTCATACTTTTGAGTGCTATGCAATTTCCTTTTAGAAATTTCACATCTATGTTTTATAATTAGAAAAACTAAATAAAGATAAAGCTTCACAGGTGCCAGTTTTATAATCAACGAATATTTTATCTGACACTATGAGAACCTTCACACACATTAATGTTTCATGAACTTGTCATCAGTTTAGAACTTACGCTACTTTCGCCTTAAGATATTTCACAAAAATATTATTATCTTTAATAGAATGTGTTAAAATTACACATGAGAAAATGTACTGAATTATTATATAATTATTTACATAGTAATTAGAGTAACTACGTTTTTTTTTGTGTTTTTTTACTGTCGCTGTCACACTACATTGGAATAAGTCTTTCAGACAAGTATCTGGAACTCAATCGAAATGCCTTTAGCTCTGTTCTTCTCAGAGATAAAAAACAGTACTAATTTTCTCTTTTTGCAAAGGGTACAGTTTGCTAAAAAAAGGTAACTATATTTTAACGTGGACAGAGCACAACCAATTTATTAAAGTGTGAGAGTGCTCTCCCAGCGTTAGGGTTGTGCGCCCGGCACAGCCAGGTGGTTAAAGCACTTTACTCGTAATCTGAGAATTGCGGGTTCGAATACCCGTCACACCAAACATGCTCGCCCTATCTGCCGTGGGGGCGTTATAATGTTCGGTCAATCTCACTATTCGTTGTTAAAAGAGTAGCTCAAGAGTTGGCGGTGGGTTATGATGACTAACTTCCTTTCGTCTAGTCTTACACTGCTACATTATCGACGGCTACGCAGATAGCCCTCGTGTAGCTTTGAGCAAAATTCATAACCATATCTTAAAATAATCATTATATTTTTTTTAAATTCACTTTCAGCACTGTATCCTTATAATTATTACTCATGAATCATATATATCTAAAGACATTATGAAAAGATATTTCGAGACCTGAGGAAGTTACGGTCTTTACTGTAGTAATTCAATAAAACAGAAACGGCAAGAGTGAATACGCTAATAAGACATAAGGATAAGTGAGACACAGTAACATTACTGCATTAGTAGACTTAATGTAAGTATAAAGTAGAAACATAAATATCATTACAGATTATTTGTGAAACTTCGTATCAGAAACATTTAAGAACAACCTAAACTGTTTGACACAAAGAAGAGTTACGCAGTTACGTGATTTATATTTATAGACTATAATGTCACTAAACTATTTGAATTTAAAATGTCTCGCATGTATTAGAGCTATACACTTAAATTTCAACCCTGGCTGTTAATTTTCACTGGTTCCATTCTGCAATTATATGAAGGGTTCACATTAATACTTCGGTGTGAAACATTCAGGAAATGTGATTAAACTCTTATATGTTAAGCGAGTAAGAAACACGGTGAAGAAACCAACAAGAACCATGAAGAATAGTCTAATATAAGAACAAGACGACAAGAAAACATATAACGAACTATTAAGTAGGTAACTAGAATTACTTTTAATGGCTGTTTTAATGAAGCATGCGTTATTCCCCATAGACCTAATAATATGTAGTTTAATTTTACTTTACTTACCAGTGAAATTAATGTCTGTTTAAGAAATTAATTGTTTTCAAGGCGCTGCATATTTACTTACATTTCATCTATAATTGTTTTCATACATGTTGGCATTTATTGTTTTCAAGAAACGAGCAGAGACTCTGACAGTTGTTTTTTTAACATTGTATGTTTTTAAAGCTTGTTATGGATGCTGTTAAACATGTTTAACCTTCGGATCAGTATGCCCACCGGTCAATGGAAAATTTCTTTAAGTTGTGAAAGTTATAACATTGTATGTTGCTTGTCCTAAGTTGGGTAGAAAAATATATATTCACGTATTGAATATTTGTTTATGCTAGCTACCTACAGATTTATGTAAATGAAGTAAAGTAGTTCTTGTGTAGCTTTAATTAAATGCACTAAATTATTTAGAAACTAAATGAACAGACGTAATTGTCCAGTCGTTAAAGGATATCATAGAAATTAGAGAACTGATGTTGCGTAATGGCCACGTCAATCAACTGATAATAATCCGATTCTAACTTTATGGGGTGGGTTAAATCGATTAAAGAAAGATAGCAAGTCAATCACACACTGAAGATGAACGTATTGAAGTACTAAATTAGGGATTACAGTTAATCACTCAGGAACATCTGTACAAACTCATTGAAAGTATGGCACGTGGAGTGAAGCAGTACTGAATTATAAGATAATGTTGACTAAATATTAACTTGTGAAACTAGTTTGTGTTATTGTGAGTTTCATTTCTTACGTTCGAGTATAACAGAGAAACTTGTTTGATCATTTTGTAGGCTAATTGGAATAAGGAAATCTAAGAAACAACAGCAGGTGTACAACACTTTGTGTGATAATATGTAACTAAAATCATGAAAAGTTCACGTAGTTACTAAAGTCAGAGTTAAAATTAGGATTTGAGATCATATTTAAACAGAGCTTATAGAGGGCGTTCTAAAAACAAAATTTTATATATTTTTATGTTATCTAATAAAAAATAATAAATTAACGACATTTTCAAGGGGTGTCACTTTTTGTCCACCTCCTGTATTGCATACCCAATTTGACCATAATTATGGGAAAATGCACGTGAAAAATTCTTATTCACAAACGTTAAATAAGGCTACCTATTACATCATTACTGTTTACATTTTCTTTAACTTAAATAACCAACAACCATCTTAATAACATTTATTTGAGTGTTTCTTGTATTTTGACAATAATGTAGCTATATTTCTTTGTTTTTAAGCTTCAAAGGGAATAAGAAGCCTTATTTACAAGATTCAGACAATATAATAGGTATTTTAATCTAAGTTCTATCACTAATGTAAACATTTTCTCGAAAACCGTGTACGTTTCTTCAAGCATACACTTATCTCTGCATTTATGAGCCTGTGCATATTTTTGTCGGTTTCACTTCTCTATCTCTTACTGAAATTATAAAGATTTGTTTTATTTGAAGAAAAGCATCTAATGAAGAAACACGAAAAATTATGCGTAGATTAACTGACAAATTTCCAAAACCAGCTGAACAAGATGTGAAATTGAGTGGCCACGTGCTGGTCACGCAGATATTTATTGTAATTGTGTAGCTTCAAAGTTAACAAATGAGTCCCACTAACAACATTTCTCTGATATTATGCTAGTTACAATTTTAAGAATGTAGAAACTCCACATACGTCTAAAATACACACACACACGTGTGTGTGTATTCTTAGTATAATAACTTAAATAAATCACCAAATAGTTTTGCATTTTGAGTTACATCTATTCGCTCGTTTCTGCAATAGTCCAAGAAAAAAAAATACAAGTATTTCATTTGAATATCAACTTGAATAAATAGCATGACCAATATTTTTGATTTTCATATGAAAACAACTATAAAATAAATTATGGAGATGTAAGATGACATCTGCTAGTTTTCTCATACGTTCCAACATCATGACCGGATTATTACTTGCTACTGAAATTTTAATAATGTTTTCGAAATTTCCTTTAGCAAATACTAGATTAAAAGGGAACAAAGTGTAGTCCAATGATGATAAAATATGCTTTCCTTGTGTTGAGCGTCACGGTAACAGTGTATTTGAAGGTCGATTATCTGCTACGAAATAGGTTCTAGGTCTTAATCCATTATGGGCAAAACTACTTGTATTAAATATAAAATAAAATACTGGTTACATCTATTACTCCTTTTTTTAAAAAAAATCTGACGTTTACCTCTTAAACAAGTAAGATATTCAAAGATAAGAAGATAGACTGAAACTGTGTTTTCAATCAATTTTGTTAACACAACTATTGGCCCGGCAGGGCCAGGTGGTTAAGGCACTCGACTCGTAATCTGAGGGTCATAGGTTCAAATCCCCTTCACATCAAATATGCTCTCCCTTTCAGCCGTGGAAGCATTATAATATGACTCTCAATCTCACTATTCGTTGGTAAAAGAAAAGCCCAAGAGTTGGCGGTGGGTGGTGATGATAGCTGCCTTCCCTCTAGTCTTACACTGTTAAATTAGGGACGACTAGCATCGATAACCCTTGTTTAGGCTTGCGCCTAATTCAAAACACAACTATTAAAAAAGCACACTTTCACTGACCAATTTTATTTTCATACTTTTGGAAAATATTACAGAAATGCTCAGAATATATTCTAGAAGAAATAAATATATAGCATAAGATTCGTATCTTAGATTAATTGTAATGAAAATTTTTTAAAAATAACTACATCGAAGATTAGCCCCAATGTGTTTCTAGTATTCTTGGACTATTCTAATGAAACAGTAAGAGTGATCATCACATTATGACGTTGAAAATAAATAATTGGCTCCACTTTTATCTGTATAAGTAGCATGTTAAATTGTTTAATTATAATATACGCTTACTTTTTACTGATACACATCAGTATCTGATTTGTATTTTAAACACTTAGAAAACTATGTAATACTTTCATTTCTAGTTTTAATCAGTTTTTTTAAAGCCAGGTAACCATTCTGTAGACTTGTATACAAAAATGGCCAAATTATAAACAATTTGTGTTTGAATTTCGCGTAAAGCTACACAAGGGTTATCTGCGCTAGTCGTCCCTAATTTAGTAGTGTTAGACTAGCGGGAAGGCAGCTAGTCATCACCACCCACCGCTAACTCTTGGGCTACTCTTTTACCAACGAAAAGTGGGATTAACCGTCACATTATAACGCTCCCACGGCTGAAAGGGCGAACATGTTTGATGCGACGGGGATTCAAACCAGCGACCCTCAGATTATGATTCGAACGCCTTAATTATAAACAAAGGGAAAATTTGTGCTTCTCCTAAGTAATACTTAGTTGTGTAATGTAACAAGTACTTCTGACTTTTCTTGAGTAATATTCTTGGTGAAACTTCATAATTTGTAAACTCGAACCGAAACCCATGTTTTAGTTATGTAAGGTTCCGGATTATGTACGTCGAGTCAGGAAATGGGTAAGATATTAATATTATTAATACCCCACAATATAATGAGTAATGATCAATATCTCAGCAGGCATGTGCAAAGTAGATGTGCACCAATTCAAAACTGATAACTGAGGATATCCACATTTTGACCAGATTCCAAACCGAACTTATGAGTGTGGCATTTCACTAAAACGTCACCAGAATTCTTGGAATTATGGATTGTGGAATTGGAATCTGTGTACAATCGAGATGGTATTATTTTTGTCTTTCAGAAAACCAAGGTATAGGGCCAGTAAATAACTATTTCTACAAATAACATAATATCAGCGTTATTATGGTTTAATATATCAGAAACCACCCGCCAATAGGTAAATTTTCTCTGACATAAGTCGTTATATCATATAACGGTTTAGATATATATTGTAAATGGTTGATATACGTAGCGTTTCATAGGTCAATTTTCTCTAACATAAGTCGTTATATCATATAACGGTTTAGATATATATTGTAAATGATTGATATACGTAGCGTTTCATAGGTCAATTTTCTCTAACATAAGTCGTTATATCATATAACGGTTTAGATATATATTGTAAATGATTGATATACGTAGCGTTTCATCGGACACCTTATGGGTCGCATTCCTAACCTAATTCTTGAACTCTGGTGTTAAAGAACTATTTTGTCGTCACTGGCGTACGGAGCACAAGGTGGTCAGTCGAGAGGTGATAATGTTTTATTGTTATTAGAAACACTAGTATACGGTCAGTGAAGAAAGAATTGTAATACAAAATGTATAAGATTTATTGCTATGTAATATCTCACGAACTATCAGATCCACCTTTGTTAACATAAGGCGTTATATGTATCTTGATAACAGACGCAGGTCACTCACTTCTTTTTTGATATACCCAAAAACGATTCATATTATTCTTCACTTGTTGATGTGGTTTATTTTGTATCAGCTCTACCTGTTTATTGTATAGCCTCTAGTTATTGATAAATATATATTGTACTTATGACAAAGCTACTAAGAATATCGTCCACGGTTCATAATTTTAAACTATTAACCACAGGGAAGACATTGAGTGAATAGCAACCTACTACATACTATCCACACTAATGGATTGACTGTTTTTTTTTGTAACGCATCCACAACTTAAAATGCTTAGAATATTTTGTTCTGTAAAAGGAATTCCAACTTGCCTTGTCAGCTCAGATCTACAGAACCCTCGCTACCAGATCTACAAAACCCTCGGTATCAGATCCACAGAACTCTCGCTACCAGATTTACAGAACCCTTGCTACCAGATCTACAGAATTCTCGCTACCAGATCTACAAAACTCTCGGTATCAGATCCACAGAACTCTCGCTACCAGATTTACAGAACCCTTGCTACCAGATCTACAGAACCCTCGATATCAGATCCACAGTACTCTCGCTACCACATTTACAGAACCCTTGCTACCAGATCCACAGAACTCTCGCTACCAGATTTACAGAACCCTTGCTACCAGATTTACAGAACCCTTGCTACCAGATCTACAGAACCCTCGCTACCAGATATACAAAACCCGCGCTCTCAGATCTACAGAACCCTCGCTACCAGATGGCCAAATCTGTACCTAGTTCTTCATGAAATAATGACGTGGATAGAATAGTTATGATTAACTTTTGTTCCAATTAAGGGTAAACAAACAATTAAGGTAAGTTAAACAAACAAGCAAATTCCTGTAACGTCTCTACCGATTCTAATTTCAATATCGAACGAGTAGATATTTTTATTATTGTCATTGCAGTATGTCTATTTAACTGCTCTCAAAGAAAGCTGGAAAAAATTATAAAATAATCTGATATATTATGTTGACTCATGTTGTATAGAAAAGTTGAGATGAGATATAAGTCATATCGTGAAGCGTCCAAATATATCTAGATAATTATGAATATAAATTGCTAATGTATAACTGTGAAAGTCCTTAGAATGTATGCGTGTTAATTTGTTGTTGTAATAGGGTGTGTACACGGCACACACCATTTCATTTGATAAAATATCAACTCAATATACAGTACTGTAGAAAAGTTTGAAGACCAGAGAATATATTGTCATCCTTTACATTTATGGACTAATTCTTCCATGACATTATAAATGTAGATTTCAACACTGTAGTTATGCCTCACTAACCCCTGGTGACAACTGAATGAGCCAGGATGACAATACTTTTCATTCTTTGTAATTCCATATAGGGTTCTGCTTGAATGGACATATTGATGAAATTTAGTCTGAAGTAACTGTCATGCAGTGTCTTAACTATCTAGCTAGCATGCTGTACCGATATATGCTAGAAGAAATCAATTTAATACCAATCCACAAATAAACCGTGGTACAAACAGTGTATAAAATTATATATTAAGTTTTGATGTCAGCTACGACCCAAAAAAGCGTAGAGAATTGTCGTAGAGAAGAAAATTTACATAAAAGCTTTATGTGATGCTGGTTAGATTGTCCGACAAATTACTGCAGACTTGAAATGCTTTACAAACACTATCAACTAGATCCTAGATTGTGAGACCGAGACAAGTAAATATGAAAATAGCTAAGTAAGATACAGAACACCTAAACTCAATGTTACTAATGTTAGGTATCGTAGTTTATTCATCCTTTAGGACAGAAGGAAGACTACCACTGATCTTAAGCATGTGATAAACAACCATGTACCGAATGATAGAAAAGTGTCCATACATACAGTATTAAGAAGACGTAATAATAATGGAATGTTTGGTTGAGTAGCAGTTGAGAAAACATTTACTTTGATCATCAAATATTGTCAAGATACTGAAAGTTGCTAAAAATTACATAATCAAGACTGTTAATGGTTTGAAAAGGGTGTTATGGACGAATGAGTCTAAGTTTGAAATATTTGGTTCATAGTTGTACGTCTGGCGGAATGAAGGTGAAAAATATCTAACTGCAGAGCACCAACCATGAAGAATGAGGGAGTGATGATTTGGGGTAGTTCTACTGAGGATATATTTCCAAAATAGATAGAATAATGGACCAACACAAGTACCATCAGATACTAATCCGTCATGGTATACCCAGTGGTTTCAATATATACAGAAATTACTTAGTTAAGAAAGAAACTGCCGAGTTGATCAAATGATGCAATAACCCTCACAAAGCCTCAATCTCAACTCAATAGAATTGGTCTAAGATTTTGACAAATCAAAAGATACTTCCAAAGAAACTTTATATGAGTGTATTGGAGACATTTGAAGTCAAATCCTAAATAGCACTTTGATTAACTATTTTTCAATAATTCTTGAAAAACTGCCTCATTTGATTAAAACAGAAAGGGACATAACAAATATTCATAGTTTGCTGAACTCGAGCACTTATACTGAGTGTCTGTTGTACTAAATATGAATATTAGTAACATTTTGATGTTTCATCTGCGATTCACTTTCCATTGTTCTTTGAAAGTAACTTGGAATTTAATTTTTAACTTTGTTTTAGCGCTTTTGCAAAGCGCTAAATGTTTAAATAATCAATTAGCTTTATAAAGTTGGTATGGAGTTCTCTAATGATTTCATAAGCTTCATCACTAGACTCTTTTTATGTTCCACATAAAAACATGATACTGATATAATGAAAACTCTGCTGCCGTATCATTATCTCTGCTGTGGTAGCGCAATTTGTTAAAATATATAAAGTATAATTATTTTCAAAAGTAAAGACACTACTAGAATTGGTTTGGTTTTTGGTTCTTTTGAAATTCGCACAAAGCTACTCAAGGGCTATCTGCAGTAGCCGTCTGTAATTTAGCAGTGTAAGACTAGAGGGAAGGCAGCTGGTCATCACTACCCACCGCCAACTCTTGGGCTACTCTTTTACCAACGAATACGGGATTGACCACTACTAGAAACACAATTCATAGGTAGCGAGTTCGAATCCCCTTTTCGCACATACTTTCCCTTTCAGTTGTGGGGTGGGTATAATGTGACGGTCAATACAAGTTTTCGTTGGTGAAGACTAGCCCAAGAGTTGGCAGTGGGTGGTTTTGAATAGTTGTTCCCTTCTATTACTTCTAACTTAGAAACGACTAACACAAATAGCCTTCGAGTTGCTCTTGTGCAAAATTAAAGAAATAAAAAAGCTAATACACTTACACAAAGTTCCGTTTAAGTTACTTTGTTCAGCTTTCAATATTTGTGGATTTTATTTTACTTTAATTTGACAGTTGTTTCAACCTAGAAACTATGTTCAGAAGAAAGGTTTGTTTGATAAAAGTTAAACTCAGGTTTATAAGTAATAGCCAATAAACAACAATTTTAAGCCTCAACTGGAGATTTATGAAACATAAGTTCTTATAAGAACGTATTATACATATCGTAAGTTACTGTTAATATTTGGCCAGTATACGTTTTATTATAATGCAACTTTGGAATCATGCTATGAGTTATATTATTTTTAATGCTAATATAACTTGGCAGAAACTCTCTGCCACACCATTTGACACATATTCGTGTGAGCTGTTCTTGGGATTTTAGACACTCAAACCTAGTTATATAATCAATATATTAATACTATAAGAGTCAGTTTTTCACGGTTGACATAATATAACTAAGGTTTCATTTTTCATTTGGCCGCTTCCAATGTTATATTCGACTACAATTTTCACACTGCACCAAGTAACCCACATCACCCTTATAAAATTCATCCAATCATGAAGGTTTCAATACAGGATGTTGTATGGTATCCCAGCTATTTTCAAACATCTAAATACATAGAGACCTCGCAACATGGTACCTATTTGTTCCTGATCACTGTGAATCTATTGCAAAGAATATTTTATGAATTATTACGAACAATCGTTTGTCACTACCTGGTAGCACTTTCGCTACCAATAATATTTTTTCTTTCAAGATGCTTCTATTATTGGATGGTCTCGTGTGCATCAGATAACGTCAAAAAAACCAAGCATTAGAACGTTTTTGCTTGTGAAAGACTTCTAGTGGTACATCTGGTGTGTCCTTTAGTATTTACACTATAGCATGCTAGTTGGTTCACTGAACTTCAGGAATGTAAGATCAGAAAGGGTTGGAAGTGGAGGTCATTTATTCTATACATGCATATATGTATATAATCTATGTCCATTTCAGACTTCATATTGTGTGCAAATATACACGTATTTGCATATGTATATATAAAGGCTTATATTAAAGACAGTAATACGTAAATTTCGTTTGTTGTTGTTCTACTCCTCAGAATATCAAATCTGAAGACAGTAATACGTAAATTTCCTTTGTTGTTGTTCTGCTTCTCATAATATCAAATCTGAAGACAGTAATACGTAAATTTCCTTTGTTGTTAAACGTGCAAGTAAATAACAAACTAAAGAAAGCACAAACTAAAGGTTAAGTGTTTATTGTAGTAACGGCAGCGCCTTTTCAATGTTAAAGATGTTCAGCAGCCAACAACGATTTGATTTTGTAATTCATGTGTTAACACATTATTAGTATAATGTAAAAGATTCGAAGAGCATAATACATATCTAATAAAACTTATCTAAGTTTAAGTCATTACTATTAAAATCACAGCTAGTTTGCACACCCCTTCACCCACACACACACACAGCGGCATGTCTGAGGACATACAACGCTAGAATCTGCGTTTCGCTATCCGTGGTGGGGACAACGCACAGAGAACTTATTGTATAGTTTTCTGTTTAATTATATATAAACACAGCTAGTTCTACTCCTCAGAGTATCAAATCTGAAGACAGTAATACGTAAATTCCCTTTGTTGTTGTTCTACTCCTCAGAATATCAAATCTGAAGACAGTAATACGTAAATTCCCTTTGTTGTTGTTCTACTCCTCAGAATATCAAATCTGAAGACAGTAATACGTAAATTCCCTTTGTTGTTGTTCTACTCCTCAGAATATCAAATCTGAAGACAGTAATACGTAAATTCCCTTTGTTGTTTTCTACTCCTCACAATATCAAACCTGAAGACAGTAATACGTAAATTTCCTTTGTTGTTGTTCTACTCCTCAGAATATCAAATCTGAAGACAGTAATACGTAAATTTCGTTTGTTGTTGTTCTACTCCTCAGAATATCAAATCTGAAGACAGTAATACGTAAATTTCCTTTGTTGTTGTTCTGCTTCTCATAATATCAAATCTGAAGACAGTAATACGTAAATTTCCTTTGTTGTTGTTTTCTCTGATTTCTACATGTCTTTGATTATTCTTTTACACGTTATTCCAAATGTTATAAACTACTTTAGATCATATAATTAAACAAGCTGAACTAATACGTTTGATGCTGGTATCACATATATTTTTTAATTAAGTTCTTTCTGCAGTAAGTTTAATGTTTAAAAGAAATAGACTTGCATTCTGAGATACATTTTTAAACAGACTCGCAACTGCAATGAGGTTATATAACAATCCTCTATGAAGTCTGTCAGAAACGTTTATATATTTGTAGATTAGGTGCAATATATCCTGAATTACAAACAAGCCAGCGGTTTGATGAGAAACACCTAGAACATGCTGCTAGTCATCACCATTCACCGCCAACTCTTGGGCTACTCTTTTACCAACGAATAGTAAGATTGACCGTCACTTTATAACGTCCCCACGGCTGAAAGGGCGAGCATGTTTGGTGCTACCGGAATTCGAACCCGCGACCCTCAGATTACGAGTCGAACGCCTTAACCCACCTGGCCATGCCGGGTCAAACATATTGCAGTAAATGCTGTAGAACACATTGAGTTGTATATTAAATAAGGTATAGTTTAAAACATTAAGGCTTTTGAAAGTGATGGGAAATGATTCTTGAAATGTGAAATACATTTTGAAAACGTCCAGATTTTACTTCAGTGTGTTGTTTCAGAAGTACAATATGGTCAAACGTGAATTATTATAATATATTAAAGAAGTTTGAAATTGTATATATAGATAATTTGTGGATTCAGGTTTTGATGAATGCGTTCAGACATCCATTGCTAGAAGCATTTACTAATTATTTTTTATAAATTGGCCGAAAATAAATGTTTAGATTCAAGTGTTGAAGATTCATGAGTATTAGGAGATGCTACTTATATCCAAGTGTTGAAGATCCATGAGTATTAGGAGATGCTACTTATATCCAAGTGTTGAAGATCCATGAGTATTAGGAGATGCTACTTAGATCCAAGTGTTGAAGATCCATGAGTATTAGGAGATGTTACTTATATCCAAATGTTGAAGATCCATGAGTATTAGGAGATGTTACTTAGATCCAAGTGTTGAAGATCCATGAGTATTAGGAGATGTTACTTAGATCCAAGTGTTGAAGATCCATGAGTATTAGGAGATGTTACTTAGATCCAAGTGTTGAAGATCCATGAGTATTAGGAGATGTTACTTAGATCCAAATGTTGAAGATTCATGAGTATTAGGAGATGCTACTTAGATCCAAGTGTTGAAGATCTATGAGTATTAGGAGATGCTACTTAGATCCAAGTGTTGAAGATCCATGAGTATTAGGAGATGCTACTTAGATCCAAGTGTTGAAGATCCATGAGTATTAGGAGATGTTACTTAGATCCAAATGTTGAAGATCTATGAGTATTATAAAATGCCACTGGTTGTACTCTGCCAATATAAAGTTTTATACAAGTACTATTAGCTATCATTACTAAGTGATAATATAAGCTGCATTACAGTTAGCTCTTGACACGATATTATTACTACTAATTATTACTACTATTCTAATAACTTTAAATCTATAAAATGTTTCTATATTCCACAATGTTTTACCCTAATATCATTAGCAGTTACTATTGCACTGTTACGGTATACTTTAGTACTATCTGCTGTTGTCTTAACACTATTCTTTATTACTTTGTTAACAACAGTTACTACCTTAATATCATCCGGTTGATACTCTAACACCAACACCTGTTACTCTAACACCAGCAGCAAGTACTCCAACATCATCAGGTATTACCACGACACTATGAGATGTCATTTTGTTACCGTCAGCTATTGGTTTAACACCATTATCTACTACAATAACAGTACCGAAAAGTGTTACTCTAACACTGTTCAAATATTAATTTGATAAAAACCTGTTACTATATTATCAGCAGTTGTTGCTTCAACATCTATTACTATATCGTTCTTACTTAAAATAACAACATTTTACTTTAACATAATGAGCGTGTGTGTGTTGTCTTATAACAAAGCCACATCGGGCTATCTGCTGAGTCCACCGAGGGGGATCGAGCCCCCTGATTTTAACGTTGTAAATCCGTAGAATAACCGCTGTACTAGCGGGGGATTTGTATAATGAAATTGTTATTTCGCTACCAGCAACTATTAATGTGATATACCTTGAAGTGAAAAATATATCATTTCTGTTATACAACTACCAGTTATTACACAACTTGTATAAAAACAATGCATTAATTGCGTTACCAAAATACGAAGCAAACATGCAGAACTACTTACATCAGACATTGAACAATACCAGTGGGACAATAGATTTATTGTTACTGTTATTTAGAAAATTTTGATAATCCGACATACAACTATATTTTACAGACATAAAACAATAACTCTATTTGCGTTTTAGGAATTTTTACACTTTATGATGACATACAAAGTTGAATACCAATGCCTTTTGAGTCTTGGTTTTGCATAGCAAATTTATATTAGTGTCATAATTCTCAAAAACCATATCCATTGAATTGCTACTAAGAAAAAGCTAGGTTAAAGTTTAGAGATCTCAATGGAGTCTTTTGCAAGTTAATTTGAATAGACTATATGTAGAAGCCTAGTAATATTTTCTTTTAAATAGACAGGCGTCTTAAATTATTTCATTAAATAAAGTCGAAATATATAATGGGACATAAACCAAGTAAAATAAAAACTGGAATAATGAAGTTAAATTATTCTAAAAAATAATGGCTAATACACAGATTAACAAATAATAAATGTCTGAGATCAGCATCATTCGATAAAACAAAGGTTACTTTTGTAACATATATTTAGAGCGAACTGAACAAGTTATTCTCTCGATTTATTCAACAATACGCTAGATGAAGTGAAGGGTGACTCATGCTAATAATATCATACAATTAATACAATGACTACTAAACTCAAACACGCATGTACGACAGCGATAAGTCACACTCCTTTTCAAAACATGGACATTGAAATTGCTTGTTAAGGTTTGAGTATTATAAAAAAACGACAATAACAGATTCTACGACAAAAAATATGAACACATTTTTCACTATATTTGGGTTTCGGTAAATATTTTTAATCTATTTATTTCCAAAGACGTTTTAATGCAAAAAAAAATCATAAAACAGTAATAATAGCTAGTTTATTAAAACTCATTTGTTTGCTTGTAAAGCAAAGTCAAATAAGACTAATGTCCACCAACTTACAATCTTAAAAACCGAGTTTCGATACCCGTGGTGAGCAGAGCAGATAGCCCTTAATGTAGCTTCGTCCATTACCTTAAAACAAACAGATAAACATACAGCTATTGGTTCTGTCCACCACGAGGAACCAATCCCCGGATTTCAGCGTTGTAAGTCAGTAAACTCACTACTATCCCGCAGGTGGTCCCTTTCTAACGAACTGTTTTATACTAGTGTATTCAGACGTTTGTTTGTTTTTGAATTTCGCACAAAGCTACACGAGGGCTATCTGTGCTAGCCGTCCCTAATTTAGCAGTGTAAGACTAGAGGGAAGGCAGCTAGTCATCACCACACACCGCCAACACTTGGGCTACTCTTTTACCAACGAATAGTGGGATTGACCGTCACATTATAACGCCCCCACGGCTGAAAGGGCGAGCATGTTTGGCGCGACGGGGATGCGAACGCGCGACCCTCAGATTACGAGGTCGCACGCCTTAACACGCTTGGCCATGCCGGGCCTATATTCAGACGTATTTATTAATTACTTGAGTTATTGTCTGGGTTACAATTGGCTGGCACAAAATTTCCTTCTTTCAGTATCAGACATTAAGGATTCAAATTACTTTCCGTCCAGAAATGATTATTCCAGGGATGGCCAGGTGGGTTAAGGCATTCAACTCGTAATCTGAGAGTCGCGGGTTCGCATCCCCGTCGCACCAAACATTGCTCGTCCGTGGGAGCTTTATAATGTGACAGTCAATCTCACTATTCGTTGGTAAAAGAGTAGCCCAAGAGTTGGCGGTGAATGGTAATGACTAGCTGCCTTCCCCCTAGTCTTACACTACTGATTCAGGGAGGGCTAGCGCAGATAACCCTTGAGTAGCTTTGCCCGAAATTCAAAACAAAACAAATCCTCCATGGATGGATAGGGATTTTCTAATAACTGGTAAAGTCAGTTTTTATAAATAACTACACATAATAATAAGAATTATATTTGAGACACTTCTAGAGGGAAGTTCGGGTTTATAATGAACTTTATTCTCATATTAGATTAAAAATAAAATTCAGAAGAAAATTATAATAAAATAACTCTTCGTTGTGAAAACCTATTAACGTTTCCGTAAAACCAACCAAGCAAGAAAAAAACCAACCAAACATACTTTGAATGTCATCTTTCTTTTCTTCTGAAAGACTCGAAATCTTATTACGAAATTTGGTAAGCCTTAATTTATATTAAAGAAGAAATTGCATATAAATGAAATATTTTAGTTCCATACCGTCGATTTGACGATTATTCTATGAGGGGATTTGCATGTTGGTCTGTTTGTTTTATATTCAGACGTAAGTGCTTATGCTGGACTAAATCAGTATCAATCGTTTGCGTCTTATAGTCATAAATTCGTGCACGAATTTTATGTTTTAGAGTTTTTTTTTCTGAAATCCAGAATTACAATTGTTAATGCTAATTGCTCAGCAACTAATACTCTAACACAATTATGACAAATTAACAGAATACAAACATACTAGGCGAATCAACAGATTATTTTATATTTTACAGATAATGTATTTGATTCATAGATGAAACGACTGATCGAGTTTTTCAAAACTTATGAAAAATATCATCTTCGCTAATATATCAACTCACACAGAAAATAAAGCAGATAATTATCATATTTATTTAAAATAATCACCAATAAATTAATTTAGCGGTAAATAACTAATTCAGTTGCTAAAACTTTTACTAATTCAATATACACATGATGAGTAGTGTATATAAAACTCACTTGGAGCCTCATTACGTTTCCCTGTGTGATCATGTTCTGTCTGACGACCGTATATTTTGACAACAGTCCTGCAGCGTAGTCTCCCTTGTAAAAGGCTCAGTAAGCATGGTCGTCACGTCCTCCACCGCCCGTTGTTTACACAATGCATTTAATGTACGAGGATGGTAGTTTTAAACGGTCAGTTTCAATAAATATAAAGTTGCTACACTCAACTACTTGACCAGAATGTTTCCTTATGAACTAGTAAGAATACCCGAATGTTCCAGCTGCTTGAGGTACGTGATGGTTGAACGGGAGATCTAGCTAAAAATCTTATCTTAGTGAATCTAATACTTTGTTAATCTCGCTTACAGACGGAGATCCATATTGATTATGCTGCCGTACCATTACTTGGGGTATATAGACGGGTTTTGCCACTAACCCTTGTGTTTGTGGATTTTCCTCTGTTACATATGTCGTACTGTTATTACCACAGTTGAAATACGACTTGTTGCGGGTCCCTATCTAAATAGTCCTGGTGGCTCACGTTGATTCAGTTTTTCTTCGTTTATCAATGTCATTAAGCACGCCAGGTACCCCTGTTTTGAAAATGTTAAATCCATGATCTGAACATTTCTATTAGACCTGAATGTATGAATATTTTGGACCTGAAAGGGCTGTTACGTACCCTTCCAGTCCCCCGATGGGTCAGAGGTAAATCTTCAGATTTACAACGCTAAAATCAGGGGTTCGATTTCCCTCGATGGACACAGCGGATAGTTCGATGCGGCTTTGCTATAAGAAAATACACACGTACAAACAGACACGTATCCTTCTGAAGAAAGATTAATAATCGGTCGCATTCCGCCTACGTAACACCAAAATGGTCGAGATGTAGTTATGATACATGGTTTCTAGTTCGAATTTGTATAGTTTTAATAAGAGTTATTCAGTCTTTTGTAGAAATATACCACAGCATGATAGTGTATTAAACATATATATGGTCTCGTACTGACTGCAACTTCTTAATCAATACCAGAAATAAAAACTACACGTTTTATACACGTCTGTTAATTAAATTAAAATATATATGCTACGGTAATTTATAGTATATAATATACAATAGCTTTGCCTTATATAAGAAACATGTTTCCTTCTAGTTCTGTAGTTTGTCGAGAAAACCAATTTCGAAGGTTGTTCCTCACATATTCTGTAAAAATAGTTAAAAACGTTGCTTGTAAAAAATGGATAAAGATCTTTTAGAATAAAGACATTTCTTTCTGCAAATCTTTTAATATATATACATATAAACACATTTTAACTAACAAACGAACCGATGATGAAGTGTAATTATGTTTTGTTCACGAAATAATGAATCTTCGTCGTTGAAGACAGAAATCTGATGACAGCCACTTGATCAACGTTACAAAGTTTGGATAATTGCAAAGTTGACATGCAAGTGTTTCTAGTCACGTGATGACATTTCAAGGAATACACATATTTGAAAAATGACAGACATCAACATTTTCAGTGGTCCTGAACATGAAAATTTATAACCGGTTATATACGACTTTAAAAAGAAGAACAAATTACATAAATTTTCTATTCGCTGTTTTAACTGAACGACTAAAACAAGTTTTGTTAATGAATATAAAATATATGTCTTTGTTACAACTGAGGATAAATCAATCAAACCATATGTTCGAATTTTTTATGGAAGGTTTTCACTCGAAGTAAAAAAGTTGAATGCTTTCTTTGTTACTGAAATATCTACGACTTTTTTGTAACATACACCAGAACTCACGTTTTATTGTTTAGTTTGTTTTGAAGGTATATTATACCATTGTATATTATCAATACTTGATTTCTGTGGAGTAAGTAATAAAAGATAATTATTGATGTTAGATGGTGGTTATAAATAAGTAAACACATCATTTGGATGTACAGATATATATGGTTATCGAAATGTATGCTTGTTTCTTTCAGTCGTATTTCCTCGTGCAACAAAAGCAACAGTTAATATTAAAAGATTTACATGATTTCATGGTGTTCTCATTATCAGAAAATGTTGATTAGTTTTATGTAAATTAGGCTATAATATTTTCCAATAACATTAAAATTCACACACAAAAAAACGTTTTCTGCTTGTGTCATGTACACACGTGCACGCATATCAAAATGTGTAGCAAAGAAGTATTATTAGATCGATGACAGACGTACAAATGTAGAAAAAACAAGACTCAGCTCTGAAGACAATCCATCTGAGGCTGTTCATGGCAAATGAAATGTATTTTATGTAGAAGGTAGAAAACCTTTGAGCGTTTCCAGTTTGTTAAGAAAATACATTGAAATTCGCAGTGAAAGAAGTAGTCGTCTAGTTTTAAGACCACTTCTTAAGTATGCTTAGATTTACTAAAATTAAAGAATTTGGAACCAAAATGAATATGTCTAGTTAGAAAAAGACTCATGGTTATATTCTTAACCACACAATTATTTCCTGACCAAATGCAGAGCTACAGTTAAATATTTCTGTGTGCAGCCGTCAAGGAATATTTTTGTTTGATACTGGAGTTCATCAGACCTATTAGATTACAATTCACAAAAGCTTCATTGAAATATCATTTATATCAGTCGCTTATGAGATAAGTACCTGGAATGTATAGAATGCCACAGAGAGAGAGCAGGGCATATTACTACATTCAATATCATGGTTCATTAATTCATGCATTGTATCCTTTCAGATATGTTTTGTCTGTTTCTAAACGAGTTGACTCTGACAGCAGCAATTGTCTACTTTTCTTTCATTTTAATTCGACAAGAAATTGCTTCAAATGTCCTTATTGTTAAAATATAATAACCTGGTCCGCTTATGTCATATAATTAACCCATCTTAGAATCAATCTGTAATGAGGTATTTTTTTATTTTAAGAAATGAAACATTTTAGCAGTAATTTACTCTCACTATAATTCTAGTTTTCTAAGTGATGTTTTTTTCTCACTCCATATTTTCCCTGAAATCTTTCAACAGTTTTCCAAATACTTTTATTTATTTACGGGACAAAATATTTCTTTTTATTACAACAATAAATCGTTTTATGTGTGTATGTGTGTCGTTTTCAATGATTGTTTGTTTTGTTTTTTGAATTTCGCGCAAGCTACTCGAGGGCTATCTGCGCTAGCCGTCCCTAATTTAGCAGTGTAAGACTAGAGAGAAGGCAGTTAGTCATCACCACCCACCGCCTACTCTTGGGCTACTCGTTTACCAATGAATAGTGGGATTGATCGTCACATTATAACGCCCCAACGGCTGGGAAAGCGAGCATGTATGGTGCGACTGGGATTCGAATCCGCGATCCTCGGATTACGAGTCGAACGCCTTAACACGCTTGGCCTTGCCGGGCCGTTTTCAACGAGCATTTTCAAACTTCCCTGTAATAGTTTTATATATATGTATATAACCTACTGGACCAATAACCTTCTGTAGTTTAATAAGAAATAATACATAACTATAATAAAAACTTACAGGTAATGTTAACTTAATATTTAAACGTTTTCTGATCTCTAATAATACAAGGACAAAACACGTAAAATACTTCATGTGTAATAATATATTACACACGTGTAAGGCTACGTGAAAGTCAATTTTCTTAAGAAATTACTTTTTTTATGGCATAGAACACTTGTTTACAGGTGCAACAGTTAAGATTAACCATTAAGAAACTAGCTACGAAATGGAAGTATTCTCCTTTTTCACAGTGAATACGAACATAACTGAACCGTTTATTTGTAACACACGTAGATAAATATACTGTTGTTAACAGCCAAGTGTCAATATAGACTCATCATTACTATATAGTGTTATCCACCAGAATAGCTGTTAGGTTGGTCTGAGTGCAGGCAGACATTCGAGAATGTTGTTTTGAATTAAGCACAAAACTATAAAATAGGGTCTCTGTACTCAGCTCACTACGGGTATCGAAACCCAGTTTTTAGAATTGTAAGTTCGCAGACATACCGCTGATCGTTGTAGTGAAGATAATACAAAGCAACAAACTTTCACCTTCAATAGAAACCACTTTATTGGAACAGAAGCATATTTAACTCTTTTATTCCAATCAACTGATCGTTCTCCATACAACTGGTTTCCTACGTCCACCGCAAGTTTCGAAACTGAACGTTTTGTATTACAAACCCTTAGGTTCATCGCTGTGCCACAAGGAAGGAATATTAGATAGAACCTCTTGAGAATAATATAATTCAATAATGATATCCTCCTTCTTCGGGTTGAAAATATTTGATGCCTGGATAACTCTTAAAACATACCATTAGATATCGCATAAAATAAACACATTGACTAAGGTTTCCAGGAAAGCACACAGGCACCAATTTATGACAGACAGTAACGTATCTCAGTGCATCGAAACACAAAATAACGATAAACGGGCCCCGGCATGGCCTAGTGGTGAAGGCACTCGACTCTTAATCTGAGGGTGGCTGGCTCGTATATCTGTCACATGCCAAAGGTTCGCGGTGGGTGGTGGTAACTAGCTGCCTTTCCTCTAGTCTTACACTGCTAAATTAGAAACGGCTAGCGCAGATAGCCTTCATGTAGCTTTGCGCAAAATTCAAAACAAACCAAAAGCAAACCAATGATAAACAAGAAATGATGGTATACAAACAATTGTCCTAATAAAAGGCACTCCAAAATTATTTTACCACTTATTAGCCATCTTTAATTTTTCTTTCTACTCTGGATACATCCAAGTTTCTTGGAAGCAAGCTAATATATTAATGTTCAACAAAGAAGATAAACCAGCTAATAAGCCAAATAGTTATCGACCAATCAGCCTGACCAGCTGTGTAGGCAAAATTCTTGAACGAATAATAAGTAATAAGCTCTCCACATTTTTGGAGATTACTTCAAAATTACCTGAGGAACAAAACGGATTTAGAAAATATAGACAAACAACAGACTATTTAATTAGGTTAACTGAAAGAATAATAAATAGCTTTAATAATAAAGAATGTACTGTCGCCTGCTTCCTCGATATCGAAAAAACATTCGACACTATATGGCACGATGGTCTACGGTTCCGTACGAATGAAGTGGGACTACAGCGAGAAATTATTAGCTGGTTATCTTACTTTTAGGAAAAGAGAAAATATAGAGTAAACGTAGAAGCTGGCGTCCCTTAAGGAGGGGTGGTTAGCCCTATTCTCTTCATCATGTATGTGAATAATATGCCACTTAAAGACCCAAACCATGGATACACGTCACAGTTCGCTGACGATGTAGCAATCTGGAAAAGTGCCCCCACACCAGAAATAGCAGTCACTAACATACAACCACAACTAAATAGAATAAGTGAATACTGCCAAAAATATAGAATCAAAATAAATACAGCATAGGCATATTTAGCGATATTTTTAAAATCAACGAAACATCGAAAAGCACAACCGCAGATTTACATGAACGAAGCGCTTCTCCAGACCGCTACATCTGCAAAAAGTTTAGGACTAACATAAGATTCTAAACTTGCCTGGATAAAACATGTTTAATTTTAAATTAAAATGTTAAATTTGGCCATGAATAAACTATGCTCGGAGTTTATCTAACTGGTAAAACATTATGGGACAACACCTGAAAACATCCTTAAAATATACAAAACATATATAAGACCAGTGGTAGACTATGCAGCTCCTGCATGGATTAACGTAAATAAAAAACAAATACAAACCAAACTACAATCATTACAAAATACATTAATTACGACAGCACATTGAGTACCCCAACCCACTTCCTCAAAGTTCATGTACCAATACTCTAATACACAAACAATATCAGATAGACTTCTACATAGTACAATAAAATATTTCGATAAAAATTGGAGACAAAATGAGTTGTTATGTGAACTAGACAGGTATTGCATACATGATGAAGAGAGACCTAAACATCTCTCCACGATTAATTTATACATTAGATCATTAAGTTAAAATTAACTAAAATAATAATAAAATAAAAAATATTATAAAAATAATAAATTAGTGCTAAAATAAAACACGCCACCTATGATGTAGACTCAGTGAATCTGAAAGTACAATTCACATGGACATTGCTGTGAAAAGGGCCTGAGTGATGTTCATCACTCTGGTCCTCATGTATTAACTTTAAATGTAGTAAGCAGTCCACTCTAACAATGAAAAGGAAGAAGGAAGAGGTCCAGTGTACCTGACCCTCCCGGGTATACAAAATTTATACACCCAAACACCAACAGAGAGAGAGAGGTAAGCATGGATAATAATGCTTTATATTCCCTTTCATATGTCAGCTAGAAATGTTTTTTTTTATATTTGTAATAAGAATATTTGCTAACGTCACTTGTAGTACAAAAAGTGTGTTTACATATTATAAAGAATTATGTCAGTCGTTAACCGGAAACCTTCTATTGCATCACTAATTCATGAATTGAATAAATATAACATAAAGAACAGTATTATAAATTAGTAATGAAGAGCTTTTGAAATCTTCTTATAACATGACACAATCCTTCTTAAAGCCTTAGTGGGCTATCTTTGCATGATAATGTAGGCTTATTCGATAATTAGCCATTCTAATGTACTTTCAGGGAGGAATTGAGCTTTGAAATTATGCATTCTGTTCATGTTAAATTTAAACTTTTTTTTCTATTTTAGGACTTCGTTTGTTGTCTTGAAAGAAGGCGCATTTGTTATTATTTTATCTACATATGAATAGTTTAATTTATTGAGTACAAAGAAATATAGAAGTCTATAGAAGTGCATGAAAATGTAATAAAATAAAAGAAGTGATATTATGAGAACAAGTTAGGCTAAAATAGGCCCGGCATAGCCAGGTGGGTTAAGGCGTTCGATTGGTAATGTGAGGGTCACGGGTTTGAATCTCCGTCGCACCAAACATGCTCGCCCTTTCAGCCATGGGAGCGTTCTAATATGACGATCAATCCCACTATTCGTTGGCAAAAGAGTAGCTCAAGAGTTGGCGGTGGGTGGTGATGACTAGCTAGCTGCCTTCCCTCTAGTCTTACACTGCTAAATTAGGGACGACTAGCGCAGATAGCCCTCGAATAGCTTTACACGAAATTCAAAATAAACAAACAAACAAACAGGCTAAAGTATAGTGTTTGATTGATTTGATATCATAATTATTTTTTATATAACATTATTTTTATCATAACATATCCTCCTTCAGTTACCGCATATATTTCTAGCTTTATACCTACTAGCTGAGGTATCCGTACCTTGGATGGAAGTTGTGTAAATTAATGATTATTGAAAGGTTATCTTAGAACATGAAAGCTGTTGTTTCTTTTATATATTATTTTAAAAAAACGCCCATAAAAAACAGCAAACTACAAAATGTGAATCCATAAGTCTGTATGTATTTTCTCATAGGCCCAATACACTCTTCAGGCTAAATTTAGTAAAGATCTATCAACAAGGGCGATGTAATGGAAAAAAAATCAGCAAAAAAATGCTCATAAAACCCGCAAAACGCAAAATTGAAAATTTGTGTCCATTTTCCCATGAACTTAATGAATCTCCACTCCAATTTTGGTGAAGATCCATCAACATCCTGCGAAGTAGTTACATGGGTATATAACAGACAATATTATTATTTTTATACACATGGTGCCAGTACATTAGATTCACGTATGACGTATAATGACGCCATATCAGCACCATGAGAATAGAGAAAAATAAAGATATCCTTGCCTGTAAACGGAAGTTAAACGGGAAAATCGTACCACTATTGCAAATCTACATGCACACAGTATAAAGATTTCGCGAAGTTGGTGGTTACATATCTCGTAATAGAAATGTTTTCCCAGTATCAAATAAGCAAGAGTTCCATTATAGTATAATGTAATATATTCGTAAATTTCTCCAATACGGGGTTTTAACAGGGCTAGTAGCTTCATATTTTGTAACGTGTGAGATATTAACCGAGCTTTGTTCTGTACAACCAGTTATTGTTTCTTATAATTTATTAACAATTTAAATAATGACTCAAAAATAGTTTATATTTATAAAAACATAAATGAAATCAGGGCGTATCTCTAACACTTTCATACTTTTAGAAAAGTCTGTGCAGAAAGGAATTTCATATGAAACAATGTTTCTCAGGATGCTGGTATTGGTATTAACACTTTCACCAAAATAAAGGTCGAAATGTCGTTCTCTGTTTCACTTTTGTAAAAGCGTTAACACTCATACCAGCCATCTTAAGAAACATTTTTGCTTCAAGTGGGTTTCTCGTCATCACAAATTAATATGAAACTTATTGCTTGAAACATGTATTTAGACAAAAGTGTTATTATCTGTTTCAAGCCAAAAATAATTGCACCATTCATTAGCATTTTGTCAATAACAACAACAGTGTACCTCCAACTATCTTCCCTATCCGTAAGAAATGATGCAATGTAAGTGAAGGAGCGTCATTTTCTATCCATTTAGTAATATGGTTTAAGTAGAAAAAACATTAAAAAAATAAAAATCAAGCCTAAAAATTAAGTTACAGTTTTAAATATTATAAGGAGGTTATAAAGTGACGGATAATCCCACTACTCGTCGATAAAACAGAAGGCCAAGAGTTGCTTGTTGGAAGTGTTGATTAGTTGTCATCCCTCTAATCTAACGCTACTTTGCATGGCCAGGTGGTTAAGGCGCTCAACTCGTAACCTGAGGGTGGCGAATTCGAATCTCCGTCACAACAAACTTGCTCGCCCTTTAACTGTGGGGGCGTTATAATGTAACGGTCATTCTCCTTATTCGTTGGTATAAGAGTAGCCCAAGAGCTGACGGTGGGTGGTGATGACTAGCTGCCTTCCTTCTAGTCTTACACTGCAAAAGTAGGAACGGCTTGCACAGATAGCTCTCGTGTAGCTTTGCGCGAAATTCGAAAACAAACAAACAAATTTTAGTGTCACTCATATCAGTGGCTGACCATCGGAAATGGTTTTTGTAAACGTATATATTAAAAACTTCCCATTAAACAAGTATATTAAATTTAAGAATGTACTCTGTTAGTTAGCGCGTGGAGTTATGAATTAAAGGATTCAAGGTTCGAATACTTCTCACTTTGCCAATTATAGGAATTATTATTCTATTAAGAGAAACAATTTAAGCGACGAGCACTGCTTACTGCTTACCCTCGCTTTGAGGACAGTATTCAAATATAATTAATAATATAAAATAATAATATAAAAATATTCAAAAATTGTTTCTAATTTGCGCGTAAGTTCAGTTGTGTTAATAGTTAGATAAATCCAAGCATGAATTCAGGGCAATTTTAGCTCAGCTGACTGTTTTTATTTCGAAATTATTGTGTGTTTTGTTAAAATTTTTTATGCGTAAGTCTAACTTGTTCTAAAATGTAAATATATTCCTTCAAAATAAAACCAGAATTGTAAAGAAATCAGAATTATTTTGTAAACACAAAATACAAAATGAAGAATTAATAATCCGAGTTTTTTGAAACGTCTTGCGTGTGAAGAACCCTCTTGGAAATTCCATTAACGTTGACTTTTGATAATCTTACGTAACAAAAATGATAAATTCAAGCTAAGATTTGATCAAGTGGTGATTTTCTACAACGGAAATTTCGTTACTTTTCACCGAAAAGCAATTTGATTCTATTTGTATTATATAACAAGCAACAATAAATATAATTTACTAACATAATGCCTCGTGCACTAAAGTTCAATATAATCTCACGCAAGCAAAGTCGAAGCATCGATTAAAGCAGAAGAGAGACTGCACGTGCATGCTTTCACCATCTTGCAATCAGACGATATATATATATTAGTAAAATAACGTGCGCTTCGAGGGTGAAGTCTATAATTTTTATCTTCGGTTCTGCCAGAAGACTAATATCCTGTTTTAGAGACATAGCCTTCAGTTTCTAAACCTTTATTTCCTTGTTTTAAGCTTCGTGAAACATGAGAATATTTGCAGTAAATAAATAACTAGTAAAAAAAGTCAGGTTTCTCTCGTACGTCACGAAAGGAAATGAAAATCTGAAAAACAAAATACAATGGAATAACTTAATCTGACTTTATATGTTTAATATTTGGAATTTTAAGAAAAAATATGGATTTTAGAAGTTGGTTTGATGCCGCGTTTCATCAGTAGATTTTGTAAATATATTTGTATTAAAATAAATTAGTTCAAAAAATAAAGAAATATCTATATTCAAATAACTTAAACTAACACGTACGTATTCCTACTGTTTTCCTTCAACGTATAAGCCATAGACATATTTTATTAGAAATATTAGGATTTTTATAGACATAACTTCAAGCATGGCCAGGTGGTTAAGATACTCGACTCGTAATATGATGGTCGCGGGTTCGAATCCTCGTCACACCAAACATTCTCGCCTTTTCAGCCCTGAGGGCATTATAACATTGCAATCAATCCCACTATTCCTTGGGAAAGAGTAGCCCAAGAATTGGCGGTGGGTGGTGATGACTAGTTGCTTTCCATCTAGTCTTACACTGCTAAATTAGGGACGGGTAGCGCAAACAGTCCTCGTGTAGCTTTGCGCGAAACTCAAAAGAAACCAAAGTAATAAAGCAAATATCCTGAAGATGGAATACTGGAAGAACCATAGAAACAAGAGAGAGAGAGAATTATGATTTAAAATAAACACATAGAGACATTATTTATGCATACTATTAGATACGATATAGTTGTTTAAGAAATTTCATACTTTGATGTATCAGTTTCATTTCGTAGCTTTCCGACAATATTCGTCTAGAAACAGACATCTAAATAACTGTTCCTTTACCTATTATAATATATAACTAGGGAGCAAAACTCGTGTTTCGCATACGAAACACTTTTATTGGTTGTGATGTTTTGTATTTGAATACACGAAGTTTATAAAATGTAAAGGCAGAGCGACGTATTTAATGTAATTAAAATAGTTAAACGATCTGCCTAGATTACTCACTATAGAGGTTGAATATGTCGAGTTTCTAATGAATGTGATGACCACGAGGGGCGTCTTATTGACTGCGCGTCTGAGATAAAGTGTGTTAAATTTATTTCAAAACACGTCATACCCACCATATAACCATAGTACATAAAGCACACTGTGAGCTGAATGGTGTGATCAAAACTGACAAACCGACTGACGTAGCTAACAAGAAGCATCAGATATAGCGACACACCCACAAGTTGGGTGTCAGAGGCAAGTGTTAAAACAACAGCACCGTACTCTTAGTCTTTATAAACAAATGACAAAATTCACACATGAAATTGTAATACATTAACTCTGCTGTCTGAGCAAAGCCACATTGAACTATCTGCTGAGTCCACTGAGGGGAATCGAACCTCTGATCTTAGCGTTGTAAATCCGAAGACTTACCACTGTACTAGCGGAGGACATATACATAACACTACTTAACACTTCCTCACTCACGTGGTGGTGTTGACCAACCTTCTCTACTTCTTATTTCATTTTACATTGTTTCATGAAATTTAAAACGCTATCCACGAACGAACAAATGTTGTTGTTGTTATATTGACATGTAACAGTTATGTCTCGAGGGAATGCTTCATTTGAGCCCCCTAGTGGCACAGTCGCATGTCAGGGCCGGTAAACTATGTGTCACTAAACAAGCTGGAACATTTGTCAACCTTGAATGACAAGAATGTACACGGTACAAACTGGGTTTCGATACCAGTGGTGAGCATGGCACATTGTGTAGCTTTTTGCTTAACTTCAAACGCACAAATGCTTCATCTGCATTGTTATTACGTCTTAATAATCCACGAATAAGAGTAAATAACGCAACCTCAAAAAATAAAAATTGTCATAAATCTGAAGACATATTTTCATGTAGTATAGTATGGTATGGGGCCTGGCATGGCCTAGCGCGTTAAGGCGTGAACTTCGTAATCTGAGGGCCGCGGGTTCGCGCCCGAGTCGCGCCAAACATACTCGCCCTCCCAGCCGTGGGGGCGTTATAATGTGATGGTCAATCCCACTATTCGTTGGTAAAAGAGTAGCCCAAGAGATGGCGGTGGGTGTTGATGACTAGCTGTCTTCCCTCTAGTCTTACACTGCTAAATTAAGGACGGCTAGCACAGATAGCCCTCGAGTAGCTTTGTGCGAAATTCAAAAAAATAAACAAAACAAACAAACAATTTTCTAGTATCATCTTCCTTAGGATTACACTGCACAACAATTTTTTTGAAAAGTTTTGTCTCCTGAAAAGTTTTTGCTGATTGTGACAGGTACCTTGTGGGTATGCACAGATATAGTTTTGGTTTTGCTGCATCACGTAGGAACTCTGAGAAATAGACAGTTAACTCTTTACCGGTAATAACGTATTTAATTGCGTTTATGTTTATAATACACTATTAAGTTCAACATAATTAAAAGTGTTTTGCTCCTGATTTTCGTTTGTATTCAATGTCCGGTGCATCACGTTGCAGTGTCCAATAGTAGTCAGCAAGCATTGACGGAATCCAGTTGTTCTGATATCGTTTTTCTATTGTAACAAAACTGAAGATTTCGATGAAACGGTACGTGATGGGCAAGTTTGGATGTGATTTTCGTGATTAGGAGCCAAAAATCTATAAGGAACACCCAACAGTGTTCAAGAAGCAAAAACTTTGTTTGCAGTGTTATTAATGAAAGTAAGAAAAACAACTAAAATTGTAATTATATAAGCATAATATGGCTATTACTGAACCCCAGCATGGCCAAGTAGTTAAAGCAATTAACACGTAATTGAAGGGTCGCGGGTTCAAATTTCCGAACAATGAAACATGTAACGCCTCCTAATTTAGACCGTAATCGTTTAAGGTACACAAACCATCATAAGCCATTATGTAATATAACTAATGTTAATATATTGCCTTCACACTTTTAAATGCACTCCAAATGTTGAATTGCGTAATGTAGTCATTTAGGTCAATTTTGAATTGACACAAAATTTATCTAAACGTTGTAGGTTTCTAATAAAGTTTTTTTTCATACTATTCGACAGTAACGCCAGTTCCCCCCCCCCAAAAAAAAAAAACAACACTGGAACATTTACTGCTTTTGAAACGCCTAAAGAAGAAGACGAACCCCTTACATGTCGTGTTGCAAACTTAAGACTCACCAATTCCAAAGTTATGTAGGTCTCTAGGATATAATAGGGAAGTTTAAAGAGTTTTATTGGTTTTGAACATGAGTCTTTTGCATTTAAATTACAATTTTAAAGAACCTAATATTCAGAATCTAAGTGAGACCAACCTGAAGAAACAGACTAGCAGTACTATTAATAACGTAACTGGTGGTTCATCTGTAAATCACTAAGTTACAAAACACAGCTGAACCTCATCTACGACTGGACATCAATTTTTGTTCCTTTCAGGCACAAAGTAGAAATGTCTCAGAGAAAACTTTATAGGTTTGGTCTTTGTGTTGGCTGTGATACGGACCTTAACATCACAGCTGAAGTAGCCGATAAGGTATCTGTCGATACATCATAAAACTGACAATGTGCCATCTGTAGTTACAGAGAGGATAACTGACAAATGGAGCAGTTTGGAACATAGACGTTAATCAAACACAACAGCAGTATGTCCACATTTAAAAGAAGGGTATTTGTTAAAATATTCTCGTGCTGGATGGTGAAAGGATATTGTTATTTTGCCAGAGGAATTCTCAAACAAATTATCTACTATGGTTACTTCTTGTGGTTAGTTTAAATGAGCCAATCAAATACATCTCATGTGTATGATGAAATATGAAGCTTCACATGTACAGCTTATGTGGTTTAGTTCTTCTCAAAAGTAGCTATAAAGAGCAGACTGCATTTAATGGCTGCATAAACCAAGCTTCATTCTCACCAGGATTTCCCGGAGAGACACTAGAAGCATACTCAAATTCAATCAATAGAAAATAACCATAACCGAAATAAAGATTAATATCAAAAACTTGAAGAACACTTCCCCCGGACATGACCAAATACCAAATATTATTCTCAAAAAAAGTTCCACTCTCCTACTACAACACCTCACAAACATCATGAACATTTCATTAGCGACAGGGTATTACCCTGACACGTGGAAAAAAGCCATCATAACAACGATCCCCAAGAAACAAACTAACAGAACAAATCCAGATAATTTCCGCCCCATCAGTCTGTTAAGCTGCCTTGGCAAACTGATGGAGAGAATTATCTCCAACCGTCTCCTCCATTTTTGCGAATCAAACAACATCCTTCCAGAATCTCAAAATGCCTCCAGAAAAATAGACAAACAACAGATCACCTCACACGACTCACCGAATCAATATACAAAGCTTACAACAACAATCAAGTAACCATCGGGGTATTCCTAGATGTCAAAAAAAGCATTCGACAGCGTTTGGCACAATGCCATCATATACAAACTAAACCACCTACAAATAAATCCAACGATAGTCAAATGGATTTCAAATTTTTTAACCAATAGAACAGCACAAGTAAAAGTCAATAAAACCATATCCAAATTATTTAATATAACGGCAGGAGTGCCCCAAGGATCAGTCCTCTCTCCACTTCTTTACATAATTTTCGTCAGTGACATACCTTTTCCAAATCTAACATACACACACAATTCACAATACGCAGATGACATCGCAATCTGGAGCACCTCCAGAAACCCAGTAATGGCCATGTCTCGCGTACAAGAATCACTAAACAACGTCTCAACATGGAGCAACAAGTGGAGGGTCGTGTTAAATCCGACAAAAACACAAGCAATCACCTTCTATAGAAAACTAAAGAAGCAAAGAAAAAATCTAGAAAAAATAAATCTATCACTTGGAAACACAACCATTAACATGAGCAAAAACATCACATTCCTTGGCGTCACTTTCGACACAAAACTAACATGGAAAAACACATAAACAATATACACTCATCAATCAGAAAAGGATTTCATATCTAAAGACTATAACTGGTAAACAATCGAAATGCGCACCGAACACCATTATACAAATATACAAGGCTTACATCCGTCCACTAATAGAGTACGGATGTCAAGTAACATACAATATGTCAAACAACACACTCCAAAATATCCAAGTGCAACAAAACAGAATATTAAAATCCGCATTCAGTTTACCATCTTTTACACCAACAAATTATCTACACCAAATTAGTAATTTACCAACTATAAGAGATAGAATAACAGAACTTTCTCTGAAATATTATCGAAAAGCAGAAAATAGAAACAAACTAACGGCATCACTACACAAATTATCAAGTGCACCAACAAAATACATATCACCTTACAACATATTTCAAGAATCACAATCCACTCAACAAAGAGTCTAAATAAATAAAATCTATGTTATTAACATGAATTCCTTTTTTTTTTTTTCAGGTACAGGCACACGACAGGCAAAACTTTCGGCGCCTGTCCTGTGAAAGTGGGTTTTCTCGGGTACTCCCGTTTCCCCACATCAAAATCTTCAGGCATTGGATTTCTAGATCCCAGCCCAGGCAACCTTTTGCCAGACCCAGAATCGGGCCGTTTGATTTGATCTGAACTTGAGTGAATTACATTCATGTTCACATCTAACCAACTTTTTCTTTTCGAGACAGGTCCCGGCTTTTCTTTCCACTGCTGCCTTTGCCTCCACCCAAAAGACCATTTAGTGAGACATTCCCCACCCAAAAAGTCAAGAATAATAACGATAATTAATTTATTAAAATAATAATAAAAAAAAACCCACCACTTGATCCTAATAACAATCCACGAAAGGGGACGAAGAGGAACTACAAAGTTCCTGAACACCCCAGTTGGAGAGAGAACTCTTCGGATTTCTCTCTCTCTAAACTGAACCCCTGCCACGTTAGTTTAGTTTAGTTTATGGCTGCATACCACATTTAGGGATCTCCAAGTGTTAGCTTTGGTACAATTAGGGATCTTAAGATGTTAGCATTGGTGCGCTTAGGAATCCCCAAGTGTTGATATTGGTACAGTTAGGAATCTTTAGATGTTGACATTGGTACATTTAGGGATCTTCAAATGTTGATTTTGGTACAATTAGGAATCTTCAGGTGTTAGCATTGGTACAATTAGGGATCTTCACGTGTTGACATTGGTACAATTAGGGACCTTCAGGTTTTAACGCTGGTACAATCAAGGATATTCAGGTGTTAGCTTTGGTACAATTAGGGGTCTTCAGGTGTTGACATTAATACAATTAGGGATCTTCAGGTGTTGACATTGGTATAAATAGGGATCTTCAGGTGTTGACATTGGTATAAATAGGGATCTCCAGGTGTTGACATTGGTAAAATTGGGGATCTTTATGTGTTGACATTGGTACATTTAGGGATCTTCAGCTGTTAGCATTGGTACAATTAGGGATGTTCAGGTGTCAGCTTTGGTACAATTAGGGATTTTCACATAGAGTAACCCTGAAACCTCATCTGGACGAAATCCCCACAATATACAAGAGTGTTTTTATTTACTGATATAAAATATAATATAAACAAAATCCACCATTTAAGCTCTGAAATAGCTATCGTCTTGGACCTTGAATATGTGTGTTTTCGGTATGCGTGCTCTTTGAAAATAACAGATATTCCTCTCTGCTTAGCAAAACAATCCCATGGTTATTTGACCTTGCTTACTGCAGGTTTGTTTAATTTTGGCTTCCGTATCAAAGATATGGTACAGTCAGAAACAAAACCGCTACATTTTTAAAACACTCAAAGTTAATGAAGAGAGAAGCGTCATAGACCAAATGTGTGCTCTACCACGACACTAGGTCAAAACTTTAATTTCTTCGCTGTTTTCAGTATGCTAATTTTTAGAGCAACCTAAAACATAAAAATCAAGCATATCATTCGTATTTTTCCTTATTCAGGAACAACGTCTGGTGGATACGATACTCGGCTCGAAGTAGATCGTCAGACATGCTCATCTATTCAGAAACGACGGTGTTATAATGTCGCCAATGAATTTCACTATCGCTAGTAACGAGCACCCCAGGAACTGACGAACAGTGGCTTTCATTGGCTATTAGGATTAGCGAACAGTGGTTTGAATACGCTTCCATCTCTCTAGCTTATAACTTTTAAATTAGTGACGGTTAATACAGATAACTCTGGAGTCTCTTTGCGTGAGAGTCAACAACAAAAAAAAAACGTGACAACTTACGGTGCTTGAAAGTAATAACTGATGTCCAGTATCTTCAACTTAAAATATTCGAAGGTACCCCACTTGTGAAAATGTTGGAACCGAAAGCTGTATTTCCAGCAAAATGCTTCGGAAATATCCATACCTTATGTCTCACTTCGCACAGAATGGCAAGCGTATACATAAAGTTTTCTATACACGTATATCATACAACCTGATATATTTTGTTCGATCAAACTGCTCATGGAAATTTTAAATACAAACAAGGAATGAATAACATATGTTGTTTATGCCACAAAGTGGTGTTAACTCTCTGTAATCATGACTATTCATGTCACTACCCATCACCAACAGTGGTATTTACTTCTGCAGTCATGACTATTTATGTCACTAGCCATCACCAACAGTGGTATTTACTTCTGTAATCATAACTATTTATGTCACTAGCCATCACCAACAGTGGTATTTACTTCTGTAATCATAACTATTTATGTCACTAGCCATCACCAACAGTGGTATTTACTTCTGCAGTCATGACCATTTATGTCACTAGCCATCACCAACAGTGGTATTTACTTCTGTAATCATAACTATTTATGTCACTAGCCATCACCAACAGTGGTATTTACTTCTGTAATCATGACTATTTATGTCACTAGCCATCACCAACAGTGGTATTTACTTCTGTAATCATAACTATTTATGTCACTAGCCATCACCAACAGTGGTATTTACTTCTGCAGTCATGACCATTTATGTCACTAGCCATCACCAACAGTGGTATTTACTTCTGTAATCATAACTATTTATGTCACTAGCCATCACCAACAGTGGTATTTACTTCTGTAATCATGACTATTTATGTCACTAGCCTTCACCAGCAGTGGTATTTGCTTCTGCAGTCATGACTATTTATGTCACTAGCCGTCACCAACAGTGGTATTTACCTCTGTAATCATAACTATTTATGTCACTAGCCATCACCAACAGTGGTATTTACCTCTGTAATCATAACTATTTATGTCACTAGCCATCACCAACAGTGGTATTTGATTCAGCAGTAATGACTATTTATGTCACTAGCCATCACCAACAGTGGTATTTATCTCTGTAATCATGACTATTTATGTCACTAGCCATCACCAACAGTGGTATTTACTTCTGCAATCATGACTATTTATGTCACTAGCCATCACCAACAGTGGTATTTGCTTCTGTAATCATGACTATTTAAGTCACTAGCCGTCACCAACAGTGGTATTTACTTCTGCAATCATGACTATTTATGTCACTAGCCATCACTAACAGTGGTATTTACCTCTGTAATCATGACTATTTATGTCACTAGCCGTCACCAACAGTGGTATTTACTTCTGAAATCATGACTATTTATGTCACTAGCCATCACCAACAGTGGTATTTATATCTGTAATCATGACTATTCATGTCACTAGCCATCACGAACAGTGGTATTTACCTCTGTAATCATAACTATTTATGTCACTACCCATCACAAACACTGGTATTTACTTCTGCAGTCATGACCATTTATATCACTAGCCATCACCAACAGTGGTATTTACTTCTGTAATCATAACTATTTATGTCACTAGCCATCACCAACAGTGGTATTTACTTCTGTAATCATGACTATTTATGTCACTAGCCTTCACCAGCAGTGGTATTTGCTTCTGCAGTCATGACTATTTATGTCACTAGCCATCACCAACAGTGGTATTTGATTCAGCAGTAATGACTATTTATGTCACTAGCCATCACCAACAGTGGTATTTATCTCTGTAATCATGACTATTTATGTCACTAGCCATCACCAACAGTGGTATTTACTTCTGCAATCATGACTATTTATGTCACTAGCCATCACCAACAGTGGTATTTACTTCTGTAATCATGACTATTTATGTCACTAGCCTTCACCAGCAGTGGTATTTGCTTCTGCAGTCATGACTATTTATGTCACTAGCCATCACCAACAGTGGTATTTGCTTCTGCAGTCATGACTATTTATGTCACTAGCCATCACCAACAGTGGTATTTACCTCTGTAATCATGACTATTTATGTCACTAGCCATCACCAACAGTGGTATTTACTTCTGCAGTCATGACTATTTATGTCACTAGCCATCACCAACAGTGGTATTTGCTTCTGCAGTCATGACTATTTATGTCACTAGCCATTACCAACAGTGGTATTTAGCTCTGTAATCATAACTATTTATGTCACTAGCCATCACCAACAGTGGTATTTACTTCTGCAATCATGACTATTTATGTCACTAGCCATCACCAACAGTGGTATTTACCTCTGTAATCATGACTATTCATGTCACTAGCCATCACCAACAGTGGTATTTACTTCTGCAGTCATGACTATTTATGTCACTAGCCATCACCAACAGTGGTATTTGCTTCTGCAGTCATGACTATTTATGTCACTAGCCCTCACCAACAGTGGTATTTACTTCTGCAGTCATGACTATTTATATCTTTACCCTCGCCAACAGTGGTATTTACTTCTGTAATCATGAGTATTTATGTCACTAGCCATCACCAACAGTGGTATTTACTTCTGCAATCATGACTATTTATGTCACTAGCCATCACCAACAGTGGTATTTACTTCTGCAATCATGACTATTTATAAATCTATCCCTCACCAACAGTGGAATTTACTTCTGTAATCATGACTATTTATGTCACTAGCCCTCACCAACAGTGGTATTTACCTCTGTAATCATGACTATTTATATCTCTATCCCTCACCAACAGTGGTATTTACCTCTGTAATCATGACTATTTATATCTCTATCCCTCACCAACAGTGGTATTTTCCTCTGTAATCATGACTATTTATATCTCTATCCCTCACCAACAGTGGTATTTACTTCTGCAATCATGACTATTTATGTCACTAGCCGTCACTAACAGTGGTATTTACCTCTGTAATAATGACTATTTATGTCACTAGCCACCACCAACAGTAGTATTTACCTCTGTAATCATGACTATTTATATCTCTATCCCTCACCAACAGTGGTATTTACCTCTGTAATCATGACTATTTATATCTCTATCCCTCACCAACAGTGGTATTTGTTTCTGCAGTCATGACTATTTATGTCACTAGCCCTCACCAACAGTGGTATTTACTTCTGCAGTCATGAATATTTATATCTTTATTCCTCGCCAACAGTGATATTTACTTCTGTGTTCATGACTATTTATGTCACTAGCCATCACCAACAGTGGTATTTACTTTTGCAATCATGACTATTTATATCACTAGCCATCACCAACAGTGGTATTTACTTCTGCAATCATGACTATTTATAAATCTATCCCTCACCAACAGTGGAATTTACTTCTGTAATCATGACTATTTATGTCACTAGCCCTCACCAACAGTGGTATTTACCTCTGTAATCATGACTATTTATATCTCTATCCCTCACCAACAGTGGTATTTACCTCTGTAATCATGACTATTTATATCTCTATCCCTCACCAACAGTGGTATTTGCTTCTGCAGTCATGACTATTTATATCACTAGCCATCACCAACAGTGGTATTTACCTCTGTAATCATAACTATTTATGTCACTAGCCATCACCAACAGTGGTATTTACTTCTGCAGTCATGACTATTTATGTCACTAGCCATCACCAACAGTGGTATTTGCTTCTGCAGTCATGACTATTTATGTCACTAGCCATCACCAACAGTGGTATTTAGCTCTGTAATCATAACTATTTATGTCACTAGCCATCATCAACAGTGGTATTTACTTCTGCAATCATGACTATTTATGTCACTAGCCATTACCAACAGTGGTATTTACCTCTGTAATCATGACTATTCATGTCACTAGCCATCACCAACAGTGGTATTTACTTCTGCAGTCATGACTATTTATGTCACTAGCCATCACCAACAGTGGTATTTGCTTCTGCAGTCATGACTATTTATGTCACTAGCCCTCACCAACAGTGGTATTTACTTCTGCAGTCATGACTATTTATATCTTTATCCCTCGCCAACAGTGGTATTTACTTCTGTAATCATGACTATTTATGTCACTAGCCATCACCAACAGTGGTATTTACTTCTGCAATCATGACTATTTATGTCCCTAGCCGTCACCAACAGTGGTATTTACTTCTGCAATCATGACTATTTATGTCACTAGCCGTCACCAACAGTGGTATTTACCTGTGTAATCATGACTATTTATATCTCTATCCCTCACCAACAGTGGTATTTACCTTTGTAATCATGACTATTTATGTCACTAGCCACCACCAACAGTGGTATTTACTTCTGCAATCATGACTATTTATGTCACAAGCCGTCACCAACAGTGGTATTAACTTCTGCAATCATGACTATTTATGTCACTAGCCGTCACCAACAGTGGTATTTACCTCTATAATCATGACAATTTATGCCACTAGCCCTGAATGTAGAATATTAGATGGTGCACTAACATGATATTAAATCTGTTTGCTTGTTTTAATTTCGTGTGCATATGCGATAAATTACTCTCACTTCTGTTATATATATATGTATATTAGAAAAATCAGACATTATTATAGAAAGTGTGAATTGGAGACATAAGTTCAAAGTTGTTTTTCCAAACCTTCATTGAAGGTCAATGATTTACATAAATATTGTTTACAGAAATAAGTTTTACATAAATATTGTTTACGGAAATAACTTCACATAAATATTGTTTACGGAAATAAGTTTTACATAAATATTGTTTACAGAAATAAGTTTCAGTAATTACGCACTCCTACCCTCATCCTTTGGTACTTTAATTAGAAGTACTTAGAATGTCAATGGATAAGTTATCACATAATTAGGCAGTATGTCTGCAAACTTACATTGCTAGAAGCTGGGTTTCGATATCCTTAGTTGGAAGGACACAGTTACCCCATTACGTAACTTTGTGCTGAACTGTAAATTAATTTGTAATATAGAAATCTTTTCAATTTCTTTATTATCCTAGGATTTTTGTGTTGAGGAAATATAAGATGATACAATAAGTTTAGGCCTTCTCTGTGTAACTTTTGTCATTCTGAGTTTCTTTTTTTCCAGTACTGGCTGTAAAGAGAGCAATAAATACGTTTTAAAACGTCTTTCTTCGACAGCTATTATCTCTGGATTATTGCACCTTAGACTGTGAAATACTGGACCTTAGATTGTGAAATACTACACTTCAGACTGTGAAATACTGCACCTTAGACTGTGAAATACTGCACCTTAGACTGTGAAATACTGCACCTTAGACTGTGAAATACTGCACCTTAGACTGTGAAATACTGCACTTTAGACTGTAAAATACTGCACCTTAGACTGTGAAATACTGCATCTTAGACTGTGAAATACTGCACTTTAGACTGTGAAATACTGCACCTTAGACTGTGAAATACTGCACCTTAGACTGTGAAATACTGCACTTTAGACTGTGAAATACTGCACCTTAGACTGTGAAATACTGCACTTTAGACTGTGAAATACTGCACCTTAGACTGTGAAATACTGCACTTTAGACTGTGAAATACTGCACCTTAGACTGTGAAATACTGCACTTTAGACTGTGAAATACTGCACCTTAGACTGTGAAATACTGCACCTTAGACTGTGAAATACTGCACCTTAGACTGTGAAATACTGCACTTTAGACTGTGAAATACTGCACCTTAGACTGTGAAATACTGCACCTTAGACTGTGAAATACTGCACTTGAGACTGTGAAATACTGCACCTTAGACTGTGAAATACTGCACCTTAGACAGTGAAATACTGCACCTTAGACTGTGAAATACTGCACTTTAGACTGTGAAATACTGCACCTTAGACTGTGAAATACTGCACCTTAGACTGTGAAATACTGCACCTTAGACTGTGAAATACTGCACTTTAGACTGTGAAATACTGCACCTTAGACTGTGAAATACTGCACTTTAGACTGTGAAATACTGCACTTTAGACTGTGAAATACTGCACTTTAGACTGTGAAATACTGCACCTTAGACTGTGAAATACTGCACCTTAGACTGTGAAATACTGCACTTTAGACTGTGAAATACTGCACCTTAGACTGTGAAATACTGCACCTTAGACTGTGAAATACTGCACTTTAGACTGTGAAATACTGCACTTTAGACTGTGAAATACTGCACTTTAGACTGTGAAATATTGCACCTTAGACTGTGAAATACTGCACTTTAGACTGTGAAATACTGCACCTTAGACTGTGAAATACTGCACCTTAGACTGTGAAATACTGCACCTTAGACTGTGAAATACTGCACTTTAGACTGTGAAATACTGCACTTTAGACTGTGAAATACTGCACTTTAGACTGTGAAATACTGCACCTTAGACTGTGAAATACTTACACGAGGTTTTGTTATGGCTTCTCTTCTGACATCACTTTACTAGGTTTCCTTTTTTTTACGATCATGTTTTACTAATATGTCGCCTTCTCTTAAGATTTGGTTATACTTATTTCTGTAAGGAATTGATACACATCAGGTGTAAACATAATATTTTCTATTTATTACTATATCAAAAACTCGTAGATTTAGATTAGGTTTTGGTTCTTACACCGATAACACTTTACTTCTTTCTTGTTGATCGCCTTGTATTTTATACAGCACTCCACAAACAATACCAAAATCTGTTTTTCTAATATCGTATTAAAACCCCTCGTATTACTTCTTGTATATCTTCTGAATCCTCTGAGCTTAGAAGGCGAATGTTCTATCAATAATTTTCTAACCAATTACTGTTGTAATTTCTTTATCTCATAGGGACTGACCAAAAGTCGACCGTATTCTCATCTCTCTCTCAATCTCAATTGATTCTTACATAGATTTTCTTAACAGTATTGTTTGAAATAATTTGTTCTGGCTATTAGTCAACCTATGCAGAAGATTAATCCCATAATAGTTCGCCTTCAAAGGCATCATATAACTAGATTCATTCTTTAAATGGCCCGGCATGGCCTGGTGGGTTAATGCCTTCGACTCATAATCAGAGAGTCGCAGGTTCGAATCCCCGTCTCACCAAACATGCTCGCCATTTTAGCCATGGGGGCGATATAATGTTACAGTCAATCCCCCTATTCGTTGACAAAAGAGTATCCCAAGACTGTGCGGTGGGTTGTAAGGATTAAGGCCTTCCCTCTAGTCTTACACTGTTAAATTAGGGACGATTAGCGCAGATAGCCTTCGTGTACCTTCGTGGGAAATTCAAAGACAAACAAACAAACAATTGTCCATAAGTTTCGTTAGTAATAATTATGGGAATGCTTAAGCAAAGATTTGTAAATAGAAATCTGTGTTTAGTGTACATGTAATATTATGTTCCAAAGAGATAAATCGTACAAACTATACATTCTGCACACAACACTTCTGCTATATTAACCACTCTATAACTTTGTTTACCTTCTGGTCCTACCATTTTTGTAACAGTTATTTTTTGGATGTTTAATTGAAGTTGTTGCACCTATAAACAACAATTCAGAAAACTTCACAACTATACTTCTTGCTTCTAATTGAACGCCTGTTGACGTACAAACTGCTTACAAATTCACGAAAATGAACTATTACAAGATGGGTTGTTTTCTACTCAGATTACCGAAACAGAAATTTATTCAAAACGACGTTGGTTGTATTATGTAGAAAATATGTTTTGGAATACAGCGTAGACAGGTATCGTATTTTAGCCTGTATGATAGTTACGTTATCATATCTTCTACAATATACGTTATTAACAAGGAGAAATATGGTAATTAATGAAAGAAAAACATTAATTACTATCATTATGAAACGGATAATGAAAGGTCTCCGAAGAGAACAATGTTGCTTAAATATTACTAAGAGAATGAGTGTACACTTATTACCAGCTTTATGTTATTTCGATTAACGTAACACGTGCTTGTTAGAGAAATTTAAACGATTTATTTTTTGTTCGTATCGATATGTTAGAGAGAAATGCGTCGGTTATATTAGAGATATCCGGACGAATTTTACTTTAACTTACACGAGTTTTATGAACATCTCAGTTGGTTAGTATTTGTGAGAAAAGAGTGGTTTTTCTCGCTCTTTTTGTTGCCAATAAAATTTCAGTGTTTATAATACTCTTACGCGGTAAATTTTATCACCTTAAATCAAGTTGATTGTTGCTATAAATTATGTTTTGGTTTGTTTTGTAAAACATGCACTGAAAGGAAACTGCTGTTATAAAACCAGTTAAAACGACAGCTAAAGATAATATGTCATAGACTTACTTGTCTAAAAGAATCTTGTCTGACGTTCAACCTAAGGAAGTAATGTATAATATAACATACATTTTCCAATACAGTATTTTGTACAAAATAAATTTACAGGTTTAAGCTCAAAGGTCCGAGTAATTGTCGCACCAAACATGCTCGCCCTTTCAGCCATGGGGGCTTTATAATGTACGGTCAATCCCACTATTCGTTGGTAAAAGAGAAGCCCAAGAGTTGGCGGTGGGTGGTGATGACTAGCTGTCTTCCCTCTAGTCTTACACTGCTAAATTATGGACGGTTAACGCAAATAGCCTTCATTCAGCTTTGCGCGAAATTCAAACCAAACCAACCTGAGTGATTGAAATACGTTGACAAGTACAAATGAATGGTCCTGGTTTTTAAACAAAATATACTTATGTTTGTTTTTATTTACTAAATTATAGCTATTAAAATAATCCGAGTGTTAAAGTATTTAAAACTACTAACTTTCAACACATTTAAAATATAATAGTAATTGAATTAAACAACATATTAAGACAACCTTCACTGTTATATTCATACATAGCAAAACTATATCGAACGTGAATGCATACATTAAAGGGCCCACTGTTTTATATCTTCTAGCACGATACAAAAGTATGTAATTGTTCAAGTGCTGGTTTTGTGTTCAGTGTTTCATTTAACATAGTTGTTTGTAACAGGTTTACTAAATATTTATACGTCGACTGTGTGTTATTCAATTTAACATGATACTGTTTGTTGGAGTTTACATGAATTGTGTGTTATTAATATTCATATGTACAGAGAACTCAGTAGTTATATTAAACAACATGGAATGTGCAAATAAGCGAATGACAACCACTGCTGACATAAAGTATTCGTGGAAATAAAAAATACATTGTGATATTATGTAAGTTTCGTCGTAGTATGATCCTAACAAACAATCGATTGCTTTTAGGAAGGATGTAACAATAATTTCTGCTGGATAATAGTTACCCATTCAGGTCAAGGAGATGCGTTCAAATCGGGAATTATAATTTCTAAGACAAAGATATCATCTGTACTTAATTATGAAATAAAGAAACTTCAAGCAAATTGTATGAAAAATTACTGCAAATGTTTTACGAGTCGCCAATGCTACCGCTCACCAATACCTTATTGTCATTCCCTGAACTCAGTTATTTAACCTAAAATTTATTTTATCTCTTGTTATTCCCCCATATTTAAGCAGTAAGGCATTATACCTGCTAGCTAATGGTATATTTCAATTCAATATTGTTATAGCATTACATATGCTACGCTTGTTTGAATTTGTTTTGAATTTCGCGCAAAGCTACTCGAGGTATATCTGCGCTAGCCGTCCCAAATTTAGCAGTTTAAGACTAGAGGGAAGGCAGCTAGTCATCACCACCCACCGCCAACTCTTGGGCTACTCGTTTACCAACTAATAGTGGGATTGACCGCACATTATAACGCCCGCACGGCTGAAAAGGCAAGCATGTTTGGTGTGACGGGGATTCGAACCTGCAATCCTAAAATTACGAGTCGAGTTCCTTACGTAAGCTTGAAAATTTTGTGACCTACTGATATAAAGCATAAACGTACATGATGAATTTTCAAACAAAATGATTTTAGTGTAAGTTACGCAACGCTCCACATGTGTTTTGTCTTGGGTAGTGAGCTGTAAAAGCCAAATTGTGTTATAAAGTTATATAAACAAGATCCTTCTACTTACAAGTCTTCCCATAAGCACGGGGTATCCATAAAAACCGAGTTTCGGTATCAACAATGGTCAGACCATAGTGTCATTTTGTACATACAAAGAAACTTACAACTTGTGTTTATTTAAATAGATTGTTCTAATATGACATCACGCTTTTGTTATTATGTGGACTGTATAAAATTATACACAAATAATTCGGACCAGCCAAGATATTTCCTCTGACCTGCTAACCCACAGTGATTGTGTGGTTATTAACATGTAAATTTTGGTGTATCTGATACAAGTTCTATGGTTTTGGTAAACAAATTCTGCAGTTGTCAAATGTTGGGTTAGAAAAACAACAACTAATGTTTGGTACCCCAGCTAAAGAAGTAAATATTATTTTGTTTTCGTTCCCAGTGGCATGACGGTATGTTTGCAGACTCACAAAAATCTTGATTCCATTGTCCGTGGTGGGCAGAGCACAGATAGCCCGTTGTGCTTGATCCGAAACAAACCATTTTTTTTTTTTACTTTTCTTAAAAGTGATTGATATTCGCTAATGAAAAATATCTTCTTATAACTTTTGTTTTTATCAAAGTAGAGACTATTTTAATATAGTTTTAACCTTTTTGTTTCTTTTTCAAGATATGTCATTTGTGTCCATGAATATCAGGTAACAAGTCATTAGGGTAATTATTTTAGTCTATCAAGTTGTATGATGGATAACAACTGTTAACATGCAGGTGGATAACGACTGTTAACATGAAGGTGGATAACGACTGTTACCATGAAGGTGGATAACGACTGTTAACATGAAGGTGAATAACAACTGTTACCATGAAAAGGTGGATAAGAACTGTTACCATGAAAAGGTGGATAACAACTGTTAACATGAAGGTGGATAAGAATTGTTAACATGAAGGTGGATAACAACTGTTACCATGAAAAGGTGGATAAGAACTGTTACCATGAAAAGGTGGATAAGAACTGTTAACATGAAGGTGGATAACAATTGTTAACCTGAAAAGGTGGATAACAACTGTTAACATGAAGGTGGATAAGAACTGTTAACATGAAAAGGTGGATAACAATTGTTAACATGAAAAGGTGGATAACAACTGTTAACATGAAGGTGGATAACAACTGTTAACATGAAAAGGTGGATAACGACTGTTAACGTGAAGGTGGATAACAACTGTTAACATGAAAGTTAATCTGTGTTGCACTAGTTTTCTTTGCAGAGAAAACGTGACATTGTCATCACACTGTGTCAATAAAACTGCCAGTTCCCAAATGCTATCTCTATGTGGGATAGCAGGCATTTGACCTTCAATCTGGATGGTATTATGAAGATTACAAATTAAAGAAATAAAAGAAAAAGTTATTGTTTATTTGTAAAGAGTCATTGATATCTTATTGGAGATCCTAATGTGTAATGTCCCCTAACAACAGACTGATTTGTGATACAGAAGTTGGTTAAAGGGACCAAACCTCTGGTGCAATACTTCTATCATTAACTTTGTAACAAGCTTAACCCACAATAATAAAAATTTATGTCGTAAAATTTAAATTAGTTTTACAATAATAATAAAAGGTTTCTTGGCTAATATATATATATAGTCTAATCAACAATCATAAAAATATGTTTACTCAACTATAATATGTTTTTAAATTTTACTAATAATCAATAATTCTGTACATGTTAATACGTGCGAAATAAACAAGCCACTTAGTATGATTATGTACAAATTAAAATCTAACGTTGAAAATATTTGTATCAATATTAATCCTGTGCATGTGGATAAAAAAACGAAATACAGTCATTTGTTTCAAAAGAATGCGCTCTCTCCAGTTGCAGAGTGGTATGTCTGCGTACTTACACCACTAAAAACCGGGTTTTAATACCCGTTTTGGGCGGAGCACAGATAGCCCATTGAGTAGATTTTGTGCTTAATTCAAAACAAACAAAATAACTTTGTTTTTTCATAAACCTCTTGGAAATCAATGAAAAGACGCGTTTATTCACATCCTAACGAAATTTATTAAATCATAATAAAATAAACATAAGTGTAATATACTTTGAATAATTTGTTTGCGTGGTAATAAATCAACCAACTAACTGCCTGACCACAACTTAGTACGGTGACTATATACATAGAAAGAAAACAACAGCAAAAACTGTACAGGTCAAATGTGAGGGTTTGTATTTTTGAATAGTTCAGTTACAGAACATTCACAAGGTTAGTTAATTAGTTAGAGTTTGTTTTCACTGATGAACTAACAGAAAATGGCGCAACTTGTTTTATCCCTCAAATAGTAGTTGCTTCTTTCTTTCTTTTTCTATAGATTCATTTAAATATTAATAATGTTTTTTAAACAATTTTTTATCTACAAATTTAAATATTTGATATTTTTAGTGTTCTGAGTGAGACAATCGAGCAGAACGTCCCACCTGAATAATAAGCGACGTGTAACTAAATTTCCTCTCAAATATCTGCGAACTCCCTTAGTAGTAGTGTTGACAGTAAGAGCGAACAATTAATCTTTCTCACGCCAACCAGTGCAGTTTGTTTGCAGTGACCGTCTCGCCTCGTTAACTTCACGAGGTACCTTACCATTCCGTATCGACTCAACTGAAGGAAGTTCCAGATCACGGACATTAGTCCAACGCTGTTCTTCATAAGTAGATTTCTTCAGACTCCATACCTTAATGAGCCTACTATGTTGACACAAATCCTAACGACAAAAATGCTTAGTTAACTAACGAATAGCAGTAACGCACCTGAAAATAAGTAAGTTCCACATATACCAGTTAGACTCGTATACAAAATACGAAAAAAATAAATCTCACATAATAAATGGCTGTACTACAAATTATACATATGACAAATAAAACTTCTTTATGTGAATGCCTTCCAACAATCAAAAGATGCAAATAAAATAACTGAAAGATAAAAAAACGAAACAACACCAACGACAGATATATAAACCAGGTTTGCTACAAAATATTACAAATGATGAACATTTTTTTTTCACTTCAACTAATTATCTGACATGACTACTACAAAAGACTGATTTAAATGAATGTGTTTTTATATTAAAATACTCACACTGTTGAAATACTGAACTGGAGACGGAGTTTTCTGATATTACAATTATTGTCAGAGACTAAGTATTTCTGGTCGGTGAAACTAACTCGGGAATATTAAATTTTCAAGTTTTCAGAAAGTGTTGAAACTAAAATACATGCATGTATTTTGATGTTACAAAATCGGTTAAACACTAAATTTTGCATACGAATATTATGTTTTTATGATGTACTGAGGATAGATCAGGTACAACAATATATGTCTGAAGATATTATGTTTTTATGATGTACTGAGGATAGATAAGGTACATCAATATATTTCTGAAGGTATTATGTTTTTATGATGTACTAAGGATAAATAAGGTACATCAATATATTTCTGAAGGTATTATGTTTTTATGATGCACTGATAACAGATAAGGTACATCAATATATTTCTGAAGGTATTTTGTTTTTATGATGTACTAAGGATAGATAAGGTACATCAATATATTTCTGAAGGTATTTTGTTTTTATGATGTACTAAGGATATATAAGGTACATCAATATATTTCTGAAGGTATTTTTTTTATGATGTACTGAGGATAGATAAGGTACATCAATATATTTCTGAAAGTATTTTGTTTTTATGATGTACTGAGGATAGATAAGGTACATCAATATATAATTGGAGGTATTATGTTTTTATGATATACTAAGGATAAATAAGGTACATCAATATATTTCTGAAGGTATTTTTTTCATGATGTACTGAGGATAGATAAGGTACATCAATATATTTCTGAAGGTATTATGCTTTTATGATGTACTGAGGATAAATAAGGTACATCAATATATTTCTGAAGGTATCATGTTTTTATGATGTACTGAGGATAGATAAGGTACATCAATTTATTTCTGAAGGTATTATGTTTTTATGATGTACTGAGGATAGATAAGGTACATCAATATATTTCTGAAGGTATTTTGTTTTTATGATGTACTGAAGATAGATAAGGAACATCAATATATTTCTGAAGGTATGTTTTTATGATGTACTGAGGATAGATAAGGGATATCAATATATTTCTGAAGGTAATTTGTTTTTATGATGTACTAAGGATAGATAAGATACATCAATATATTTCTGAAAGTATTATGTTTTTATGATGTACTAAGGATAGTGAAGTACATCAATATATTTCTGAAGGTATTGTGCTTTTACAATGTACTGAGGATAGATAAGGTACATCAATTTATTTGTGAAGGCATTTTGTTTTTATGATGTACTAAGGATAGATAAGATACATCAATATATTTATGAAAGTATTATGTTTTTATGTTGGACTAAGGATAAATAAGGTACATCAATATATTTCTGAAAGTATTATGTTTTTATGATGTACTATGGATAGATAAGGTACATCAATATATTTCTGAAGGTATTATGTTTTTATGATGTACTGAGGATAGATAAGGTACATCAATATGTTTCTGAAGGTATTATGTTTTTATGATGCACTGAGGATAGATAAGGTACATCAATATATTTCTGAAGGAATTATATTTTTATGATGCACATAGAACAGATAAAGTACATCAATATCTTTCTGAAGGTATTATGTTTTTATGATGTACTGAGGATAGATAAGGTACATCAATATATTTTTGAAGGTATTATGTTTTTATGATGTACTGAGGATAGGTGAGGCACATCAATATATTTCTGAAGGTATTGTGCTTTTACGATGTACTGAGGATAGATAAGGTACATCAATTTATTTCTGAAAGTATTATTTTGTGATGTACTGAGGATAGATAAGGTACATCAATATATTTCTGAAGATATTTTGTTTTTATGATGTACTAAGGATAGATAAGGAACATCAATATATTTCTGAAAGTATTATGTTTTTATGATGTACTATGGATAGACCAGGTACATCAGTATATTTCTGAAGGTATTTTTTTTATGATGTACTGAAGATAGATAAGGTACATCAATATATTTCTGAAGGTATTTTTTTTATGATGTACGGAGGACAAATAAGGTACATCAATATATTTCTGAAGGTATTTTGTTTTTATGATGTACTAAGGACAGATAAGGGACATCAATATATTTCTGAAGGTATTTTTTTTGATGTAGTGAGGATAGATAAGGTACATCAATTTATTTCTGAAGGTATTATGTTTTTATGATGTACTGAGGATAGATAAGGTACATCAATATATTTCTGAAGGTATTTTGTTTTTATGATGTACTGAGGATAGATAAGATACATCAATATATTTCTGAAGGTATTATGTTTTTATGATGTACTAAGGATAGATAAGATACATCAATATATTTCTGAAGGTATTATGTTTTTATGATGTACTAAGGATAGATAAGATACATCAATATATTTCTGAAGGTATTGTGCTTTTACGATGTACTGAGGATAGATAAGGTACATCAATATATTTTTAGGTATTTTGTTTTTATGATGTACTGATAATAGATAAGATACATCAATATATTTCTGAAGGTGTTATGTTTTTATGATGTACTAAGGATAAATAAGATACATCAATTTATTTCTGTAGGTAATTTTTATGATGTACTGAGGATAGATAAGGTACATCAATAAATTTTTGAAGGTATTATGTTTTTATGATGTACTAAGGATAGATAAGGTACATCAATATCTTTCTGAAGGTATTATGTTTTTATGATGTACTGAGGATAGATAAGGTACATCAATATATTTCTGAAGGTATTTTGTTTTTATGATGTACTAAGGATAGATAAGGTACATCAATATCTTTCTGAAGGTATTATGTTTTTATGATGTACTGAGGATAGATAAGGTACATCAATATATTTCTGAAGGTATTTTGTTTTTATGATGTACTGAGGATAGATAAGGTACATCAATATATTTGTGAAGGTATTTTGTTTTTATGATGCCCTGAGGATAGATTATATACTTGGTTCTGCAATGATATTCTTTAAAGTATTCTGTTGTCTAAAACACCCACTAATTTGAAATCTCTTTCATTTTCCAAGTATTAATTCAGAATTTCAGAAAGTTTATTTGTCACGTTTATACTGTGTAACGAGAAATTATACACCGTATTTATACAAGACAAAGTGTTATTCCAAAATTACCCGTCTTACTTTTATATAGAAGGCATTATGGAAATGTTACGAAGTTAGGACTAAGAAACATCTGTGAGTGTTGATAGAGGTGAAACAGTGTCCTGTTTTTGGCCGATCGATAACGGTTAAAGAGATTAGAATACTTTAAATTATCATAAATTTTTTAGAGTGAGTTAACACCATTTTTGTTCACCGGGTTTAGAAATTATAAAAACCCCAATGATTAAGAGATGTTGTAATACGATCCACAGTAAAAACACAACAAGAAAAAAGGTGTAACAAGGTAAAAAAAACAAAACCGATCCGGCGTGATTTTAAGAGAGAAATATTTAATACAGTAACACAATGAGGAAAAGAAAACTGGGAAATGTGAGAGAGAAAGAATAAACTAGAATAGTCGAATGGTGAAAGAAGCATAATACCAGAAAAAAGTCAAACCTATTTCTATGTTAATGTGTAATTTATTACAGATAATCAATTTGTTATATGAACATTAGCATTAGTCTTTCATGATAGAAATAAGTACATCTTAGATAAAGTTGAAAGAAAAGACGTAGATGCGAATGACCTGGTCGTAACAATTATCAAAAATCTGAGTGCATGTTTTTATAACTCTCGAATAGCTGAAGAGTTGGCGGAGGGTGGTAATGACTAGGTGCCTTCCCTCTAGTCTTACATTGCTAAATTATGGACGGCTAGCGCAGATAGCTCTTGAGTAGCTTTGCGCAATATTCAAAACAAACAGAAAATCCTTATTTCTTATCCGGGCACTATATTTAGTAATAGTATTAATCTAGAAAGAGGTAAAATATATCGGCCAGACATGGCCAAATGGTTAGGGGTGCTCGAAGTAGGGGTCGCGGGCTCGAATCCCCGTCACGTCAAACATGATCGCTCATTTAGCCGTGAGAGCATTATAATGTGATAGTCATTTCTATTTTTCGTTGGTCAAAAGTAGCCCAAGACGTGGGGGTAGGTAGTGATGACTAGCTTCCTTCTGTCCAGTCTTACACAGTTAAATTTTATAACTCTCAAATCAGGGGTCCGATTCCTCTCGGTGAACTTAGCAGATAGTCCAATGTGGCTTTGCTATAAAAAACACACAACATTAGATTATGGACGGCTTACGCAGGTAGCCTTCATGTAGCTTTGTGTGAACTTCAAAACAAACACATTTAAAATGTGGTTTATTTTTTTCAGGAAACCTAAAGAAAGGTTTGATACATCTCGTGTGATTGTTTAGTTACAGGTATGATTTTTTTTTACTTTAATCCTTATGGCAATTAGGAAAATCTCTTCAAGTGTATTTATTTTTTTAATCATACTGTTGTTGTTACTGGAAATCAACACTGAAACTAAAATTTCTGATTTGTCTCACAAGTCTTTCAACCTTTCCCTAGCGCAGTGTTCAAATATTTTAAAAACGAAATTAGAGTAACTTTTGTCCAGTTGTCCATTCTTATGGACAAATAATATCGAGATTCTTAGTGTATTAGTAAACTAAGTCTAAATAACCTTCCGCTAGCGACTAAACAATTAAAAATGAAATGAACGTTTATTTTTCTCGCTCACATGGACTAGAAGTGACTTTTTAAATAAACTGGTCGGTTTCGAAATTAATGTTATTTTTGTGAGCATAAAACTGAGAAACCAGTTTGAAAATAACAAATTTAATGTAACTATTTTGAGGCCTATAACACGAACCGTTCATTTAACGTAAAGATATCTTTTCACATTCATGTGACATACTTTCCCGTCTACCTTTTCGTTTAGTTGAGCCATAATTTACAACATTAAGGCGGTAAAATGAAAATGTCAGCTGAATTATTTCGTTCGATTGCTCATACACTTAATCTCGACCTTTAACGAGTACCCTCGAGTTTCTTTAACAAATTTTGTAAGCGAGATTCAATTTGTTCCTCGAAGTAACTCGTGTTACTTAGGAGACGAATTAGCTCTTCTTTAATATATATAGACTACAGATACTGTTAAAACTTAGAGTAGGAAACGAAGTTTTGCGCTTTTAAATTTTTTAACAGTGTGAGAGATTTTTATCAGCATATTCAGTTTACACCTCAAAACGGTTCCTGTCAGTTAGCAGAAGGTTAGCTGTTCTTTATCTATATAGATTATAGATACTTTCATAAACTCAGAGAAATATAATGGATATCGTACGCAAAGGAGTTTAGTTTTTTTTCATATTTTTATAACAGTATGACAGATAGTAAATAGGTGTAAAACAGATTTGATTTGAACTTGGACGTAAACAGCCAAAAGAGAAAAGGTTCAACTGCAGATTCGAAAACAAAGACGATTGAATTTAATATTTAATTATTATCTTAAATCTAAGCAGAAAACATTATAATGTCTTTATATACATGGACTCATTGTACTATATTAGACTGACCTAAAACTAAATGTCTGTTTTTTTTAAAACAGTAAACTAAAACGCAAATTTTAGTGTAGATATAAATAAAGTTTACCATTCCAGACAACTGAATATTATATAAACATAACTATATAATTTTCCATCGACGCCTCAAAGTTCTTTTCCAATGGAAAGCACAATGTGTAAACTTTTTACTTTACAACGAAACTGGCATAAAGGTTCTGAATTACTGATAAAAAATGATAATTTTTGTAAGATAGAACAAGCTACTTTAATTCTGTGTTGTATATCTCTCGTTTAAGAGACGTCTTATTGTTTGAAACGGCAGAGTGCTTAGCCTGCTGGATTAGTGATACGAGGGTTCATGGTTCGCGTTTCGTAGCCTCAAAAATAAATCACTTTGGGACAGTAGGAGTGTTATAAGAGCGACAACCAGTTTGAATATTGAGGCGCCTGAGAGTTGCTGATGAGTAATATTCTTCATGTAGCTTTCTGAGAATACCCGAAGTGAGCGAACTCGAGTGTTTTAAAAGTTCACTTATCGTAGCTTGTTTAATCTGAAGTGTTTCTTTGAATAACTTACTTCTGTGTAAAATAGTCTCATGTTCAGCAGTCTACTATATTTTTACTGGAATTGTTCTCAAAGTAGACTCATTTAAGAACAAAAAACAAAAAAAAAACAACATAATTCAGTGTATTTTACCAAACCATTGTTCACGTCACGTACTTTCGGGGTTGTTACATAGTAACGTTTCTCCAGCCATACAGTATTAATTTAAGTTAAAACATCTTGCATAGGGTTGAGATACATTTTAACAGTTCTTAAACATTTATTGGTTTTATGTGACGATACTGAAGGAATAACATCTTTAAAAAATATCACACCTTTTATATTAGGGGGTAATCAAATATACAGAATCAGTATGTAATCAACAGAAGTTCTGAGGTAACTTCTTACTGTCCTCCGAGTCCCATTAAACGCGAATAACATTTTCTGTCTTAATTGGCATATGTAAGTAACACTAGTGTCACGTGAACGCAGTATCAGTTGTGCTTTGACTGTTATATTTTAGTAGTGTTAGAGCTCTCTTGACTGGTATATGTCAGTATTGATACTGTTTTGACCGATACACATAAGTATTAGTGCTGTCTTTACTGGTATATGACAGTATTAGTGCTGTCTTTGCTAGTATATGACAGTATTAGTGCTCTGCTGTCTTGACTGACATATATCAGTACTAGTTCTGCTCTCTTATCTAGACGTTTTCCCACAACGCAGTCTGTTCAATACAAGCAGACTTATTCGTTGTTGCAAACTGCGTATCCAAGCTTTTATCGTTAGACAAAATCCTTGAAATGTCATGCAACGTTTAGTAGAATATATATTTATTGCACTTGATGGGGCTAATGCTATTCTGCCTGGTAATTCCATCACCATATGAGTATACGTCTTTTCATAAACCATTATTAGCGAACGGCACTGGAAATTAATTTATGGTTTTGTAATTTTCAGGTCTCTTTCATCTTATTTTTAAAAGGTTTTCTTTCATGCTTTACTTCACAAAAATCAACAAAATAGTATTAATCTTTCATACGAAGTGTTTAGCTGCGACATTATTTTCCATTAATGTTTGTTTCAATTTCGCACAAAGCTACACGAGGGCTATCTGCGCTAGCCGTCCCTAGTTTAGCAATGTAAGACTAGAGGGAAGCCAGCTAGTAATCATCACCCACCGCTAACTCTTGGGTTACTCTTTTACGAAAGAATAGCAGGATTGACAGACACATTATAACGCTCCCGCGGATAAAAGGGCAAAGATGTTTAGTGGGACTGGGATTCGAACCTTCGACTCTCAGATTACGAGTTGAGTGTTTTAACCACCTAACCATGCCGGACCGTTTCTCAACCACACATTACGATGCGTCTAAATTTCCAGTTATCATTTTTTCGCTCTTCGAAAGTCTGGAAAACATAATTTTCCTTGAACAATAAAGATTTTCGAAAACAATCCTGCCTTAACAGACAGTTTGGACTATATTTTAAATAGAATTGAGCTTATAAAGACATCATTTCCATTACTCGTTGGTAAAAGGGTAGCCAAAGAGTTGGCGGCGGATGGTGATGACTAGCTGCCTGCCCTCTAGCCTTACACTGCTAAATTAGGGACACCTAGCGCAGATAGTCCTCGTGTAGCTTTGTGCGAAATTCAAAACAAATCAAACCAAAACGTGAAATTTGCTGGCGTGTAGTAGGATACCATCGTACTCAGTCTATGTCTGACTTTCCTGTGTTTTTTATTTTTATTGCATATTTTTACCCATGGAAAAGCGTTTTACGCACCATGCGCCGAAAAGATTGAGAATCGTGCAGCGAGTAAAAAATATACAGTGAGTGAGACAAATTTACGTCGTTGGCGATGTATGAAAACCAAGTCGCTTCCTTACAAGAAAAGTACAAAGTTATTTTCTCGTATAAGAAAAGGAAGACATCTTGAAATTGATGCCGCTGTTTTAACGTATTTCAGAGAGTTACGAAGTGAAGGACTTCCTGTAACGAGAAAAGTCTTAATGTTAAAAGAAAAAACGTGAAGGAAGTAGTGATCTTTCTTTCAAGGCTATTCGTTGCTAGTGTGAACAATTTATGAAAAGAGAAAGTTTATCATTACAACGAAGGACAACAATTAGTGAAAAATTTCCCGTTTGGTTTTGAAACAAAACTCATTAAATATCAACATTACGTTATTGGTCTACTCCAAAGAAATCGGTAAATCAGATGAAATGGATTTTTTTTTTCGACATGCCGCGCAACTACAGCGTAAATGGCAAAGGAAAAAAAACAACAACAAAAGCAGGTGGCAATCAAAACCAGTGGTTGTGAAAAGTTATGCTACGTGTTACTGCAGATGGAAATAAATTACTTCTGTATGTCATATTAAAAAAAAAAATATGTGATATTTCGTGCACAGAAAATGTAAGGATGACATCAGAGTTAATGGAAGTGTAGTTGGAAATGTATATGGTAACGTTGGTCTGGTGCATTGTTAAAGCAACTGAGCATGCTTGTAATGAATGCATTTCGTGGCCATCTTTCCGACAAAATCAAACAAGGTAACAAACAAAAACAATGATCTGGTGACAATTTTGACGGAATGACTGGTCAATTACAACCTCTTAATGTGTCCATTGACAAGTCGTTCAAAGATGTTAACTTGTTTTGAATTTCGCGAAAATCTACTCGAAAGCTATCTGCGCTAGTCGTCCCTAATTTAGCAGTGTAAGACTGGTTTGTTTGTTTGTTTTGGAAGTTTGCATAAAGCTACTCGACGGTATCTGTGCTAGTCGTCCCTAATTTAGCAGTGTAAGCCTAGAGGGAAGGCAGCTAGTCATCACCACCCACCGCCAACTCTTGGACTACTCTTTTACCAACGAATATTGGGATTGACCGTCACATTATAACGCTCTCACTGCTGAAAAGGCGAGCATATATGCGACCGGGATTCGAACGCCTTAACACGCTTGGCCATGCCTAGCGTCAAAGATGTTAACAAAAGAAATCAGTGATCTGGTGACAATTTTGACGGAATGACAGGTCAGTTACAACCTCTTGATGTGTCCATTAACAAGCCATTCCAAAATTCTACCCGTAAGCATCATGATGCTTGGATGAATATAAACAATCATGCTTTGACATCGAGTGGCAAAATAAAATAGCATTAGCATCAACAATAGTGGAGCGGATTCCAAAAACTTCGAAAGACAATATTATTAGAAAATAGTTGATGAAATGTTTATCCAATGCTGAAGATGGAACACAACAATCTTCGACTTCAGAAGAAACATGAGAGTAACATTCTGATTCGATAAAGAAAGCAGAAAGAAACATTATTGTAATGAAAATTTTAATCTTTCTCTATATTCTATACATTTTTATTATTATTAACATTTTTTTCATTCATTAATATATACTTTTAAAACATATTTAATCTTCTATAATTTTTTCCCCTGAAAATCAATTTTTAAAAGTGGGGTCCGTCTCAAATTAGAAGACGTCGTAAATTCGAAAAATACGGTATTATGGTTTGCGCGGTTTTGGCAAGAAATAAACTGTATTATAGTTACGGAAATAATTATCTGTATATGTGTATATATATATGTTAGACGTAATATAGACTTTCAGTTTTAGGCAGGTACCTCAGTAAATACAATTCATTAAGAATACATTATATATATATGTTATATGCTCAGGTTTTCTCTCTGGAATTTTTCTCGCAAATTTCTCAACCAAACGCTGCAAATCTCATATCGTTAGAAAGGTATTTATTTGAGGAGTCCAGGTTGCATATTGACTTTTCCATTCAGAATAAACTTAACCGTTTTTTGCTGAGTCAAACCTTTTATTACAACGTCTATTGCACATAATGACATAATTCCGTTACCATCACTTCACACGTGGAATTTCCTAATAACTGAACACTAACTACACTAAATACAATTTATATGAACTTTCTCGACGTATTTAGGTCTAAAATACACATGCGCAGCTTGTTCAAAACTACATGCTTATCACTTTGAGAACATGTATTCAGGCGCTTCTGTATATTCAGCTAATTTAGCCTTCGTTATAACTTTATATTTACTTTACTTTGCCATAACCTAGCTTCAGTTTGTTTCATAGAATGGTATAAAAATCTTTCACTAATGTTTTTTGTCTTGTACCGACTTTATTTGTGATTTTTGTTAGTTTCTTTGTTTGAACTCATAAAACCGTGTCATATTCTGCACAATGTAACAAATACCATTACTTTATTGCTTACTTTACGTGTAGTTATAATAATTAAAGTTACCTCTACGTGAGTTTGTTTGTCTGACGTGTAGGCCCGGCATGACCAGATAGTTAAGGTACTCGACTCGTAATCGGAGGGTCGCGGATTCGAATTCCCGTCACACCAAACATGCTCGCCCTTTCAACCGTGTGGGCGTTATAATGTTACGGTCAATCCCACAGTTCGTTGGTAAAAGAGTAACCCAAGAGTTGGCGGTGGGTGGTGATGACTAGCTGCCTTCCCTCTAGTTTTACACTGCTAAATTAGGGACGGCTAGTACAAATAACCCTCGTGTAGCTTTACCCAAATTTCAAAACAAACCAAACTAATCTCATAGTAAAGACACATCAGGCTATCCGCTGAGTCCACCGAGGGGAATCGAACCTGTGATTTTAGTGTTGTAAATCCGTAGAATTACTGTTGTCCGAGTGATGAACTGAAATGTTGAAATAAAGAAACTTCAAGCAAATTGTATGAAAAATTACTGCAAATGTTTTACGAGTCGCCACCTGTTACCGCTCACCAATACGTTATTGTCATTCCCTGAACTCAGTTATATTAGCAGTAAGGCATTATACCTGCTAATTAATGGTATATTTGAATTCAATATTGTTATAGCATTACATATGCTACGCAAGTAAATAAATAAATAAATAAATACTGGTTTACGAGATAAAACATTTGCCATCCATTGGTAGTTCAGTGCCTAAGTTACATTATGCAGTTTCATTCTTACACACAATATACACAGATAAGTAATCGAATTGTTTTTTTGTTTTGATAGTTCAGCGGTATGATATAATAATGCTAAAAATCAAGGTTCGATATCCGAGTTTGACACAGCACGAACAGATCACGGTATAGTTTTCATTAAAAAAAGCATAGTTTTCTACGTTATATTTTAGACTTGCATTGTTAAACTTTACATGGAAACATTTAAACATAAGACGAATCACACACGCCAGCTCCTACATCAGTTGCATTAACTAACAATTTTCATTTGTAAATGTTATTTTTCGAAAGTCGCTTGTTAAACTTTAGCCATCTAATTAATATAAATTACAGCGGAAGCGCAGTTTCCTCAGCATTCAGCATTGGAATATGTTACGTTTATTTCTTCTACAAGGATTATTCGAGAGAATTTCATTAGCATGTCGTTATAAGAATGCTCATGTCGCTTAGCTTGCATCACGCCATGTATTTTAAACAAGCTATTTTAAACTAATTAAAACATTCCAGGATGAAGTTTAGAGCCTATACCTTACAGACGTAAGTTTTCAGAAAGACGAAGACCGAGCTTATTCGAAGCATCATTAGTGGTTCCACACGACAAATTCAGTCAAGTCAATAACGTTTCTTAGTGAAGTATGCAAACGAAACCTTTGACTAGATTGTTTAGAACACTTTTAGGGAATGTTAAAAAAAATAAAGTCAGCAATGATTTTAAATAGTCAATTCTACAAGCGTGTGACTTCTGAAAAGAACCCGTTTAGAATATATATTTATATATATATGTCCCACTTGCTCAGTGATGAGTCTTTTGCCTTATAACACTAAAAACCTGAAATGAAAAAACTTTGAAAAGACAGTTAATTTTTCGAGAGATCTCTTGTTTCAGATGTTATTAGGTGGACATTTTTTAACGGATATTCGTTTCCTTTATCCGAAGGAGTACTGGTGAACGAAATATAAGACACTGATCATTTATTAACACTAATTGAAAAAACTTAATTTCCTTTAACCCATTAACAGAACGAAGTTGAAAATAACATTTTTTGTTTGTTAGATTTTGCATTACGCTACATGAGGGTTATTTGCGCGAGCCCGTCCTACCTTTGACGATATAAATTATCGTGAGGGAAGGTAGGTAGTGAATACCACCAATAGTTAAGTATTGAATAAGCTGGTCTTGGTTTGGTTTGGTTTTAATTTCACGCAAAGCTACTCGAGGGCTACCTGTGCTAGCCGTCCCTAATTTAGCAGTGTAAGACTAGAGGGAAGGCAGCTAGTCATCACCACCCGCCACCAACTCTTGAGCTACTCTTTTGCCAACGAATAGTGGGATTGACTGTCACATTATAACGCCCCCACGGCTGAAAAAAAGAGTATGTTTGGTGTGACAGGGACTCGAACCCGCGACCCTCAGATTACGAGTCGCACGCCTTAACACGCCGGGCTCCAATTTGCAAACTAAAGTGATTACAAAGTAATCAAAACTTCCTAATTTCTAACTACGACGAAGTAAATTTTCTGTTCATTAATTAATTTCAATGACATAAGTTAGTTTGAAACATGCCAGATACCAACAAATACATTTTATCGACGGTCCAGGTCCACTAAGGTTAAATTAATTTTATGTTGATACATAGATATACTTCGCTTGATGGGAACGCTAACTAGCTCTGTTCTTCACACAGTGAGTTTTCCCAACGATAATTTTTAATGTTTTCGTAGAAATACTGATGTCCGAATTCAATTCACTGATGTTTTTGATGTTCAAAATCTATAAACATGCTGTTCAAAAGTCTGTAGTTTTCTGATTAATAAGCGTTTATCACAATTGTAGATTCTGAGCTGTATAGAATAGTGATTGTAACTACCAAACAATGTCTTATTACTGTCGTTCTGCGTCTTGCGATGGATGACTTTTATACTCATTTGGCGAGATTCTCAAAAGTTCAACAATATTCGAAGATACGCTAGTGTTTTCGTAAAACTCATATTCCATGGTGACGAGAAACACACTTGAAGTAAACATGTATTCTAAAACGGCTAGTATGTGTATTAAAACTTTATTTTAATTAGAGTTTTAATACCCATATCAGCTGTATTTAGAAAACATATATTGTTGATTCTTACACTCGAGAAACTTCTTCAAATATAGAGAACAGGCAGGACTTGCACAAAACACATTTAACAATATACGTTACAAACATTGATCTAAAATAAACGTAGATACTAAAATAAATGTATAACAATAAATCCGTTACACAAAATGTGGTCTTCAAAACCATCAGTACAGTTAGTACGAGCGCAGTTTTTCAAACAGTAAGCCTCGTTTTCTCAACTAATTCAACAGTTTATAGAAATAATTGGATGGAATATAAATACATATATGGCCAGATTTCAGAAAATCCACTCTCCTACTAGATTACCAAAATTATATTAACAAAAAACACCTCGTCTTCATTGGTGTCGAAAATACTTGGAGGTACACTGCAACCAAGATAGAAATAGTGCATGTATTTTGAATGTTTCGAGTACTAACTCTTAAAACTCAAGTTGGATGAAATAGGATCTATTAGTGTATTCTTAGGACCGTTAGTATTGCTATCTGCAGCTGAAGTTGGTCATTGTGTAATTTTAATGGGTGGTAATCCAGATATCCACTGCACTCAAGAGGTTAGCAACTTTCTGGAAGGAAAACGTATCGAGGGAAAGAATTGTAATGAATCAGATTAGATGTGTATGTTCTCTGAAAGACCTGTGGCTACACTTGATGGAGAAGAGGGTCATGGTACTCGAGCAAATTACTTCTTTGTTCATCCAAGCATGCCACATCGATGGTCGATTTGCATTGGTGTTAATATACCAATTATAAGAAGATTTATCTGATATTTTGCTGTTCTTGAATCAAATTAGAATTCGTAAAATAGGATTTTAATATTAAACGTTGGCATATATGGTTAAATTAATATTTCTATGTGTTAATATACTCTTGTAAGAGATGTGTATCTCGTACATGACTCAATGTAAAGAACCAAGATAAAAATGGAGTAAAGTTTCCAATTTTCTATTTAAAATGCATATGGAATCCTGGGCAGAAATTCGTGTAGTATCAATAATATCCTGAATTTTGTATTTGTAATTTGTATGTTATTATAACCAACCAAATCATGGAACAACATACATGTATAAATATTTTAAAAAAATGGGTTTAATTAGAGAACCGAAGACCAACATCAGTAATTCTACAATGGTGTAGTATTGTACTCGGGTTATAGGACTTCGTATCTTTCCCTTACATACATATATATAGTAAAGGAGTCCACGTTTTAATCACAATAACTATTCAACCCTCCTACATTAATGAAACAAAAACCGAAATTTTAATTGAACGAAATGAGTAATTCAATAATTATCATTACTTTTCATTAAAGCTTAAAATTTTACCTAAATATTACAAAATACCACATTTTAAAATTTATTATTCGACTGAATTTCTCTGTTCTAAATTTCTTTCTTTCAAAAGTTCTTATCCTTAAAGTTTGTTATAAAATATAAAGCTTCCCTTTTTAGATTCATTAATAGAGTGAAGAATGTTGAATTTATTTATTTTATAAATAAATGTCACTGACTCAGCTTTGATAACCGAGAATCCCGCTGCTTCACATTCATTAATCGAAAAACACTGGTTGCTTATATTCATTACTTAAAGGTAAAGTGAGGTCTGAATGATGAATCGCTGGATTGTTTGGATTAAGTACTTGTTGTATTAAAATATTTAATTGGAAAACATTATTACTCTGAATGTCTTTTTTAGAAAAATCTGTGTCGTTGAACTCATTAATTAAGATAATAAGATGTCGTAAGTTCACTAATTGAGAGACACACTCTACCTAATATTTATTATCAGAAGGAACGTCAGTACTTTAAATGCATAGTCTGTTAAAACATAAGTCTCCATAAATGTAATAATTGACAAAAATGATTGCTTTCAATTAACTTCTTGGTATAGCATTAATACCTCAAATTTATCATGATATGACTAACAATCCTATTTTACTTTGCGTATTTTAATTTGAAATTAACTCTTCAATTTATAATGTGGTAGCAAGGTCATATCATTCATTTGACAAATGTAATAATTACAGATTAATCTATATCTATATCTGAAAGTCTGTAAATGTTTTTAAATGATCACTTATAATGTAATATAAGAAAATTCTTGAACATTTGGTTTTGTTATTACTTGTAGGCCCATTTGTACTACTAAATAATTTAATATATATATTAATCGCACTTGCGCATACAATTGAATAAGTAATAATACTCAGGTGTACACCCTCAGGGTTTTTCAGTACGGGTGCAAAAACTTAGGCTTGTTGGCTCTTTCCTTTTGGTGTTATAACGATCACACACAAACACGCAGGTACACCCTTTTATATATATCTATTCTGTATATTTTTATACCACTGAGATGTGTATAGTTTTCGAGAAAAAGGATCAATTACAATTAATATCTTGCGACTAGGAAACTTTCACGTAATCAAGTTCTTTTAAATTTTAGCACTTAGAAATATTTGAATCATTCTCATCACATGACACGTTTAATAGTAACCACTAGCACTTTTCATGATACTTTAAAGAAATAACGTCTTCAGTCATGTACACCCTTGTGCAAATTAATCGAAACAAATGGTCATTTTCAATATTTTCAGCATGGCGGCCGGTGTTGGCTCGCTGGACCCGCTGATTTCCTTTAATAGTCATTTTTTTCACACAGACGGCGTCATTAGCTGTGTTTTGCAGTATGGTTGATCTATTTTTGGGATATATGATGAAATTTTGAGGAATATTACGTCATTCGAAATTGCGTTAGAAGGGCAAGGAAACCAGTCAAAAAACAATTTCTTACCAACTCAATGAAGTAAACACGATATCAGTGTGGTCTGAAATACAAGAACTGGGCGTAAGAACAATGGAGGAAGGTGTTATTCAGTGATGGGACTCATTTCTTCGTACAGGGTCAAAGAAGTCTGCATGTTCACATATCTCCAGGTAAGAAATTTCGAGAATCTCACATCAATCAGTTCGTAAAACATCCCTTGAAGAAAATGTTTTGGGGCTTTTTCAACTACTATGGCGTCGGAGGCTTACATATCGTAGAAGGTATGATGCGAGGACCACAGTACATCGAAGTTTTGTAGAGGAGAGTCGTTCCAGAATTCAAAAAGAGATTTCCATATGGATCTTGCATTTTTCAGCAAGATCTGGCTCCGTGTCACACATCGAAACTTGTGAAGAAATTTTATGACTACATCGCGAATAAAGGTGCTGGACTGGCCTGGAAACTCTCCGGACTTAAATTCTATTGAAAATCTTGGGCAATTTGTAAAGAAATTCTTCGGGTAAAAGACTGTACTACGAAAAATAAGCTAATTGAGGCCATAATAGAGGTGTGATACCGCGATCCAAAAATTAGTAAAGATTGCAGTCAACTCGTGCACTCGATGCCAAAGTTGATTAATGATCTTCTGAAAAATAAAGGCGATCATATCATGTATTAATTTGTGAGAAATTTTTGGATTCTCAGAAATAAAACGCAAAAAAGTGAAAAAATCGTAATTTTCCGTCTTGTTTCAATTAATTTGCACGAGGGTGTGTAGTATCTACACACACACACAAGCATGTAAACTTTATATTAATAAAGCTATACAGTTTTAACACATTAACGACGACAACAACTTTAATAAACTAAAATATTTGAAGTGTATATACTGTAAAATATTTACGTATTGTGTAATCGTTAATTTAGGGAAAAGGTTTACTTTTAAATCCATTTGTGACACGATTTATGTGGATTATAAAATTTCATGCCAGATCTCTTAAAAACGAAAGAAATTTTGAAGAAATTCTAGTGCTAGTTATTACAAGTAGGTTCTGTGTTTAGAACGACACTTGCAGTATCTAGTCAGGAAACACCTGTTTCTGGCTCAACAACCGGGCTTATAAGATGAGTTGGACATTTTTATCTGAACACTATATTGGGACGAGGTAAGTCAAGTTATGTTTACATCAGTTATAAAGCTCATAGTTGAAACAAATGAAATTTCTTCCTTTTGATTGTGATGAGTTATTGCTTAAACATTAAATAAACCATCTAACAAATGGTTGGATAAGGTTATTAGTTGGAATGAGCAAGTAAAATGTCGAAAATGGTTTCCTTTATTACCCCACACCCAGGACGCTTTCAAACGACTATATAAAGCTTAAAAACGTACTTAACTGTTTTTTTGCTACTTCCACTCCAAGCATCAATGCCTTTCGTATACTTTGTATACAATCAATTTCATTCATTGATAATACATTACAAATCGATACGAATCAAAGACAGATTCTAAAAGTTAATCTAACACAACATTTTCAATAAATTTATTGTCTATATATTCTCCTTTTACCTTCTTAGCTCGGGTTCTTATACAGTTCCACACTGTAAGAAGCTTTAAACTTCGTCTGGAAATTCCAGTCAAAAAACGAAGAAGGAACTGCCACCAGAATTCGAAAACATATAGAAAGATGAATTAGGAATGTGAAAAACAAAGATAAAAATTCAATTACTGTTTTGTAAAAATATTTTTCATCCTGAGGCAAAATAGAATTCAAACATCAGTTCACATATTTATAGTATTCATTTACTTCGAAGTTCTTAAACGTGATCTCATTGGTGAACAGATTTTATTAGGAATTGCTTAATTTTAAAAGGTAATGTGTGAAATAATAAAAAACAATACTCAAAATAACAATACGATGGAAAAGTTTCAGACGCTTATGCCCAGAAATTAGTGTTTATTATGTGATATAATTAGTGTTAATAATTTGACGTAATTCTTTAATTGGTATATCAATCTACGGAGTAATATTTACACATTATTGAATTCAGAATATATGAATATAATGTTATGATTAAATGAAAAGAATGATTATATCGATTTAGTATACTGTGTTAAATGTAAATCGTGAAACGGTGGTGAATAAGAAAAGTAAAGACGTCAAGCTAAAATCAAATAAATCTTTTGTATTACAAATAATCTTTGAACCAAATCTTTAACCATATACTATATTGTAGAATTAAAGCAAATTAAGAGTAAATTATCTTCTGCTTACTGTATAGAATTAAGTAGATTTATTTGCACCAGACCTTGCATGGTCAGGTAGTTAAAGCGTTCGACTCGTAATCTGAGGGTTAAGGGTTCGAATCCCCGTCGCACAAAACCTACTGGCCCTTTCAGCCATAGGGGCGTTATAATGTGACGGTAAAGCCCACTATTCGTTGGTAAAAGAGTAGCCCAGGATATGGCGGTGGGAGGTGATGACAAGCTGCTTTCCATCTAGTCTTACACTGCTAAATTAGGGTCAGCCAGATAGCCCTCGAGTAGCTTTGCGCGAAATTGAAAAACAAACAAACCATTTTGAATAATTCACTTCGTTAAAATTGTTTATCATTACCCTCTGTAACGTGGTCGTAATTTTCAATATACGAATCGAGAACTTGCCTATGTCTTGTATTTCAATATCGTGTATCGTTAGTTCAGTTTGTAGCTTACAGGAATTATGAATTTATGTGTATGCAACAAAATTAATTAATTAACTAGATATGGGCTCCTACTTATATGAATTATACGAAACTATTGTATGATCATATGTTTATTTTGAATTTCTTGCAAAGCTACACGAGGGCTATCTGAACCAGCCGTCTCTAATTTAGCAGTGTAAGGCTAGAGGGAAGCCAGCTAGTCATGGGTTACTCTTTTACTAATGAATAGTGGGGTTGACCGTCAAATTATAACGCCCCCACGGCTGAAAGGGCGAGCATGTTTAGTGTGACGGGAATTCGAACTCGCGACCATTGGATTACAAGTCGAGTGTCTTAACCACTTGGCCATGCCGGCCATGATCATCTGTTTAGTCCATAGTCCATAGTATGTTCGTTGAGTTATTGGGTCTTCCTTTTTTAAATTAATGTTCAGTTTCGCCTTATAATCGATTTTACATTTTCGACTAACCAAACCTTTGTCTTTGTAATGGTTAATAATCCAACTAGATTTGTGTAGCTAAATACATGATCCGATTCAAACCAATCTTAGATGTATTAAGATGCCTTTTTTCAGTTATGGGACCTTTTGATTAGTAGTTTTGTTAAGTAGTTGAATATATTATTCGTTAGCTAAGGAAACGATTAAATCCAAAGTAAAAAAAAAAAAAAACAAAGAAATTTTGTTTAGCTTTTAGATTTAGAAACTTATAGTAAATTAAAAACCTCTGTTAAAATTGGATGCTACTGGCATAAGATGTTTTAGAAAATTCTAGTTTTGTGCATAGAGAGTAATTCGTAACAAAGCAGTATTCTCATTAGGGTAGTTGACCAGGAATAGCCAGATGGTTAGAGCGCTTAACTCGTAATCTGAGGGTGGCAGGTTTGAATCTTATTATACCAAACATGCTTGCCCTTTCAGGAGTGGAGACAATATTATGTTACGGTCTATCCCAGTATTGATTGGTAGAAAGAAGTTCGTGGTAACTGACGATTATTAGCTGTGATTCGTCTCATCTTTCCCTGCTAAATTAGGGACGGTGACTTCAGATAGGCCTCATGTAATTATGCGCGAAATTCACAAAGAAACTTAAGTAAGGAAACTATAAATATAGGAGGAATTCTTTGTTTATTTCTCCATTTAGTTTAGTGTTACACAGTTAGTTTTCATACTCTTTCTATTATGGAGAATCAAACCTTGAAATTTAGCGTGGTAAGTTCATTTTACTTAGTGCAGGCCCATACTTGGAAACATCAATAACGAATTTAGGTCCAGTAATCCATTTAGCACTGCTGAGAGGGTATGTTATGTTTACTAACACATCATGAGCATTAGTTTCACAAAAAGGTTCGAGAAACGCATTTAGTTTAAGAAAACGATGTACCAATTTCAATTCGTTGTTTACGCCATTATAAAGGAGAAATGTTATAAACTTTCAAGAACAAGTAAGCGTGTTGTCACGTTACTATTGTGATTGGGAGAAGAACTATTGTTGAGATTAATGGAGTTATTCCTGAGAGGTGTGAATGTATAAAAATAGTTGAAAGTCACGACTGATTGTTATCTTCCCAACAAGAATACATGATAGGGATTTAGATAGTCTAATAGTTGGATATATGATATTTAGCGAAATCTTACAAAAGGTATTATCGACATATTTTCTATGGTGGGTTGGTTTAAGGTCATCTGGATAACTGTCGCACCATGAACTCTAACAATGAAAGTGAAAACGAGATGAGGTCAGGTCGAGGGTTGGCCACACTGTAGCGCCATCTATGTTGACAAAAAGGCGATAATTAAACATAAAATGAGTATCGATCGCAGATTGTTTGTTCCTTTAACTTTAACGCGAAGCTACCCGAGTGCTATCTGTGCTAGCCGTCCCTAATTAAGACTAGAGGGAAGGCAGCTAGTCATCACCACCAACCGCCAACTCTTGTGCTACTCTTTTACCAACGAATAGTGGGATTGACCACACGGTATAATGCATCCACGGCTGAAAGGGCGAGCATGTTTGGTGCGACGGGGTTTCCAACCCGCGACTCTCAGATTACGAGTCGAACGCCTCAACCCACTTGACCATACCGGGCTTGTTCGTAGAGTTTAAGGAATTATTTACATTATTGTGAATTGCATCCGGATAAAAGATACAAGCCATTTTTGAAAGATTAGAAAGGTAGTGGTTGATAATTTCATCGGGGAAAATTAGCTAAGAAGTGAAGTTTTGTCACAGCTGAATAACCTTCCTAAGGATCGAGTGAGGCTAGCTTCGTAACCAGTTTTCTGTGGCCTTGATGTAGGTATGTAATGAAGACCCTCTTAACTCAGTTTTAAGAGATATCTACGCCATTTTTGGTACAGCCAATTGCTTTGACAATGTGTATAGCTTTCCGAACATAATACTTCTACAACCAACGCCTTGAATTTCAAAATCGGTCCTTTTTTCTTTCTCATTTCTCTAGAACAACGAGGAAATCACGGTCTATTCTGTACAATAATCGATTATTAACTAGGAAAGTAGAAATAAACAATGGTTTTTAGTAACAGATTTATTTCAAACAGACAATTACTTATGTCTTAATAAACCGAACATACATTGTTGCAAGTGGTATATTATTATTACTCATTACGTTTAATAGCTATTGTCATAAACAATGTACCAAATTGTTTTCATAATCGTTGCTAACGAATTGCACCAGTAGATCTTTAGAGATTTCCTTATGACTGGATATCAATACATCCTTTAAATCCCAACTTCACTTCTTAACAGCTGAACTGAATGAAGTGACCTCATTAATAGAAGATTATGAGTTAATAACTGTACAGCTGTTGTAACTTAATAGTTGTATGAATCGGACTAGCAATTTCCAAAGAATCCAAATAACACTAAACACCCAGCCTTATCTGCATTCCACAGTTATAAGATCTGTAAACCTTATATTTGGTTTCCACCCCGACAAACTCACTGTTTTAAGAAAAATCTATTGTAGTAAAATTTATTTTCTGCCGTCCTGAAAAACGCATGCGCACTTTGTTATTAAAATGTTCATGTACCCGCACCTCACTTCAACGGATATAAATAATACGCAGATGTAAATATACGTCAGTACACATTTATTGCAACGACACATTATAGCTTTTTAGAAACGTCCAACGCTAAGCCGTACAATAACAATATAAGTTTATTTAATAATAGTGTTAACTTGGCAATGCTTAGCACTAATTATACTAAAGCAAAAAACGTGCACCAGTTACAATGTTTCGATCAATCCCACTATACGTTGGTAAAAGAGTAGCCCATGAGTTGGTGGTGGGTGTTGATGACTAGCTGTTTTCCCTCTAGTGTAACACCACTAAATTTAGGACTACTAACTTAAGTAGCCCTCGTGTAAATATGCGCGAAATTCGAAACAAACCAACCAAAGATTTATCTCCGTAACCATTTCAAAAATAGAAAACAGTTTTATATGATTTCAATAGCTAACAATCTGAACAAATTCTCGAGTTCACTCTCACTAACACTCGATTTGTACTCGATTCCTGCCTTTTTTTTTTAGATTATAGACGACATTTCTGTGTATTTATCTGTCGGCCGGTTCTTAATTTATGCTTTTAAAATCGTTATGTGATATCATGACTTAACACTCTGAAGAACTGAAGCTGATCAGCTGTGGATGATACTTTGAGATATTTAGTTCTAAGTATCACGCACCTACATTTTTGGGATTTTTATTCTTTTATCACCCCAACTTAGAACAACCACAGTCTTATACGACCATATAAATGTGATACTAATGATTCTTTTTACATTTTCAAAGAGCAAGAAATTTGTCAATGGCCTTTACATGCTGATCCTTTACATGCTGATCTTTTATATGCTGATCTTTTACATGCTGATCCTTAACATGCTGATCTTTTACATGCTGATCCTTTACATGCTGATTCTTTACATGCTGATCCTTTACATGCTGATTCTTTACATGCTGATCCTTTACATGTTGATTCTTTACATGCTGATCCTTTACATGGTGATTCTTTACATGCTGATCCTTTACATGGTGATTCTTTACATGCTGATCCTTTACATGCTGATTCTTTACATGCTGATCCTTTACATGCTAATTCTTTACATGCTGATCCTTTACATGCTGATTCTTTACATGCTGATCCTTTACATGCTGATCCTTTACATGCTGATTCTTTACATGCTGATCCTTTACATGCTGATCCTTTACATGCTGATCCTTTACATGCTGATATTTACATGCTGATTCTTTACATGCTTATTCTTTACATGCTGATCCTTTACATGCTGATTCTTTACATGTTGATCCTTTACATGCTGATCCTTTACATGCTGATTCTTTACATGCTGATCCTTTACATGCTGATTCTTTACATGCTGATCCTTTACATGCTGATTCTTTACATGCTGATCCTTTACATGCTGATTCTTTACATGCTGATTCTTTACATGCTGATCCTTTACATGCTGATCCTTTACATGCTGATTCTTTACATGCTGATCCTTTACATGCTGATCCTTTACATGCTGATTCTTTACATGCTGATTCTTTACATGCTGATCTTTTACATGCTGATCTTTTACATGCTGATCCTTTACATGCTGATTCTTTACATGCTGATCTTTTACATGCTGATTCTTTACATGCTGATCCTTTAAATGCTGATTCTTTACATGCTGATTCTTTACATGCTGATTCTCTACATGCTGATTCTTTACATGCTGATCCTTTACATGCTGATTCTTTACATGCTGATCCTTTACATGCTGATCCTTTACATGCTGATCCTTTACATGCTGATTCTTTACATGCTGATTCTTTACATGCTGATCTTTTACATGCTGATCTTTTACATACTGATTCTTTACATGCTGATCCTTTACATGCTGATTCTTTACATGCTGATCTTTTACATGCTGATTCTTTACATGCTGATCCTTTACATGCTGATTCTTTACATGCTGATCCTTTACATGCTCTTCGGCAACGCTTTCCACTTTACGATTAAATGTGACTAAATAACTTTCTTACTTATTCGAGTGGATAGAAACTGTTTTTCTTTACATTTGCTTCTGCGAAACGAAAGAGATGGGTACTCCCATAAGTGACACAGCGGCATATCGAAAAACTCCTAGAAACTGAAATTTATATGCAAAAACTGCTCGTTTGGGTTGAGAAAATATTTTACATAAAAGAGCGAAAAACGAAGAGTGAAGCTGACGATGACCGAAGAAGGTCGAAACGTTGTTCGCTCTTCTATGTAAAATATTTTCTCAACCCAAACGAGCCGTTTTTGCATATAAATTTCTCAACAAATGGGTTTCTCGAAATCACTGATTATTATTTCATTCCTAGAAACTGAGTTTCCTAACTCGTAGAGGCCGGGGCACAAACGTAGCTTCGTACTAAATAACAAAACAACAATATATTGTACATTATTATAACAAAACAACAATATATTATACATTATTATAACAAACCAACAATATATTGAACAGTATTATAACAAAGCAACAATATATTGAACATTATTATAACAATACAACAATATATTGTACATTATTATAACAAAACAACAATATAATGAACATTATTATCACAAAACAACATTATATTGTACATTATTATAACAAAACAACAATATATTGTACATTATTATAACAAAACAACAATATAATGCACATTATTATAACAAAACAACAATATATTCTACATTATTACAACAAAACAACAATATATTGTACATTATTATAACAAACCAACAATATATTGTACATTATTATAACAAAACAACAATATATTGTACATTATTATAACAAAGCAACAATATATTGTACACTATGATAACAAAACAACAATATATTGTACATTATTATAACAAAACAACAATATATTATACATTATTATAACAAACCAACAATATATTGAACAGTATTATAACAAAGCAACAATATATTGAACATTATTATAACAATACAACAATATATTGTACATTATTATAACAAAACAACAATATAATGAACATTATTATCACAAAACAACATTATATTGCACATTATTATAACAAAACAACAATATATTGTACATTATTATAACAAAACAACAATATAATGCACATTATTATAACAAAACAACAATATATTCTACATTATTACAACAAAACAACAATATATTGTACATTATTATAACAAACCAACAATATATTGTACATTATTATAACAAAACAACAATATATTGTACATTATTATAACAAAACAACAATATATTGTACATTATTATAGCAAAACAACAATATATTCTACATTATTATGACAAAAACAACAATATATTGTACATTATTATAACAAAACAACAATATATTGTACATTATTATAACAAAACAACAATATAATGCACATTATTATAGCAAACCAACAATATATTGTGCATTATTATAACAAAACAACAAGATATTGTACATTATGATAACAAAACAACAATATATTGAACATTATTATAACAAAACAACAAGATATTGCACATTATTATAACAAAACAACAAGATATTGCACATTATTATAACAAAACAACAATATATTGCACATTATTATAACAAACCAACAATATAATGAACATTATTATAACAAAACAACAATATATTGAGCATTATTATGACAAAACAACAACATATTGTACATTATTATGATAAAAACAACAATATATTGTATATTATTATGATAAAAACAACAATATATTGTATATTATTATAACAAAACAACAATATAATGCACATTATTATAACAAAACAACAATATATTGCACATTATTATGATAAAAACAACAATATATTGAACATTATTTTAACAAAACAACAATATATTGTACATTATTATGATAAAAACAACAATATATTGAACATTATTATACCAAAACAACAATATATTAAGCATTATTATGACAAAACAACAACATATTGTACATTATTATGATAAAAACAACAATATATTGTATATTATTATAACAAAACAACAATATAATGCACATTATTATAACAAAACAACAATATATTGCACATTATTATAACAAAACAACAATATATTGTACATTATTATAACAAAACATCAATATATTGCACATTATTATAACAAAACAACAATATATTTCACATTATTACAACAAAACTACAATATATTGAACATTATTATAACAAAACAACAATATATTGAGCATTATTATTACAAAACAACAATATATTGTACATTATTATGATAAATCCAACAATATATTGTACATTATTATAACAAAACAACAATATAATGCACATTATTATAACAAAACAACAAGATATTGCACATTATTATAACAAAACAACAAGATATTGCACATTATTATAACAAAACAACAATATATTGAACATTATTCTAACAAAACAACAATATATTGTACATTATTATGATAAAAACAACAATATATTGAACATTATTATAACAAAACAACAATATATTGAGCATTATTATGACAAAACAACAATATATTGTACATTATTATGATAAAAACAACAATATATTGTATATTATTATAACAAAACAACAATATAATGCACATTATTATAACAAAACAACAATATATTGCACATTATTATAACAAAACAACAATATATTGTACATTATTATAACAAAACATCAATATATTGCACATTATTATAACAAAACAACAATATATTTCACATTATTACAACAAAACTACAATATATTGAACATTATTATAACAAAACAACAATATATTGAGCATTATTATAACAATACAACAATATAGTGAACATTATTATGATAAAAACAACAATATATTGTGCATTATTATAACAAACCAACAATATAATGCACATTATTATAACAAAACAACAATATATTGCACATTAGTATAACAAAACAACAATATATTGTAAATTATTATAACAAAGCAACAATATATTGTACACTATGATAACAAAACAACAATATATTGAACTTTATTATAACAAAACAACAATATATTGAACATTATTATAACAAAACAGCAATATAATCCACATTATTACAACAAAACAACAATATATTGTATATTATTATAAAAAAACAACAATATATTGTACATTATTATAACTAAATAACAATATATTGTACATTATTATAACAAAACAACAACATATTGTACATTATTATAACAAAACAACAATATATTGTACATTATTATAACAAAACAACAATATATTGTACTTTATGATAACAAAACAACAATATATTGAACATTATTATAACAAAACAGCAATGTAATCCACATTATTATAACAAAACAACAATATATTGTACATTATTATAACAAAACAACAATATAATGCACATTATTATAACAAAACAACAATATATTGTACATTATTATAACAAAACAACAATATAATGCACATTATTATAACAAACCAACAATATATTGTACATTATTATAACAAAACAACAATATATTGTGCATTATTATAACAAAACAACAAGATATTGCACATTATTATAACAAAACAACAAGATATTGCACATTATTATAACAAAACAACAATATATTGCACATTATTATAACAAAACTTCAATATATTGCACATTATTATAAGAAAACTTCAATATATTGAACGTTATTCTAACAAAACAACAATATATTGTACATTATTATGATAAAAACAACAATATATTGTATATTATTATAACAAAACAACAATATATTGAGCATTATTATGACAAAACAACAATATATTGTACATTATTATGATAAAAACAACAATATATTGTATATTATTATAACAAAACAACAATATAATGCACATTATTATAACAAAACAACAATATATTGCACATTATTATAACAAAACAACAATATATTGTACATTATTATAACAAAACAACAATATATTGTACATTATTATAACTAAATAACAATATATTGTACATTATTATAACAAAACAACAATATAATGCACATTATTATAACAAAACAACAATATATTGTACATTATTATAACAAAACAACAATATATTGTACATTATTATAACAAAACAACAATATAATGCACATTATTATAACAAACCAACAATATATTGTGCATTATTATAACAAAACAACAATATATTGTGCATTATTATAACAAAACAACAAGATATTGCACATTATTATAACAAAACAACAAAATATTGCAAATTATTATAACAAAACAACAATATATTGCACATTATTGTAAGAAAACTTCAATATATTGCACATTATTATAACAAAATACAATATATTGCACATTATTATAACAAAACAACAATATATTGAACATTATTATAACAAAATAACAATATATTGAACATTATTCTAAGAAAACAACAATATATTGTACATTATTATGATAAAAACAACAATATATTGAATATTATTATAACAAAACAACAATATATTGAGCATTATTATGACAAAACAACAATATATTGTACATTATTATGATAAAAACAACAATATATTGTATATTATTATAACAAACAACAATATAATGCACATTATTATAACAAAACAACAATATATTGCACATTATTATAACAAATCAACAATATATTGTACATTATTATAACAAAACTTCAATATATTGCACATTATTATAACAAAACAAGAATATATTTCACATTATTACAACAAAACAACAATATATTGTATATTTTTATAACAAAACAACAATATTTTGTATATTATTATAACAAAACAACAATATATTGGACATTATTATAACAAAATAACAATATATTGAACATTATTCTAACAAAACAACAATATATTGTACATTATTATGATAAAAACAACAATATATTGTACATTATTATAACAAAACAACAATATATTTTACATTATTATGATAAAAACAACAATATATTGTACATTATTATAACAAAACAACAATATAATGCACATTATTATAACAAAACAAAATTATATTGCACATTATTATAACAAAACCACAAAATATTGTACATTATTATAACAAAACAACAATATATTGTATATTATTATAACAAAACAACAATATATTGTACATTATTATAACAAAACAACAATATAATGCACATTATTATAACAAAACAACAATATATTGAACATTATTATAACAAAACCTCAATATAATGCACATTATTATAACAAAACAACAATATATTGTACATTATTATAACAAAACAACAATATTGTACATTATTATAACTAAATAACAATATATTATACATTAATATAACAAAACAACAATATAATGAACATTATTATAACAAAACAACAATATATTGTACATTATTATAACAAAACAACAATATAATGCACATTATTATAACAAACCAACAATATATTGTGCATTATTATAACAAAACAACAATATATTGTGCATTATTATAACAAAACAACAAGATATTGCACATTATTATAACAAAACAACAAGATATTGCACATTATTATAACAAAACAACAATATATTGCACATTATTATAAGAAAACTTCAATATATTGCACATTATTATAACAAAACAACAATATATTGCACATTATTATAACAAAACAACAATATATTGAACATTATTATAACAAAATAACAATATATTGAACATTATTCTAACAAAATAACAATATATTGAACATTATTCTAAGAAAACAACAATATATTGTACATTATTATGATAAAAACAACAAAATATTGAACATTATTATAACAAAACAACAATATATTGAGCATTATTTTGACAAAACAACAATATATTGTACATTATTATGATAAAAACAACAATATATTGTATATTATTATAACAAAACAACAATATAATGCACATTATTATAACAAAACAACAATATATTGCACATTATTATAACAAAACAACAATATATTGAACATTATTATAACAAAACAACAAAATATTAAACATTATTATAACAAAACAACAATATATTGTATATTTTTATAACAAAACAACAATATTTTGTATATTATTATAACAAAACAACAATATATTGGACATTATTATAACAAAATAACAATATATTGAACATTATTCTAACAAAACAACAATATATTGTACATTATTATGATAAAAACAACAATATATTGAACATTATTATAACAAAACAACAATATATTGTACATTATTATAACAAAACAAAAATATATAGTACATTATTATAACAAAACAACAATATATTGTATATTATTATAACAAAACAACAATATATTGCACATTATTATAACAAACCAACAATATAATGCACATTATTATCTTAAACCAAATGAAGTTCTCCAAGAAAGCTTCATTCATTCCTCAAGCCTTGAATTACAATTTATTCACACATGCGACACTAAACGGATTACTGTTCCTAAACTTGTCCTATTTTTATCTTTTTTTTTTTTGTTATTTATGTAAATGGAGCATAATTCTTAGAAATAAATTAACTAAACTGTTATAAAAGTACTACTCCCAGAAATAAGTTAACTAAACTGTTGTATAAGTACTACTCCCAGAAATAAGTTAACTAAACTGTTATATAAGTACTACTCATAGAAATAAGGTAACTAAACTGTTATATAAGTACTACTCCCAGAAATAAGTTAACTAAACTGTTATATAAGTACTACTCATAGAAATAAGGTAACTAAACTGTTATATAAGTACTACTCCCAGAAATAAATTAACTAAACTGTTAAATAAATAGCACTCATAGAAATAAGTTAACTAAACTGTTAGATAAGTACTACTCCTAGAAATAAGTTAATTAAACTGTTATATAAGTACTACTCCCAGAAATAAATTAACTAAACTGTTAAATAAATAGCACTCATAGAAATAAGTTAACTAAACTGTTAGATAAGTACTACTCCTAGAAATAAGTTAATTAAACTGTTATATAAGTACTACATCCAGAAATAAGTTAACTAAACTCTTATATAAGTACTACATCCAGAAATAAGTTAACTAAACTGTTGTATAAGTACTACTCCCAGAAATAAATTAACTAAACTGTTATATAAATAGTACTCATAGAAATAAGTTAACTAAACTGTTATGTAAGTACTACTCCTAGAAATAAGTTAACTAAACTGTTGTATAAGTACTACTCGCAGAAATAAGTTAACTAAACTGTTATATAAGTACTACTCCTAGAAATAAGTTAACTAAACTGTTATATAAGTACTACTCATAGAAATAAGTTAACTAAACTGTTATATAAGTACTACTCATAGAAATAAGTTAACTAAACTGTTATATAAGTACTACTCCCAGAAATAAGTTAACTAAACTGTTATATAAGTAGTACTCATAGAAATAAGTTAACTAAACTGTTATACAAGTACTACTCCCAGAAATAAGTTAACTAAACTGTTCTATATATACTACTCATAGAAATAAATTAACTAAACTGTTATATAAATAGTACTCATAGAAATAAGTTAACTAAACTGTTATGTAAGTACTACTCCTAGAAATAAGTTAACTAAACTGTTGTATAAGTACTACTCGCAGAAATAAGTTAACTAAACTGTTATATAAGTACTACTCCTAGAAATAAGTTAACTAAACTGTTATATAAGTACTACTCATAGAAATAAGTTAACTAAACTGTTATATAAGTAGTACTCATAGAGATAAGTTAACTAAACTGTTGTATAAGTACTACTCCCAGAAATAAGTTAACTAAACTGTTATATAAGTACTACTCACAGAAATAAGTTAACTAAACTGTTGTATAAGTACTACTCCCAGAAATAAGTTAACTAAACTGTTATATAAGTACTACTCCTAGAAATAAGTTAACTAAACTGTTGTATAAGTACTACTCGCAGAAATAAGTTAACTAAACTGTTATATAAGTACTACTCCCAGAAATAAGTTAACTAAACTGTTATATAAGTACTACTCATAGAAATAAGTTAACTAAACTGTTATATAAGTACTACTCACAGAAATAAGTTAACTAAACTGTTGTATAAGTACTACTCCCAGAAATAAGTTAACTAAACTGTTATATAAGTACTACTCATAGAAATAAGTTAACTAAACTGTTATATAAGTACTACTCACAGAAATAAGTTAACTAAACTGTTGTATAAGTACTACTCCCAGAAATAAGTTAACTAAACTGTTATATAAGTACTACTCATAGAAATAAGTTAACTAAACTGTTATATAAGTACTACTCACAGAAATAAGTTAACTAAACTGTTGTATAAGTACTACTCCCAGAAATAAGTTAACTAAACTGTTATATAAGTACTACTCCCAGAAATAAGTTAACTAAACTGTTATATAAGTACTACTCCCAGAAATAAGTTAACTAAACTGTTATATAAGTACTACTCATAGAAATAAGTTAACTAAACTGTTGTATAAGTACTACTCACAGAAATAAGTTCTAAACTGTTGTATAAGTACCACTCCCAGAAATAAGTTAATTAAACTGTTATATAAGTACTACTCCCAGAAATAAGTTAACTAAACTGTTATATAAGTACTACTCATAGAAATAAGTTAACTAAACTGTTATATAAGTACCACTCCCAGAAATAAGTTAATTAAACTGTTATATAAGTACTACTCCCAGAAATAAGTTAACTAAACTGTTATATAAGTACTACTCATAGAAATAAGTTAACTAAACTGTTATATAAGTACTACTCCCAGAAATAAGTTAACTAAACTGTTATATAAGTACTACTCCTAGAAATAAGTTAACTAAACTGTTATATAAGTACTACTCCCAGAAATAAGTTAACTAATCTGTTATATAACTACTACTCATAGAAATAAGTTAACTAAACTGTTGTATAAGTACTACTCACAGAAATAAGTTAACTAAACTGTTATATAAGTACTACTCCCAGAAATAAGTTAACTAAACTGTTATATATATACTACTCATAGAAATAAGTTAACTAAACTGTTATACAAGTACTACTCCCAGAAATAAGTTAACTAAACTGTTGTAGAAGTACTACTCCCAGAAATAAGTTAACTAAACTGTTATACAAGTACTACTCCCAGAAATAAGTTAACTAAACTGTTATATAAGTACTACTCATAGAAATAAGTTAACTAAACTGTTGTGTAAGTACTACTCACAGAAATAAGTTAACTAAACTGTTATATAAGTACTACTCATAGAAATAAGTTAACTAAACTGTTGTATAAGTACTACTCACAGAAATAAGTTAACTAAACTGTTATATAAGTACTACTCATAGAAATAAGTTAACGAAACTGTTATATAAGTACTACTCACAGAAATAAGTTAACTAAACTGTTGTATAAGTACTACTCACAGAAATAAGTTAACTAAACTGTTATATAAGTACTACTCATAGAAATAAGTTAACGAAACTGTTGTATAAGTACTACTCACAGAAATAAGTTAACTAAACTGTTATATAAGTACTATTCACAGAAATAAGTTAACTAAACTGTTGTATAAGTACTACTCACAGAAATAAGTTAACTAAACTGTTATATAAGTACTACTCACAGAAATAAGTTAACTAAACTGTTGTATAAGTACTACTCACAGAAATAAGTTAACTAAACTGTTATATAAGTACTACTCATAGAAATAAGTTAACGAAACTGTTATATAAGTACTACTTCCAGAAATAAGTTAATTAAACTGTTATATAAGTACTACTCCCAGAAATAAGTTAATTAAACTGTTATATAAGTACTACTCATAGAAATAAGTTAACTAAACTGTTATATAAGTACTACTCCCAGAAATAAGTTAACTAAACTGTTATATATATACTACTCATAGAAATAAGTTAACTAAACTGTTATATAAGTAGTACTCCCAGAAATAAGTTAACTAAACTGTTGTAGAAGTACTACTCACAGAAATAAGTTAACTAAACTGTTATATAAGTACTACTCATAGAAATAAGTTAACTAAACTGTTATATAAGTACTACTCATAGAAATAAGTTAATTAAACTGTTATATAAGTACTACTCCCAGAAATAAGTTAACTAAACTGTTATACAAGTACTACTCCCAGAAATAAGTTAACTAAACTGTTGTAGAAGTACTACTCACAGAAATAAGTTAACTAAACTGTTATATAAGTACTACTCATAGAAATAAGTTAACTAAACTGTTATATAAGTACTACTCATAGAAATAAGTTAATTAAACTGTTATATAAGTACTACTCCCAGAAATAAGTTAACTAAACTGTTATACAAGTACTACTCCCAGAAATAAGTTAACTAAACTGTTATATAAGTACTACTCATAGAAATAAGTTAACTAAACTGTTGTGTAAGTACTACTCACAGAAATAAGTTAACTAAACTGTTGTATAAGTACTACTCACAGAAATAAGTTAACTAAACTGTTATACAAGTACTACTCATAGAAATAAGTTAACTAAACTGTTGTATAAGTACTACTCCCAGAAATAAGTTAACTAAACTGTTATATAAGTACTACTCACAGAAATAAGTTAACTAAACTGTTATACAAGTACTACTCACAGAAATAAGTTAACTAAACTGTTATATAAGTACTACTCACAGAAATAAGTTAACTAAACTGTTATACAAGTACTACTCACAGAAATAAGTTAACTAAACTGTTGTATAAGTACTACTCACAGAAATAAGTTAACTAAACTGTTATACAAGTACTACTCATAGAAATAAGTTAACGAAACTGTTATATAAGTACTACTTCCAGAAATAAGTTAATTAAACTGTTATATAAGTACTACTCCCAGAAATAAGTTAATTAAACTGTTATATAAGTACTACTCATAGAAATAAGTTAACTAAACTGTTATATAAGTACTACTCCCAGAAATAAGTTAACTAAACTGTTATATAAGTACTACTCCCAGAAATAAGTTAACTAAACTGTTATATAAGTACTACTCATAGAAATAAGTTAATTAAACTGTTATATAAGTACTACTCCCAGAAATAAGTTAATTAAACTGTTATATAAGTACTACTCATAGAAATAAGTTAACTAAACTGTTATATAAGTACTACTCCCAGAAATAAGTTAACTAAACTGTTATATAAGTACTACTCCCAGAAATAAGTTAACTAAACTGTTATATAAGTACTGCTCATAGAAATAAGTTAACTAAACTGTTATATAAGTACTACTCCCAGAAATAAGTTAACTAAACTGTTATATAAGTACTGCTCATAGAAATAAGTTAACGAAACTGTTATATAAGTACTACTTCCAGAAATAACTTAATTAAACTGTTATATAAGTACTACTCCCAGAAATAAGTTAACTAAACTGTTATATAAGTACTACTCCCAGAAATAAGTTAACTAAACTGTTATATAAGTACTACTCATAGAAATAAGTTAACTAAACTGTTATATAAGTACTACTCCCAGAAATAAGTTAACTAAACTGTTATATAAGTACTACTCCCAGAAATAAGTTAACTAAACTGTTATATAAGTACTGCTCATAGAAATAAGTTAACGAAACTGTTATATAAGTACTACTTCCAGAAATAACTTAATTAAACTGTTATATAAGTACTACTCCCAGAAATAAGTTAACTAAACTGTTATATAAGTACTACTCATAGAAATAAGTTAACTAAACTGTTGTATAAGTACTGCTCACAGAAATAAGTTAACTAAACTGTTATATAAGTACTACTCCCAGAAATAAGTTAACTAACCTGTTATATAAGTACTACTTTCAGAAATAAGTTAACTAAACTGTTGTACAAGTACTACTCCCAGAAATAAGTTAACTAAACTGTTATATAAGTACTACTCATAGAAATAAGTTAACTAAACTGTTGTATAAGTACTACTCACAGAAATAAGTTAACTAAACTGTTGTATAAGTACTACTCCCAGAAATAAGTTAACTAACCGTTGTACAAGTACTACTCATAGAAGTAAGTTAACTAAACTCTTATATAAGTACTACTCCCAGAAATAAGTTAACTAAACTGATGTATAAGTACTACTCCTAGAAATAAGTTAACTAAACTGTTGTATAAGTACTACTCCCAGAAATAAGTTAACTAACCGTTGTACAAGTACTACTCATAGAAGTAAGTTAACTAAACTCTTATATAAGTACTACTCCCAGAAATAAGTTAACTAAACTGATGTATAAGTACTACTCATAGAAGTAAGTTAACTAAACTCTTATATAAGTACTACTCCCAGAAATAAGTTAACTAAACTGTTATATAAGTACTACTCCCAGAAATAAGTTAACTAAACTGTTATATAAGTACTACTACCAGAAATAAGTTAACTAAACTGTTGTATAAGTACTACTCCCAGAAATAAGTTAACTAAACTGTTATATAAGTACTACTTCCAGAAATAAGTTAACTAAACTGTTGTATAAATACTATTCCCAAGTAGAGCTGAGAATATTTAATTCAACCATCATATACATTTCGTTATTTAATTATTTTGTGGGTCATTTATTTATCACGTGTAGTAACAAAATTACTTATATTGACGAAACTAAACGTCATTAGCTGTAGCACCCACGAGAACATGATAGTTACATATAGAACTGGTAAACATTTTATCATATTCATGGCCTGGCTATTAAGGCACTCGATTTGTTATCTGAGGGTTGCCGGTTCGAATCTTTATCAAACCAAACATGCTCAATCTTTCAGCCATAGGGGCGTTACAAAGTTACGAACAATTCCACTATTCGTTGGTAAAAAAGTAGCCCAAAAATTGGCGGTGGGTGATGATGACAAAGCTACTCGAGGATATCTGTGCTAGCCGTCCCTAAGTTCGCAGTGTAAGACTAGAGGGAAGGCAGCTAGTCATCACCACCCACCGCCAACCCTTGGGCTTCTCTTTTACCAATGAATAGTGAGATTAACCGTCACATAATGACACTCCAACGGTTGAAAGGGCAAGCATGTTTGATGCGACCGTGATTCGAACCCGCGACCCTCGGATTACGACCGTCTCTTATGACTAAAGTTTTATTAAAATGTTTCCAGTAAACTTTCTAGGTAAATATCCATATAACGAAATTTTTGACATTTGTGGTTGATTTCTGTCGATCTTAAAAACATATGTGCACCTTGGTATTTAAAGGTGTATGCACTCGCAGTAGTTTCTTTAATTGTGATAACCTACGAAAAATGGCTGATATATATGCATCTCAGAACGGCTGGTATGGGTATTAACATTTTTATTAATAAAGCAGAGAACAACGTTTCGACCTTCCTAGGTCATCTTCAGATTAATAGTGTTAATACCTATACCAGCGATTCTGAAACACAGTTTTAATTCAAGTGGGTTTCTCGTCGTTAAGAATGACAGATAAAATTTATAGAACGCTGAGGTTGTAGTTAACACGAGATGTAAGTAGACGCTTATTTGTTAAGTTGTGCGCTTGATTCGTACATGTATACTTTATGCTCACTAAAGAGCTTGTGTGTGGTTTCATAGAAAGGTCTAAACAGCCTAATGATTAAGTTACTTGATTCGCAATCTAAGAATTGCAGGTTCCAATCTCTATCATTGAATATCATTGTCATTCGACCAGTGAGAGCGTTAAAACGTAACACTCAATCCCACTATTTGTTAGTAAAAAAGAATTCCAATAGGTTGTGTTGGTTAACTGTTCCTATTCTGCTCTATCACTACTAAACCAGTCCTATCAGTTTTATATCGTGTTGGTTGCTTTTTCAAACCAAACGTGATGAGTTTGCTTTGTTTGTTTATGAATTTCGCACAAAGCTACTCGAGGGCTATCTGTGCTAGCCGTCCCTAATTTAATCGTGTAAGGCTAGAGGGAAGGCAGCTAGTCATCACCACCCACCGCCAACTCTTGGGCTACTCTTTTACCAACGAATAGTGGGATGAACAATAACATTATAACGCGCCCACGGCTGAAAGCGCGAGCATGTTTGGCGCAACGTGATGAGAGCTCACTTGCTATACTGTTGTTGTTTATAGTAACGTATATTATTTTACTCCTAGAAATAAGTTAACTAAACTGTTGTATAAGTATCACTCCCAGAAATAAGTTAATTATGAGCCGACTTGACAACTTATAGTGAAATGGGTGGTTTTGACTAACTGCTTTCCGTATAATCCATCACTGCTAAACTAGAGTCGCTTAGAGCAGATAGCCATCGCGTAGTTTTGCGCGAGAATCAAAACCAATCAATTATTAACAGGAAATATTCAAGAAAAATAGATAAAATAAACTGATCAATTGAGTTTTGAGTATCATTTTAAGCTAAGGGTAATAACTATAAGTTAGAATTAATTGAAGAGTAGTTAGTCAAAAAACACAGTTCTGTTGAACTGGTCACCCAGTGGTTCAGCGGTATGTCTGCAGACTTACAACGCTAAAAACCGGGTTTCGATACTTGTGGTGGGCAGAGCACAGATAGCCTATTGTGTAGCTTTGTGCTTAATTCAAAACAACATCTGTTGAGTTGAATGAATATTTGCAAATTAGTGCGAAGACAACGTGCTGTATCCACTTGAGGCCGTTGGAGTTGTTTTCTCCTCTTTTATTATGTCTTTCCTTTTATTTGTTCGTTCAAAATATGAAAACTTCAAAACGTGAAATGCTCATAACTTTATTTTATAAACGAAACTAAATCTTCTATTCCAGAGGACAACATCACTGAAAACCTAAAAATACCCCCCACACAAACGCATACCTTAAACCTTAATTTTTGGCTTATAAGTAAATCTCTATCATGCACTAAGTCCAGGAAATGAGAATAACTGATGAATTTCAAAAGATTGTTTTCTTAAAATATATTTATTCTCGCCTAAAATGTATGTGGCAAGTATATTTCTAAGCCAGCCTCTTGAATCTCCAACTATAGCTAAGACCATTTCGGCAGAGAAAACGAGTCAGGGAGTAATTCATACCGAACATCACATTTGCAAGTCAGTCCTAAATCTACCATATGTATGGCTATAACTCTTCTGTTAGAATATCATTAGCAGCCTTATCGTTCACTTCATCTAGTATTCAGTAGGTAGAGGGTTAATGTTGGAAGTCAAGCTCCGCCGTCTGCCTTCTGACAGATATAATGTAATCCATGAACGCTCATCTCTTTGGGCTTCCACCAATACTACCAGAGTGGACTTTACATATTTGGGAATATTTTCGTTTTTGCTCTTACGAAGGGAAGAAGGCAGGATGATATAAGTAGCTTTGTTATTTATGGAATGTTAACTTATACATGCAAGTACATATTTTATATAGTTATAAAAGTGCTAAATGTATTCGTTTTAAAAGGTTTTTCATTCCAAGCGAGATAAAGGATATAACGATGGGTAATGGGTGACCATTAAAAAAAACATATCAACGAAAGTAGGTTAAACGCTAAAGACCGTAGTGTTATGGCCTCGTCACGATTTCTTAGCATCGATTTTGATATAATTTTGAAATACATAAAAAATACCTTAAGCTTATTTGTCAGAGAAACTGCCTACTAGCTACTGAAACCTATATTGGTGTCACACGACCAAAATTATAGTTAACATGGATTAAAAACGAGCGAAAATTAGAATACATTTCTTTACGTGCAATTATATCACAGTGTTCTTTTATGATTTATTAATTGTTCAGAGTCTGAAACTTATTTGATCAGATGAAAAACATTTTTACTGTCATAAACGCTAGAAACAGAAAACAGATGTTTAAAGTTAAGGCCATATGTTCATAAATAGATTAGTATAATGCATAAATAATGTTTTTTTTAAGAATTATGCATATTGTACAAAAGTTGGATAACATAAAGAAAACGTATCTAAATTTATTTTTCCTGTAAGAGTGGTAGGTAGTAAGTGTTCTTAAAACAGGCCAAGTCATATTGTGTTTTTTAAAACAGGTCAAATCATATTGTGGAGTTGGTAAGTGATTTTAAGACAGGCCAGGTCATATTGTGGAATTAGTAAGTGTTCTTAAAATAGGCCAAGTCATATTGTGGACATAGTAAGTGTTCTTAAAACAATCCAAGTCATATTTTGGAGCTAGTAAGTGTTCTTAAAACAGGCCAATTCATATTGTGAATATTGTAAGTGTTTTTAAAACAGGCTAAGTCATATTGTGGAGTTAGGAAGTGTTCTTAAAATAGGCCAAGTTATATTGTGGACATAGTAAATGTTCTTAAAACAGTCCAAGTCATATTTTGGAGCTAGTATGTGTTCTTAAAACAGGCCAATTCATATTGTGGATATTGTAAGTGTTTTTAAAATAGGCCAGATCATATTGTGGAGTTAGTAAGTGTTATTAAAACAGTCCAAGTCATATTGTGGAGTTCGTAAGTATTTTTATAACAGGCCAGATTATATTGTGGACAAGTAAATAACGTAGTTTCCTTACACCAGGACAATGCATGTAAACCATTGAGGTCTATGTCAAACATTGATAAACGTTTAATCCAGAAAATAAGCAACATTAGTTACTTTTGTGTCAGTACACAAATGTCATATTTGTATTTATGACAACGCTACTAAGATCACCTGTCGCCGTTCCTAATTTTCAACTACTGGGCCCAACATGGCCAGGTGGCTAAGGCGCTCGACTCATAACCCGAGGGTTGCGGGGTTCGAATCTCCTTCACATCAAACATGGGGCGTCATAATATATGTCAATCCCACTATTTGTTGGTTAAAAAGTATTCTAAGAGTTGGCGATGGGTGATGATGACTAGCTGTCTTCTCTGTAGTTTTACACTCCTAAATTAGGAGAAGGCTAGTGCAGATAGCCCTCGTGTATCTTTGCGAGAAATTCAAAACAAACAACTGAACTACTGATCAAAAAGAAAAACAATAGACAACAAAATCATACCATACACGCTTATAAGGACTCGCAGCTTAAAATTAGGAAAAATATCTTACCGTATTGCACGTATATGAACCCCGATTAACCATTCTGAAGGCTAGAGTTTCACCAGAGGACCAACCTGTGCCCTTATGCAATTTTAAATATGTATATAGTCAACACTATAGGTCAGGAAGAAAAGTTTGTTAAATTGTTGATAAATATGTACAAGCAAGGTTCCTCAGTACAACTGATATAAGAAGTAAATTTCTAGTTTATATCAAAAACTATTACAAATGTTTATTACGTAGAAGTAGGTTTGGATAGAAACAACTAGGCCCGGCATGACCAAGCGTGTTAAGGCGTTCGACTCGTAATCCGAGGGTCGCAGGTTCGAATCCCGGTCTCACCAAACATGCTCGCCCTCCAGCCGTGGGGGCGTTATAATGTGACGATCAATCCCACTATTCGTTGGTAAAAGAGCAGCTCAAGAGTTGGCGGTGGGTGATGATGACTAGCTGCCTTCCCTCTGGTCTTACACTGATAAATTAGGGACGGCTAACGCAGATAGCCCTCGAGTAGCTTTGCGCGAAATTCAATAACACACAAAAAACAACTATACGTGTGCCACAAATAATAATAATGTAGATATTTGTTAATCTACACTTTGTCTCATTACATAAATATTTCATTATCTACTTCCACGGAGTTCAGTCTGTCTGTCTCTATTCGTGGTTGGTATTTGGGTGTAGGACCAAGGTGGTTTGAAATTAAAAATTTCTCTTAACTTTTTTCGTAGTGCTATTTTTTTTTCCTTTTATGTGAATGTTAATTTGACAGATAAATACGTTAAGATGTCTGGAAATAAATGTGTGCTGTATTGACTGACGTACCAAGTGAACCGGAAAAGCCTTGGATACTGAACCGGTGGCTGAGTGATAAACCTTAGGGCTTATAAATTTCGGGGGTTTAGAGGGGGAGAACAGCATAGAAAGATTTTCTCTAGAAAAAACAACACCAAAAGTAATACTTAAACAAAGTTACATAAGAAGGAAATGCATTCCAAGAGAAAGTCTGGAAAGTAACTGAACAAAGCGATTTCACCTTAATAAAAATTTATACGATGCGAAATTTCCATACTGTAATCACTCCATTTCCTGTCTTAAGCACTTTAAATAAACACTTAGTATATATATAGATATTGATAAAGTAAATTATATTGTTTTTTTTATGATTATGGTTTTGATGATCGTTCATTTATTTTTCCTTCTAACATTTAGTTTTATCTATGAGTTTTTAGTTCTATTAAAACGCTAATTCACCTTCTACATAAACAATCGTTATTTGAGTAAATACATGTGTGTGTGATGAAACTGACACCAGCTTCCCTAGCGGTAACGTAAGGTACTATTAATATAGCAGAAGAACAAGTAAACTTATGATCACATGAGAAGTACTCTTGTCACAGTCCCGGGTTAAGGCGTTTCGCTCGCGGTTTCGAATTCCAGTCGCATCAAACATGCTCGCCCTTTCAGCCGTGGAGGCGTTATAATGTGACGGTCAATCTCACTATTCGTTGGTAAAAGAGTAGCTCAAAAGTTAGCGGTGGGTGGTGATAACTAGCTGCCTTCCCTCACACTGCTAAATTAGGGACGGCCAGCACAGATAGCCTTTGAGTAGCTTTGCCCAAAATTCAAAAAATAACAAATAATAACTTTCGTGACCTAATTTTTAATTGTTGTTATTGTGAATAAACTGTATTTTTGTTGTTGAAGCCTGATTTTAAATTCTAAACAAACTCTACTACAAAGGCTATCTTTTTCACTCCTGATCAGACAACAACACCCTATCGCCCACTTTGAGTAACTAATAATAGTAGTAACTGCATATTTTCTGAAAATGAGAAAAAACAAAACCCCTAGAATTTCATGTAATCAACCCGATGTATTAAAGCTAAGGTACCTTCTGTGCTCTAGTGCCTATGAAGAAAACAGGTATACAAAACAATCTCGTTAGCTGCTACTTAACTTTGGTAAGATACAGTTTTAAAAATAGTTTAAATCGCAAGTATTGTGTGTAAAATCACGCTAGTATAAAGAGTTGCCGACTCAGTTTTTCTTTCAATACAATAACTCATCGAATCATGTATACCACAATAATCAAAGTCACAGTTGAAAACCGTATTGTGTCAGCAAAGATTATTTTATAACAAATGACGTGACGTTTTATTATACTCTCTAATTTATGGTTGTTCATGTATCTATTGTAGCTTCGAATACAGAGCTTCTTGCAGTAAATGTAAAACTATGAAAATATGTTTATCAAAATAGAGGTTATTGAAAAAAACATATATGCAATAGCATAGGTTTAAACAACTTTTCCGTGATAACATAGAGCAGAAATTTGTTCATACAAATAGGTTATTGGAGTTTATAACTTTTTCGTTAGATAGATTGAAATTAGAAGTAAGTTCATCACGAATTTTAGCTGAAAATGTGAATCTTAAGAACTGTATGACCACGTGTTCTTCTCGTGCTCATCTCGATAAATTCACGAGGTATAACACGTTTCGCAAAACAAAAACAACCACGAATTCTAAGTAAGAGTAACCACTATAATTGTCTCTCTTCTTTTATTTTGTCTACGTTTTTGAAGCGTTTATTATAACTGAAATGAAGTACAACGTTTCCCACAACTACCAATAAAACAAATTAAAATACGTGATGTCGAGAAAACCCACTTGTAGAGAAATATTTATGTAAAAACGGCTCGTTTCTGTTGAGAAAATATTTTACGTAGAGAAGTGAACAACGTTTCGACCTTCTTCGGTCATAGTCAGCTTTTAAATTAGTTCTCAGCAAAAAAATGACAAAATTTTGAAACTTCAAGACTCTATCTTAACCTCCATAAGTAGAAACATTAAAATAACGAACTAAAATAATCTCTAACTAAGCAAAATAAATTAGCCTTAGATTTTTCTGTCGTTATTAGTAGGCCTGAGTAATTTATCTATTGAATTTAAGATAAATGTAGGATTATAACGCACTTATTTATTACTCTAATTAACACCTGTTTTATAATAATACATTCAAGATCTGTGAGCATACGTATTGTTAATATATAGTCTTTTAGGCAGAGGTTCTAACAGCATCTTTTCTGCTTCAGTTTTCACACTCTGTTAGATAGCAGTTCTAACAGCATCTTTTCTGCTTCAGTTTTCACACTCTGTTAGATAGCAGTTCTAACAGCATCTTTTCTGCTTCAGTTTTCACACTCTGTTAGATAGCAGTTCTAACAGCATCGTTTTTGCTCTAAGTTTCACACTCTGTTAGATAGCAGTTCTAACAGCATCTTTTCTGCTTCAGTTTTCACACTCTGTTAAATAGCAGTTCTAACAGCATCGTTTTTGCTCTAAGTTTCACACTCTGTTAGATAGCAGTTTTAACAGCATCGTTTTTGCTTCAGTTTTCACACTCTGTTAGATAGCAGTTCTAACAGCATCGTTTTTGCTCTAAGTTTCACACTCTGTTAGATAGCAGTTCTAACAGCATCTTTTCTGCTTCAGTTTTCACACTCTGTTAGATAGCAGTTCTAACAGCATCGTTTTTGCTTCAGTTTTCACACTCTGTTAGATAGCAGTTCTAACAGCATCTTTTCTGCTTCAGTTTTCACACTCTGTTAGATAGCAGTTCTAACAGCATCTTTTCTGCTTCAGTTTTCACACTCTGTTAGATAGCAGTTCTAACAGCATCTTTTCTGCTTCAGTTTTCACACTCTGTTAGATAGCAGTTCTAACAGCATCGTTTTGCTCTAAGTTTCACACTCTGTTAGATAGCAGTTCTAACAGCATCTTTTCTGCTTCAGTTTTCACACTCTGTTAAATAGCAGTTCTAACAGCATCGTTTTTGCTCTAAGTTTCACACTCTGTTAGATAGCAGTTTTAACAGCATCGTTTTTGCTTCAGTTTTCACACTCTGTTAGATAGCAGTTCTAACAGCATCGTTTTTGCTCTAAGTTTCACACTCTGTTAGATAGCAGTTCTAACAGCATCTTTTCTGCTTCAGTTTTCACACTCTGTTAGATAGCAGTTCTAACAGCATCGTTTTTGCTTCAGTTTTCACACTCTGTTAGATAGCAGTTCTAACAGCATCTTTTCTGCTTCAGTTTTCACACTCTGTTAGATAGCAGTTCTAACAGCATCGTTTTTGCTTCAGTTTTCACACTCTGTTAGATAGCAGTTCTAACAGCATCTTTTCTGCTTCAGTTTTCACACTCTGTTAGATAGCAGTTCTAACAGCATCTTTTCTGCTTCAGTTTTCACACTCTGTTAGATAGCAGTTCTAACAGCATCTTTTCTGCTTCAGTTTTCACAGTCTGTTAGATAGCAGTTCTAACAGCATCTTTTCTGCTTCAGTTTTCACACTCTGTTAGATAGCAGTTCTAACAGCATCGTTTTGCTCTAAGTTTCACACTCTGTTAGATAGCAGTTCTAACAGCATCTTTTCTGCTTCAGTTTTCACACTCTGTTAAATAGCAGTTCTAACAGCATCGTTTTTTGCTCTAAGTTTCACACTCTGTTAGATAGCAGTTCTAACAGCATCTTTTTTGCTTCAGTTTTCACACTCTGTTAGATAGCAGTTCTAACAGCATCGTTTTTGCTCTAAGTTTCACACTCTGTTAGATAGCAGTTCTAACAGCATCTTTTCTGCTTCAGTTTTCACACTCTGTTAGATAGCAGTTCTAACAGCATCGTTTTTGCTTCAGTTTTCACACTCTGTTAGATAGCAGTTCTAACAGCATCGTTTTGCTCTAAGTTTCACACTCTGTTAGATAGCAGTTCTAACAGCATCTTTTCTGCTTCAGTTTTCACACTCTGTTAAATAGCAGTTCTAACAGCATCGTTTTTGCTGTAAGTTTCACACTCTGTTAGATAGCAGTTCTAACAGCATCGTTTTTGCTTCAGTTTTCACACTCTGTTAGATAGCAGTTCTAACAGCATCGTTTTTGCTCTAAGTTTCACACTCTGTTAGATAGCAGTTCTAACAGCATCTTTTCTGCTTCAGTTTTCACACTCTGTTAGATAGCAGTTCTAACAGCATCGTTTTTGCTTCAGTTTTCACACTCTGTTAGATAGCAGTTCTAACATCATCTTTTCTGCTTCAGTTTTCACACTCTGTTAGATAGCAGTTCTAACAGCATCTTTTCTGCTTCAGTTTTCACACTCTGTTAGATAGCAGTTCTAACAGCATCTTTTCTGCTTCAGTTTTCACACTCTGTTAGATAGCAGTTCTAACAGCATCGTTTTTGCTCTAAGTTTCACACTCTGTTAGATAGCAGTTCTAACAGCATCTTTTCTGCTTCAGTTTTCACACTCTGTTAAATAGCAGTTCTAACAGCATCGTTTTTGCTCTAAGTTTCACACTCTGTTAGATAGCAGTTCTAACAGCATCTTTTCTGCTTCAGTTTTCACACTCTGTTAAATAGCAGTTCTAACAGCATCTTTTTTGCTCTAAGCTTCACATAGCTATGGCAGGATATTCTGATGAAAAAAGACATGTCTTTGTGGTTTTTTATTTATTTTTTCTAGATCTGATTGTAATGAAGCTAGAATATTGTATATATTAATGCCTTGTTTCATACTACACATTAACTCGTTTCTTTCAGAGACTTAGAAACAAGAACATAAGTTTATTTTCGACTTGGATACGTTTTTTCTTTGTTTGATACACAAGTAGTTCTGCTCTTGTGACTGGGCTTTGGCAGAACATATTGACAATTTAAGAACATTCTTCGACATTTTCGTTTTCACTGAAGTTTCCTTCATTCAACATAGGACACTCTATCCCTACTTTCGTACTATGGACTGATTAACCAAATGTAGGTCATTAGCAGCATTTTGACTTTGTTTTATAGATTATCTTACGAGAATTGCGATTTAGGGGCAAATATCAAATTTCATGATTTATGATAGAAATGGTTTTCTTCAACTTATTAATTTTAAAATCAGTTGTTTTAGTTTTCTGTGACTTTTCTTATGTAACGTACAGAAACCATCGAAATATATTTTAAGAAATTATTTATCTAGTTTTTGTTTAGCAATTTCAAATATTCGGTAGTTAATCTAACAGCGTGTTATTTATCCCATTGTAAGAATATATACAAAATGGTCTCTCAATGAATCAGCTTGAAGCGGCTCAACGGTAAGTCTAGGGTTTTTTAAACTTATATTGTTCTTTTATATCCGCTTGGACGGAGCGTAAACAGTACAAGGTACAAAGATTTTTTTTGTTTTTTGTTTTTTTTTGGAATTTCGCACAAAGCTACTCGAGGGCTATCTGTGCTAGCCGTCCCTAATTTAGCAGTGTAAGACTAGAGGGAAGGCAGCTAGTCATTACCACCCACCGCCAACTCTTGGACTACTCTTTTACCAACGAATAGTAGGATTGACCGTCACATTATAACGCCCCCACGGCTGGGAGGGCGAGCATGTTTCGCGCGACGCGGGCTCGAACCCGCCACCCTTGGATTACGAGTCGCACGCCTTACGCGCTGGGCCATGCCGGGCCCAGTACAAAGAAATTATGTTTAACAACAAACAAACAACCTAGTTAAATATCTTTGGGAAAATAATAATCAAAATCAAAAATAATAATAATACTGTGCGCTAATGTAGCAAGTAGACACGACTTGTAATTTCAATTTAAATATCTTAGATGTTAAAAGCCTAATTTCGTGAATCCTTAACCACAGAAACGTTTTTAATGCCAAGTTGGATCGGTGGTACGTTTTATGTAGTTACAACGTTAAAATACGGGTTGGATCACTTTTGGTGGATGGCGTGAAAGTGTGTTTTATTCTTATAACAAAGCCATACTGGACTATCTGCTGAGTCCACCAGGCTTGAAGATAGTGTATCTTGGGGCTTTGCTTTAACAAAAAGAACAACAACAGAGATAAAACATGTTTATTTCTTATATTCTTATTTAACAAAGTATTTTACGTTTAGAGTATTTTATGTTTAGGGTTTATCATAACCATTGATAGTATTTACTTTAAGTTGAAATTATTATGAAAATTGAAAAACACACAAATAAGCAAATTAATTAAATGGTTTGGCTTCAAAAATAGACACTAATTTTTTATAGCCTCGTTCTGAAAGATCTTCACGTGATTTCACGTTTAGTAAGTTGATAATTTGTTGGTGTTAGTTTAACAGATGTAAAGGTCTGGAAGTCATTCTGTACTATGTTCTTTAAAAGTTTAATTCGTTAAAACACGTCGTCTAGCTTTATTTCCACAGATCTAGGCTTATAAATAAGTAAGCATTAAGTTGAGAAATATTCTATTAAATGTAGTGTACCTTTCTCTGCTCACACAATATGGCTGAACGATGTGCGTGCGCAATGTTTCCTAAGTAGATCCTTTGACAAAGGACGATAAATAAAGGTCATAGTGTTACGAACGGCATTAAATGACACTTTCATTTTGGTGTTGGTTTATCGTAGTAATTATTTAAATAGTTGCTAAACTCGAATCGTTCGTCCAATCACTTATCCATTTAAACTCGAACTTTGAAGGTTACAAAACAAATTTACGAAAATTGATTCAGTCAGTTCATCATGGAAACTTGTGACGTCAAGACTATACGTATATTTGTGGTTTGTTTAGATGTTTCTATCTAAAACATTCACGCCAGAGAAAAATAATACATCAACGGTTATAGAATATATTAAACAAAATTTAATATTAACAGCATTCAGGTCTCTATAAACAAAAATAAATTTTGAATAACAAGAAACAAAGAACAAAGACAAATTCGTCGTATGGTTTTCCTTTGTTGATATCAAATTTTAATATTTTGGGCTTGCTATTTTTCTGAGGTACGTTTGTTAATTTTTTTAAAATTCCATTTCAATATATGCATTTCAGTAAAATAATATGGTTTTAAATATCGTGCAAAGCTACATGAGCGCTATCTGCACTATCCGTCCCTAATTTAGGACCCGGCATGGCCAGGTGGGTTAAGGCGTTCGACTCGTAATCTGAGGGTCGCGGGTTCGAATCCCCGTCTCACCAAATACGCTCGCCCGTTCAGCCGTGAGGACTTTATAATGTGACGGTGAATCCCACTGTTCGTTGGTAAAAGAGTAGCCCAAGAGTTGGCGGTGCCTGGTGATGACTATCTGCTTTCCCTCTAGTCTTTCTAGACTAGAAATTAGGGACGGCTAGCGCAGTTAGCCCTAGTGTAGCTTTTTGCGCGAAATTCAAACACAAGCATTTAAACAAACCCTAATTTAGCAGAGTAAGACTAGAGGGGAAGACAGCTAGTCATCACCTCCCACCACCAACTCTTGGGCTACTCTTTTGCCAATGAATAGTGGGATTTACCGTCACATTATAACGCCCCCTACGGCTGAAAGGGCGAGCATGTTTGGTGCGACGGGGATTCTAACCCGCGATCCTCGGATTACGAGTCGAACACCTAAACCCACATGGCCATGCCAGGCCAAAATAATATGGAGATGCGTAAGCACTATTGACGAAATAAACACATTCAATCCTTAATTTTACGTGTTCATCTCTGTAGTGCCATAACAATATATATTCCTTTTTACTTATTTATTTTTCTTCGAAAGAAATTGAATATGTTATACAGATGTAAGTTAAACGTGGGCGTACGATTAATCTATTAAACATTAATTAAAAATTAAATGTCTTTATTGGTAATGCGGTTAAAAAATGAATTAAAGCAGTTATGAATTATTATTGAATAAAGAACGTTTCGTTGATTTATTTCTATTTAGTTTAATTTTTTAACAGTACTCCTGGTGTTTAGTTAGACAAGCGGTAAGATGGCAAAACCAACTTACCAATACCAGTACCAACTGATACCATCATCATTATGTTACCTGTAGCAATATTTTTATTTCCTGCTAAAATGTGTAAATCTGATTGTATTTGACCCCCCTCTAATATCAGGGGTTCGATTCCCCTCGGTGGGCTCAGCAGATAACCCAATGTGGCTTTGCTATAAGAAAAACACACTGTGATTGTACTTGTAAAAAAATTTAAAGACTATGCATTACAAACACGGTTTAAAGCAAGAGTTTTAAACCTTTTCAAATTCACCAACGATCACATGTTATTACTTCATTTCCACACAGCGTTCAGCAGAATGAGTTCGGAAAATGGTTAAAACATCTTATAATTCATTACATCTTTTTTTATGAAAGGTGTCCTTCGGTTAAGCTGTCCTTAATATCTGTTGTGTGGAAGTGTTTTTGTTTCTCTCGATTTTTCAATGGTATCAAAGTCTAGGAAAGCTTCAATATATTTTAGTTTCCCAAAAGGAATGCTATGAAACACTATTTTACAAATATGACATTGTCAAACTACACAGAAAAGTTATTTGAGTTTTTTCGCACGACTTTCCAAAAGATTAGCGTGACGAACGTGACAAATCAACTTCATCTCATAACACCTCCTAGAGTTTCAACAATCGTGATTGAACCAGGGATTGCGATTCGACGTGCAGTGGCTACAAAAGTAGCAAACAGATTTTTTTTAAAGTCCAGTTATTTTCTGTACATGATATCACTACTAAGATATTGCTTTAGTTTATACCTAGAAACAAATTCTAATTGGTTAAAGATACCTTGTAAGATACGTAATTATATTAAGTCCAGCTGTATTAAGATATCATGCAAGTGTTTAGTAAATTATAATGTTTATATCATTCTTTATATATCATATAACGGAACTGCATTATCAAATAACAAAACTTACCTTCATTAATAGATACAATAATAATTATATCCTGCTTATTAGCAGACGTTTCTATTCCTTCGCGTCTCCATGGTTACGAAAGAATTAATTTACTTTTGCTAATATGATCCGTCACGTGACGACTTGATTATTCCAAATCGACTAACCAGTAGAAATGTCATGCGATAAGCTAAGCCTCTCAACTACTAATCACTCACGATTTTAAGAAAGGAATGCTAGTTACACTTGCATGGAAAAGGGATTTATTTAAAAAAAATAGGCTCACTTGCGAATTATAAAGATTTAAGATATAATTTGGTATATTATTACAACACTCTAATTATGAAGCGTTTCGTTAGTTTTCCTTACTAAAATAATGAATACAAATACATAAGAAAAAGAAAATTTAATTTAGAAATAGTTGTCTAATTTCATCTGCTAACTTGTTTTTATTTTCTATCAAATGTTTTGAATTTATTACACTTTGAATTAGCTTAAAATTACGTTTACTAGAGTTTCTAGTTTAAAAGAAAAGTAAATACATATTTACAGAAAGTGTCATGTCTCGTAAAAACCAACAACAGTATATTAGAAAGTTAAGAATAACTAAACACTTCGTATTTTAATTTCATAAATAAAAAGATTGATAATGGTAATTTCAACATTAACACGCACACACGCATATGCACAAGTATTCACAGCAGCCTAGCGTAGTTAAAGTTTTCATTTTAAATTGATTGTATTTCTTCAAATATATAAAAGACCCCTAAATATAGAATTACAGTTAAAGGGAAAGCAAATATCGTTGCGTTTACATTTTAGGGGCTAAGGGAAAAGCTATGTTTTTTGTAACTCGTTGGTATCTTGATAAACACAACATGCTAATATCTTCCTCATTATTTAGTGGCAATAACAGTTTAACAGTCAACCTGACAAAAAATCCCGGATAGATTGACGTCATATCAAATTCAGTGAATCTTAGTTGAGGTTATATCAAATTCAGTGACTCTTAGTTGAGGTTATATCAAATTTAGTGAATCTTAATTGAGGTTATATCAAATTCAGTGAATCTTAATTGAGGTTATATCAAATTTAGTGAATCTTAGTAGAGGTTATATCAAATTCAGTGAATCTTAGTTGAGGTTATATCAAATTCAGTGAATCTTAGTTGAGGTTATATCAAATTCAGTGAATCTTAATTGAGGTTATATCAAATTTAGTGAATCTTAGTAGAGGTTATATCAAATTCAGTGAATCTTAGTTGAGGTTATATCAAATTCAGTGAATCTTACTTGAGGTTATATCAAATTTAGTGAATCTTATTTGAGGTTATATCAAATTCAGTGAATCTTAGTTGAGGTTATATCAAATTTAGTGAATCTTAGTTGAGGTTATATCAAATTTAGTGAATCTTAGTTGAGGTTATATCAAATTCAGTGAATCTTAATTGGGGTTACATCAAATTTAGTGAATCTTAGTTGAGGTTATATCAAATTTAGTGAATCTTAATTGAGGTTACATCAAACTCAGTGAATCTTAGTTGAGGTTATATCAAATTCAGTGAATCTTAGTTGAGGTTATATCAAATTCAGTGAATCTTAATTGAGGTTATATCAAATTCAGTGAATCTTAATTGAGGTTATATCAAATTTAGTGAATCTTAGTTGAGGTTATATCAAATTCAGTGAATCTTAATTGAGGTTGTATCAAATTTAGTGAATCTTAGTTTATTATATTAAATTTAGTGAATCTTAGTTGAGGTTATATCAAATTTAGTGAATCTTAGTTGAGGTTATATCAAATTCAGTAAATCTTAGTTGAGGTTATATCAAATTCAGTGAATCTTAATTGAGGTTATATCAAATTCAGTGAATTTTAATTGAGGTTATATCAAATTCAGTGAATCGTTAAAAACCAACTTTAACGAGAATGAAAAGGAAAAGTCAGTGACACAAAGATATATATTTATGTGGAGATTACTTTCCAAAGCTCTTTTATGGCAGAATGCTTGCATGATATACCGCTGACTGGCGCTGATGAGAACCTGACGTTTCACTAATATCATTACGATGAATATGGAAATATTCAAATGAAGGCATACGGTTTTTTAATACGAATATCCATATCATTGGTGAATACCATGATGAAAAACATATTTGATGGATAACCATTCTTTTACATTAACAAAATACACTATAACGCATGTAGAGACAAGTTAAGTTTCAAAGGATACAATACATTAGAAGAGAACGTTAGAATAACAGATGGCTTAAAACACTGAATTTATACACCTTACAAGTTTATACAAGTCTAGAACTGGAATGTTAAATAAAATTACGGATGTTTTTTAAGATTTGTTTTCCCTGATATTAAATTTTTCAGCTTATTTCTGGAGTCAACTCTGAAATCGTTCTTGTCATCACGGTCTATTTTATTATTAATTTTAGGATTGATTACATTTATTAAAACTAATTTCATGGGCACGTGTTCAATATACTGTCCGGCGTATAGTCTTAAACAGATTGAAGTAGTGTCACTTTGACGTATTGATATAAAGCAGGTTCAAACTTATGCACTTGTCAGAAGCATTCTTAATCTCAAAATACATCATTGAGCTAAAACTCCGCAGTAACTTGAAGAATTCCTGTGTGCTAAGTGGATGTTCCTCTTTCAATTAATATACTTTGCTCATCTTGTTACATTCCATATTAAATTACGATACTCGCTGTAAATGAACAACGAACGAAGTAATTTATTTGTTTTGTTTGTTTGTTCTAATTAAGCACAATGGGCTATCTGTGCTCTGCCCACGAAGGGTATCGAAACAAAGTTTCTAAGAAGAGTTGTAACTCTGCAGACATACCGCTGTGCCTCTGGGAGGTAAGTACTTTATTACTGAATCATTTTGAATAAACATGAAGCGAGTCATTTTGATTAATCTCTGCCACTACTTGTAACCACAGGAAAGTTTGAATCCCAAGGCATCAAAAAAAGTTAAGTTTTCCCGAAAGTTGTTGATAATGCTGTCCTTTTTTTTAAAAAAATATTAACATGTTAATAAAGGCAGGTAACTGTCACCTAAGTGTTAAAAAAGGCTCCATTTTAAAGATGAAAAATATTAACACCATCTTCTTATCTCAGTTATAATTTACTTTATGTTTAAAGATTGATATAATTAATAAATTCACGTGATTAAAATTTTTATGAACGATTTAATTAGATATTTTCTTCCATATATATTAGGCGGGTGGTAAAAACTAGTCTAATGAGGATAAGCGAATTTCAATAGTTAGTTCCATGCCTTCAGGGAAATCACACGAAGTTCGTTTCTCCGGATTTTAAGTATATCGAATGAAACAAGGTTTCTAGATGGTTGCTTGAAACTGATTTGACTTATGTATTAGAAATATTATATAATTGAATGAAGAAACTTCCTGCTGTTGTCGTTGCTAAGCCTTTTATATTATTGGCAGTGTAATAAGGTTATTTAATTAAACTGCTGGCTGGTTAATGTAGATCTAAACCCACCATCCAAATATGAATTTGTTTATCGTGAAGAGAAAGGTTTATAATACATACACATTCGTCTATTCTGTTTATATATATTTTACATAGTTAGCAGGTCTTTCTTATTTAAACATATTTTTTTGTTATTTAAGTATGTTACAGGTTTAGTTGATGTGCATTAGAATAACTGATTCGTCTATCTTGAGAAATAAAATATATTTTTGTTTGTTAGTGGCTCAAAGTTTTGTGTAGCACATTTTGAAACATCACCATATGTGTGAGTGTGTGTATGTAGAATATATAATATTTTTGCTAAGGGAATAAACATTTTTATTTTTCAGTTAACTGTTTCGAAGATGGACTATTTTGGGGATTGTTCTGTAATTTGATTATATATTTATAAAACCCACCGTATACGTATTCTTAACATAAATCGGACATCCCTAATAGTTTAGTACATTATATTCAAGTAATTGTAAATAAACTAATCAGAAAGGTACATAACAACTATGGCAGATGTAATTTCGTGGTAGGATGACTTTGGAAAACTAGAAAAATATGGATCATCTTGAGACACCAGGACCATCCAGAAATATTCTAGCAATGTTAAACAATGTTCGGCGTCTTGTAACTAGTGAGAATTCTCAGAGAAATAAAAAACGGTAATAAGTGCAGTATTTTTTTTTTTACGTAACTATACGCTAAATAATCAGGAAGAATCTCCGTTCTGGAAAAGAGGCAAACATGACATAGACTCAACAAGATAACTGTCCTTAAACCTCTTATTCAACAGTAGCATACCTCAAGAACCTGGAGAATGGAATAAATGTTGAAGATATTTCGTATTAAAACATATTAGTCAAGTCACTGGATACATATCATATGGATTTTTTTTTGTATGAAACCATCGTCTTTGTACGCGAACTGGATTTTGGAAAGCATGCAGAATGTATTTCTGGCATGACATATTTCTGACGAAGCCTTTTGCAATAGAAACTACTCTCCATGGCTATTGCTAAGCTGCACGGTTATCAGATATAGCACGACTAGACGTGACTACATGAGATCCAAAATAGTTTCATATAGCGTATTCATTCTACTGTGTAATTTTAAAGGTATAACAGTTTAGCTTTACATACCTTGCGACCATATTAATCATAGCGATTCTAAAATCAAAATGTAGCGATATATATGAAGCTAAGAAATATTTCATTTTCACCTTTAGAACTTTACTTTTAGAAATTTATTTAAAGGTTGATTATTGTATTTTAGTGTACATTTACACAATAGTTTGTTTGCTTGTTTGTGTATCGTTAAGCACAAAGCTACACAATGAGTTATCTATGCACTGCCTATCACGGTATCGAAACTCGGTTCCTAGCGGTGTAAGTCCGCAGACACACCTCTGTGCCGCTGGGAGACGGCTGACACAGTGGACTAGAAACTCTGTCGGAAAATCTAAACCACGAATTTTAGCTCTGGAGGTCCGTAAACTTACCAGTGACCTACCAGATAACTATAATGATAAGGAAATAAATTAGGTTTTGCAAGTGTTACATGGTGACTAATACAATAGTAATTCATATGTGTATGTAAATAGATCTTTATATTTGAGATAAAACGTAATGGTCAGGCTTAAAATAGTTTAAACTCATTACATATTAACTTATCACAACTACGTGGTTCAAAGCCAAGAACGATTTCGCTGATGTGTTGATATTAAGTAGCTCGTCAGAAATGTCGTAATCCCTGAATTCAACGGTCGATATCTCGTCAACCATGAATCAAGGAAAGACCAAACACATCCAGTCTCTATCTTCGTTGGTAGCAGTCCTTCTGAAAGACATTAGCAGTCAAATATTGCGAAAGATAAGACAAAGGCTTTTTGAATTTTTGTCAACTTCTTAATGACTTTCAAATGTTGCAGGATAAGGATCTGTGAAGTAACAAGGATAAAAACGAGAAAATATCTCTCTCTCCTTTTACCCTTTCATTTCAACATGATATTGCTGGCTGGTTTCCTTTATATCATTTCAACATGTTATTGCTGGCTGGTTTCCTTTATATCATTTCAACATGATATTGCTGACTGGTTTTCTTATATCATTTCAACATGATATTGCTGGCTGGTTTCCTTTATATCATATCAACATGATATTGCTGGCTGGTTTCCTTATATCATTTCAACATGATATTGCTGGCTGGTTTCCTTATATCATTTCAACATGATATTGCTGGCTGGTTTCATTATATCATTTCAACATGATATTGCTGGCTGGTTTCATTATATCATTTCAACATGATATTGCTGGCTGGTTTCCTTTATATCATTTCAACATGTTATTGCTGGCTGGTTTCCTTATATCATTTCAACATGATATTGCTGGCTGGTTTCCTTATATCATTTCAGCATGATATTGCTGGCTGGTTTCCTTTATATCATTTCAACATGATATTGCTGACTGGTTTTCTTATATCATTTCAACATGATATTGCTGGCTGGTTTCCTTTATATCATATCAACATGATATTGCTGGCTGGTTTCCTTATATCATTTCAACATGATATTGCTGGCTGGTTTCCTTATATCATTTCAACATGATATTGCTGGCTGGTTTCATTATATCATTTCAACATGATATTGCTGGCTGGTTTCATTATATCATTTCAACATTATATTGGTGGTTGGTTTCCTTATATCATTTCAACATGATATTGCTGGCTGGTTTCCTTATATCATTTCAACATGATATTGCTGGCTGGTTTCCTTATATCATTTCAACATTATATTGCTGGCTGGTTTCCTTATATCATTTCAACATGATATTGCTGGCTGGTTTCCTTTATATCATATCAACATGATATTGGTGGTTGGTTTCCTTATATCATTTCAACATGATATTGCTGGCTGGTTTCCTTATATCATTTCAACATGATATTGCTGGCTGGTTTCATTATATCATTTCAACATGATATTGCTGGCTGGTTTCATTATATCATTTCAACATGATATTGCTGGCTGATTTCATTATATCATTTCAACATTATATTGCTGGCTGGTTTCCTTATATCATTTCAACATGATATTGGTGGTTGGTTTCCTTATATCATTTCAACATGATATTGCTGGCTGGTTTCCTTATATCATTTCAACATGATATTGCTGGCTGGTTTCCTTATATCATTTCAACATGATATTGCTGGCTGGTTTCCTTATATCATTTCAACATGATATTGCTGGCTGGTTTCATTATATCATTTCAACATGATATTGCTGGTTGGTTTCATTATATCATTTCAACATTATATTGCTGCTGGTTTCCTTTATATCATATCAACATGATATTGGTGGTTGGTTTCCTTATATCATTTCAACATGATATTGCTGGCTGGTTTCCTTATATCATTTCAACATGATATTGCTGGCTGGTTTCCTTTATATCATATCAACATGATATTGCTGCTGGTTTCCTTTATATCATATCAACATGATATTGCTGCTGGTTTCCTTTATATCATATCAACATGATATTGCTGGCTGGTTTCATTATATCATTTCAACATTATATTGCTGCTGGTTTCCTTTATATCATATCAACATGATATTGGTGGTTGGTTTCCTTATATCATATCAACATGATATTGCTGGCTGGTTTCCTTATATCATTTCAACATGATATTGCTGGCTGGTTTCCTTTATATCATATCAACATGATATTGCTGCTGGTTTCCTTTATATCATATCAACATGATATTGCTGCTGGTTTCCTTTATATCATATCAACATGATATTGCTGGCTGGTTTCCTTTATATCATATCAACATGATATTGCTGGCTGGTTTCCTTTATATCATATCAACATGATATTGGTGGTTGGTTTCCTTATATCATTTCAACATGATATTGGTGGTTGGTTTCCTTATATCATTTCAACATGATATTGCTGGCTGGTTTCCTTTATATCATATCAACATGATATTGCTGGCTGGTTTCCTTATATCATTTCAACATGATATTGCTGGCTGGTTTCCTTATATCATTTCAACATGATATTGCTGGCTGGTTTCCTTATATCAGTATGATGCTGCTCTTTCATTTCCAAATATTTGTGGTATCCTAAAATGTTTTGTGTCATTTACAACAACAAGGTTTCTGTAAAATGAGACAGATATTACAGAATCCAAAGAAAATTATTTACAGCAGTAATAATAAAGGTACGAAAAATCAACTAATTCCTTATAGTAGGATAACATTCCGTTTCAGGAACACGTGGTAAACATGTTATACTTTCATAACGAATATTATTTAATACATTTTAAAGTTTAAAAATAATATTGTAGACATTTATAACTAAGATCATGTCAAAAGTATTACACGTTGTTGTTTTGAATTAAGCACAAAACTACATAATGGGCTATCTGTGCTCTGCCCACAACGGGTATCGAAACCCGGTTTTTAGTGTTCTAAGTCCGCAAACATACCGCTGAGCCACTGGGGGAGTGGTATTAAACGAGAGTAATAAATATTCCCGCCACAACCACATGGGAGGTATTGCACAAGACATAATTATTTGGCCAGTCATAATAGCTATATGCTATAAGTTGTGATTTATTAACTTTTGACATTTGACATTTACCTATGTGGACGCGATAAGCTTTGTTGGAAAATATGAGGTCAGTTATAAAATTAATGCAATAGATTTTCACAAAAATATAATAAAAACATTATGATTATGGGAAACAACCAACATTAGCAGAATTCTAGACAATAAAGTTGATCACGAAAATAATGTGTTTATTATATTTGAACAAAGCCACACGAAATCTATCTTCGTGAACCATTCAAAGTTTAGCAGGGAAGGCAGCTAGTCAACACCGCTCACCGCGAACTACTAATAAATAATGGGATAGAGCGTGCGTTACAACGTCCTTATGACTGAAATGTCGAACATAATTGGTGATGGGATTTTGACCTAACCACGAGGCGATGTCAGGTCAAGTAGTTTAGTATTTTACGTTAGTTTACAGACCAGTGTTGAGACTAATTATGTATTTTCCCTCTAGTGGCTCAACAGCATGTCGGCGGACTTACACGTGAAAAACCGGATTTTGATACCCGTGGTAGGCAGAGCACAGATAGGCCTTTGTGTAGCTTTGTGCTAAATTACAAACAAACAAGAATTATATATTTATGTTAAATTATTATATCAATAAAATCATACGCACACGTAAATCGTATCCACGTAATGCACTTAAATATATACAAGGCAGTTATTCCAGAAATAGTTGTTTTGTGTGTTGTGGGTACAGCAGTAATTGTTTTACATTTATTTATTGGTACATTCAACGATAATATAAAATTTGACACAGGAAGGGTTCAGCATAACTTGTGCGATAGGCTTAGAAAATACGTAATATTATATGTATTAACTAACGTTGATTCATTATAAAAACAAAGTACCGATATAGGTCTACATTTCTTCATGTTCTGCAGAAGGTACTTGTAACAAATAATAAAAACAATCGTCCCTAATTAAATTAAATTAGCATAAACGTATACTCGCAATATTGACTAACGTTTTCTACACCCCCACGTAAGGTTCTTAAATATTTGATTCAAAAGATAGTGATGGTCAGCTGATTGAGGCGCTCGACTCATAATCTGAGTATCGCAGGTTCGAATCCCTGTCACACCAAACGTGGAGGCGTTATAAAGTGATTGTTAATCCCACAATTCGTTGGTAAAAGAGTTGGCGATGGGTGGTGATGACTATCTGCCTTTCCTCTTGTCTTACAATGCTAGATTATGGACGGCTAATGCAGATAGCCCTCGAGTAGCTTTGTGCAAAACTCAAAAAGAATCAAACAATCAAAATATGGTGATATGAAGTGGTGCGTAAAACTAATGTTAAGATATCTGGGTAAAGTTATAAGGACTATTAGCAGCTTTATAAATCCATGGAGTTTATTTTTGTTTCTTTTTGAATTTCGCACAAAGCTACTCGAGGGCTATCTGTGCTAGCCGTCCCTAATTTAGCAGTGTATGACTAGAGAGAAAACAGCTAGTCATCACCACCCGCCGCCAACTCTTGGGATACTCTTTTATCATCGAATAGTGGGATTGACCGTCACATTATAACGCCACCACGGCTGAAAGGGCGAACATGTTTGGCGCGACGGGGATGCGAACCCGCGACCCTCAGATTACGAGTCGCACACCTTAACAAGATTGGCCATGCCGGGCCACAACAAGGACTATTAGCAGCTTTATATGCCCTTGGAGTTTATTTTTGTTTTCTTCTTTCGAAATATTTACGTAACTTGAATTTTAAACTAAGGCCTCTTGTCTCATTAAATTTGAGCTTTATGATAACTTATAGAACTAAGATTTAATGATTAATTACATGTTAAAGACCAAACGTGACCCAGTTATTGGGTGCCAGACTATAGATCTGCGTCCTATATTCGCGTCCTGTCACTGCAAAAAAGTTCTCCAATGGCATAGCGGCATGTCTACGGAATTATAACGCTACCCATATCGATACCCGTGGTGGGGAGAACACAGATAGCCCATTGTTTAACTTTGTGCTTAATTCAAAGAAAAATAATAATCAAGTTTTCTGCTTTGGAGCTTAGTGTGCGTTGCAAGAGTGGCAGTCAAATTCCACCTGTAGTCAGACATCAATAACCCAAGAATTAAAGGTGCGTTCTGTTGATTAACCGATTTTCTTATAACCAATCACTTTAAAACAAAAAATCAGTTTGGACAGATAGAATAGCTTTACGTGAATATCCGAGAACAAACAAAGTTAACATTGAACGATATAAGTTGTGAACTGTCTTGGACTGAGTGAAGATATTCACTCTATTGTGTAAGTAATTACACCTATATATTACGTCATTAAAAATAGTGTTTTTAAAACAAGTTTACGTCGGATGCTTACAGCTTACTGTTGAGTTTTCTAGTACTGTAATATTATATGTGGGAAGCAAACAGATAGAGAATTTAATCCAGCAGTCATCAAAGTCGTTTTGATTTGTAAACACAAATATATACATGTTAGATAGAAATTCATTATTTCTCTTATATCTTTTATGAAAATAAGGAGCAAAAACCCATTAGAACGTAGAGGGTCCGGCATGGCCAAGCGTGTTAAAGCGTGCGACTCGTAATCTGAGGGTCGCGGGTTCGCATCCCCGTCGCACCAAACATGCTCGCCCTTTCACCCGTGGTGGCGTTATAATGTGCCGATCAATCCCACTATTCGTTGGTAAAAGAGTAGCCCAAGAGTTGGCGGTGGGTGGTGATGACTAGCTGCCTTCCCTCTGGTCTTACACTGCTAAATTAGGGACGGCTATCGCAGATAGCTCTCGTGTAGCTTTGCGCGAAATTCAAAACAAACAAACAAACAGAACGTAGAACGTTGCTTCAAAAATAATATAGTTGTGAAATTAAAAAAAATAACAAAGGAGGGGACAAGAAACTTACGTGTAACAAAGTTATTTCCAGACATCCTCACAACTGAGTCTTAGACAGACCTAAATAAAAACTATCCTTCCCAGACAGATTAGGAACCATGGACTCGTGAAAAACAGACAGATCGGTTAAAAAAATACTGAAATAAAAAAAAAATGCTTATATATGATTGGGAAATAAACCTTATGCTGTTGGTGACAGTCGATAAATAGGAGATAAGGTTACAGAAGTGTATCCTAATGCCTTGTGGAAGTGAACTTTACGTTTCTTGGAAAGTGTGAATAATAAAGAACTCTAAATATGCTTCCACGAACTGAAGTCTCTTTCGTAAACGTTTTCTTTTTGTCCTCGATTCATGTGGACATTACTCTGTGTTTCACTTTTCTTCCTTCCTTTTGTACGCTTTAGCTGTTATGTTATTTTTGTTCTTGGTGTTTAACCTAGACGATTTGTTATCTTCTATTCACAAAAGAATTCAATCGAAAAAGAATAAATTGCTAACTGATGATCTGAACAGTAGAACACAAAAGAAGAGTCACGTTTTATGTTATGATAAGAAATAGAAGCCGATTTTTATCAAAGTTATCATATTAAAGAAGGAAATATACTTCATATTTCTAAGAAATTGATATTTTAAATATGTCTAATACGTTAACATTTCTTACATATAAAATCGCTTCAACTGTTGAATTTCTAGAACTAATGTTATAGCGACAGGGTTTACAAATCTTTTTTGTTTTTGTTTGTTTTGGATTTCGCACAAAGCTACTCGAGGGCTATCTGTGCTAGCCGTCCGTAATTTAGCAGTGTAAGACTAGAGGGAAGGCAGCTAGTCATCACCACCCACCGCCAATTCTTGGGTTACTCGTTTACCAACAAATAGTGGGATTGACCGTCACATTATAACGCCCCACGGCTGAAAGGGCGAGCACGTTTGGTGTGACGGGGATTCGAACCCGCCACTCTCAGATTACGAATTGAGTGCCTTAACCACCTGGCCATGCCAGGGCCCAATATCCTTTAACCTAAGAACTAAGAAAATTACCGTCTGAGAAACAATCAACATAAGCAAATAAATGAATTTTTTGAAAAAAGTAAAGTCTGGAAATGTGAACAATAAATACTTTTAAAAAACACATTTAAACCAATAACAAGAAACTTCTATTAGTAGCAGAATATTATTTACTTTCCTTATTAAGAACATTGAAAGAATAACTTAAGATGTTTCCAAAGATGAATTCAGACTAAGGTTTCTTTCTAACTGACGCGATACTTTCCAGTTGATCTTTTTCATCAAGAAACCAATTATGAGAAAATAGAGTTAAAAATGTAGTTGAAACAATACCCATTAAGTTCATTCCTCGTCCTGAGTAGAAGGTTGCCCAAAACTTGGAGGAACATCAACTAGACATAGAACTGGGTTGCCCTGGACATTCGACGAGGTAGACCAAGTATCTCATTAAATACTAACTGGATCAATCTGATTTTGTATATTATTATGAACTTCGGTGGAGTTGAAGGAGGTAATACGACAGCTGGCTTTTGTCCAGCTCCTATAGAACTAAAACATGACAGTCGTTAGCAATTTATTGATGGGATCACATAATGTGATTTTTCAATAACTCTTTTCGTGCCCTAAAAACTCAACATTCGTAGGAAATTTAACTAAAAATTATCGAAAACCAAAACATTTATTACACCCACTTAACAGTTAAAAAATCTTTATAAAATATGATTTTCCTGGGTAGCACATCAAGTAAGTTAAGTTATCTCAACGTTTAAAACACCAGGTAACAGAATGTACATCAGATGAGAAATGAAGCTACCAGTCTCCTTTATTATGTGTCCCTTCCGAAACGTCTAGTATACTAGAACGGATCAGAGAAAAGTGTTTTTTTTACTATTTCAAAACTTTTAGTTTAAACACCGAACGTAAATAAAATACTAGGAAATCAATAAACCTGTAAAAACAAATTAATTATCAGCGTCTTCTTTAACCAAATTCATCCAAATCTGTTTATTGCGGCTCACATATTAATTATCAGCGTCTTCTTTAACCACATTCATCCTAATCTGTTTATTGCGGCTCAAGTTAAAAAGAAAAATAAACATGATTTCAAATCTGCTTTTTTTGTTTTCTACAAGTCTCTGTCCAGTACGCTTTTCGTACAGTACCAGAACTTATCAGTTGGTTCACGTGTGATATTGAAGTGAAAATATATTGGGCAGCGATCTGTGTGAATAAAGATCTCAATTCAAAATTCTGTTCTTACACAACTCTGATTCTGAGCTGTAATAAGCAAGTTAAAAAGAATGTGGGGAAAAAAAATGCTCTTAATCTGTCTTTAAAACAAATTTTTGTCCCGTTAGTTTTCCAGTTTTATTTCGACGTATGATCCGCGAATAGATATTTGTTGGGTAAACTTTATTAATGAACGGAAGTGTTAACAGAGGTGAAGTGTCAAGGTTGGATGTAATCGCAAGGACTTGAATTATTTTTCATACATTTTATAAACAAAAAAGTGCTGTACGCACAGTCTCCTGCTGTACGCACAGTCTCCGACAAAAACACTCTGACTATGATTCGTCTTAAGCCTGCTCAATAAAATCATATAAATTGTACTAGCTATTTCACAGTGCATAGAACCCACTGATTGATGTCATAAGCATACCGATAAAAAAAGACAATATACGCAGCCCGACATCGTGAACTTTCGTACAGACTGATTTCCGTTTTGTTAATACGTAATTAATATATCATTTGATTTGTATAATAACAACCAAAATGTTACTGTAATGACACAGCATCTACCTTTTATTTAGACGTTTAATACTTACGTAATTGATGTAATTAACATTTTAACAAAAGAAAAATCATTCGCGTAGGGATGGAAGCAAAATAAGTATTTTTAAACAGAGAGAAATAAGAACTTACACTATGCCTATATCATGTTTATTTGTATGGATATCACAGAATTTTAAAATATTCCTGTCATAATACAACATTGAGGGACTCCATATGAAAAACGAATGCCATTAGAATATCCAAAAAAAATATTAACACATAAGTTTTAAAGAGCCCTAGATACTATCCAATTTTTTTTGGTATTAAAATATTTTATATCGTAATGAATTTGTTCTTACGAGCGATTAATGACGAAAGAATAGTATTATAATATGATTTTTTTATTATATTATATAGTATTATAATATGATTTTTTTATTGTATTATATAGTATTATAATATGATTTTTTTATTATATTATATAGTATTATAATATGATTTTTTTATTGTATTATATAGTATTATAATATGATTTTTTTATTATATTATATAGTATTATAATATGATTTTTTTATTATATTATATAGTATTATAATATGATTTTTTATTATATTATATAGTATTATAATATGATTTTTTTATTATATTATATAGCATTATAATATGATTTTTTTATTATATTATATAGTATTATAATATGATTTTTTTATTATATTATATAGCATTATAATATGATTTTTTTATTATATTATATAGTATTATAATATGATTTTTGTTGCACATATGTACTCATGTTGTAATTACTTTCGTCTTCAGTATCACAGCTCAGGTAGCTTGCTGCCATGTTGCAAAGACTTTAACAGTAAAATGAAGACCTTAAAAAAAATACCTTCAACCAGCCGTCGTCAACCGCAGAACAAAATACACTAAAGTACTGATCTAAGACGGTTTATCAGCGTCAAAAAGATGTGACACACGTACTTTTTTAATATGTTCGTTCTATCGCGCTAATTAACAGAGTTGCAGTTTTATTAAGGGCTTTAGATAACACGTTTTAGCACATCCATTATGTTGACAGGTATACGACAGTAACCTTTTAACATTCAGTGTGCGTAGCTGTTGCCACTATTAATTGCATTTTGTTTGGTGTAAAATAGAGAAATAAAAAATTAAAAATGCTTCCACGTTATCTGCTCTGTTGAGAAGTGCACAGAGCTCACTCAATTATACAGAAAAGTGCCCAGACTTTTTTCTCAATCAGAAGCTGATAACCTGAACATGAGACTTTGTGAGTTCCATGAAATTACTAGGGATACTTCATATTTAGTATTAACCAGCCTTTCAGCATAGATGTTTAACATTTTATAAAATCAAAGATATATTTATAATATTCAAAAGAAATATTTAAAATTAATTGATCAAAGCATGTAAGAAGAAGTCACTTTTGATTTTGATCACAACAAAAAATATTTCGATTAACAATACTGATATTTTCATTTTAAACAACAGATTTCGCACACTGTACGGTATTTATACAAAGAAAATACAAATAGATTAAATTCCGTTTTTACAGTTTTGCAAATGTTTTACTTTGATGTGGGTTGTAATGACATTGTTTAACAAACATATTTATTTACACGTTCATACGATGTTATTAAAATCTAATATTTGATTTGGTTGTTTTCAATTTCGAGCAAAACTACACAAGGGCTATCTGCGCTAGCCACCCCTTAATTTAACACCCCTAAGACAAGAGGGAAGACAGCTAGTCATCATCTTCACTACCCGCCGCCAAATCTTGGGCTACTCTTTTACCAACGAAGAGTGGGATTAACGATCACATTATAACGCCCCCACAGGTAGAAGAACGAGCATGTTTGGTGTGACGGGGATTCAAACCCGCGACCCTCGGATTACAAGTCGAGTGCTTTAACCCCCTAGCCATGCTGGACCCCTAATATTTGGAGTCATTAACGGATTACGAGTCGAGTGCTTTAACCCCCTAGCCATGCTGGACCCCTAATATTTGGAGTCATTAACGGATTACGAGTCGAGTGCTTTAACCCCCTAGCCATGCTGGACCCCTAATATTTGGAGTCATTAACGGATTACGAGTCGAGTGCTTTAACCCCCTAGCCATGCTGGACCCCTAATAATTGGAGTCATTAACGGATTACAAGTCGAGTACTTTAACGCCCTAGCCATGCTGGACCCCTAATAATTGGAGTCATTAACGGATTACAAGTCGAGTACTTTAACCCCCTAGCCATGCTGGAACCCTAATATTTGGAGTCATTAAACCGTGTATTTTAAACTGTTGTTTATTTTACTCTATACACTAATATCATTAACATATTTTAACATCTTATTTTTATATATACTAAATTACAAAAACTACAAAATATACATTTTTCCTGCTGTCAGCTTCTGTTCAAATTTAACATTGCTATCAACTAAGACATTTCAAATGTTAACAAAGTAAAAAGCGTTCGCTACAGAAAGTAAAGTAAATATATATATATATATGTGTGTCTTTATTAGGAAATTAAGTTATATGAAAATTCCGTAAAGGATATTAGCATAGGTAAATTTGAATCATTCCGATCAGAAAATAACTTTCAGTGATTTTGGAAACACGATAAGTTTTATTGCTAAGCAGCGAACAACGTTTCGACCTTCCTAGGTCATCTTCAGGTTAACAAAAAAAGTTTTAATTGCAATAATGTTAAAATTTCACAGTAACCTTGAGTTCTGTAACCGTTCTCTTTTCTTCTTTGATTTGTAACATCGGTCTTAAATTTCGTTTTAAATCAGTGATTAAGTTTTTCCTGTTTTGTTTTTAGTGTTCTCAGATAAGCCTGATAGAGTTAAAGGTTTAATGGTTGTTGGAAGTTCTATATTTGCAGAAAATGGAATAACAGTAACATGCCTTAAGTTTCATATCATTTATATTTGGGGAGTCAGGGTATCTGAAGTAACCTGACTCCAGAACATGTTTGAAGTATTCTCCGAACTGTTCGTATCCTGTGTTTGTGTAATTTCCTAGCCGTAAGGACATGTTTGGTGTTAATATATTTATAGTTGCGTTTAGCTATTTTGATACCTTATGTTTTTGATATTTTAGCTGTAAGTTATTGATCACAATGAAATAATATTTAAATAGTATTTGAGTTATAAATATAATTGATGTATTTATTATTTTAATGTATTCAGTAGATAAGTTATTTAACACTCCTACGAAAAGGCGTTTCTAGTCCTGATTTCTCCAAGCCCGTTCCCCTGGCTGTGGTTTCGCTAGATAGTAGATAGGGACAGTGGGAATCTCGTTAATCCATTCATTAATGGATTTAAATGGCAATTTCATTTAAATACAAAATTATTAGCCTAATATTAATAACCTTTCAAGTTGCTCTGGGGCCTATCAGGCCCCACTTTTCGTAGGAGTGTTAAGATACTAACCCTAAAAAGTAGTTCAATTTAACATCCGATTCACCAATTGTTTCTTTCTTTCTTTAGTAACCTTGGGCAAATGTAGACAAAAAAACACGAAAAGAAGGCTAGCTTTACTATTGGATTATCAGCCAACGTGTGACGTAGTAATATTAATTTTCTGTATACGTTACTGCGGGCAGTTAAACAAAAGCAATCACAAAGATAGCTGTATGTTACCAAGGTGAGGATATATACAGGACTTAATACAAGATAACCTCATAAATTCGCAGAATACTAAGAAATATCATATTATAAATATTATATATTTGTCATAAAAGTAGAATTAGGATTATGTACTTAAAGTTTATTAATTTGAAAAAAATAATATATTTCAGATTTTTGAAAGAAGACATTGTGAAGGTCAGTTCATCCATATTTTATTGAAGACCAATAAATTTCTAAATATAAATTTTTGTAGTGAAGTTATGAATGTAGTACATTTTTTTGTTTTTAATGTTATTGAATCACAGTTGCTGTCCAGACTCGAACATCACAATAAACTAACAAAAGTGTTCAGATTATTATTTTTTTTTAAATGTATCCTTACCACTAACATTAAATGCTGCAAGAAGGTCGGTTGTTATAAAATTATGTTAATTTGTTTCAGAGTAAAAAATTAAAAAAACTAGAACAATAACTGGTTTTTTACATTTTCAGTAAACACTGCAGTAGTTATAAATTGTCTAAAGCATTAAGTATTTCTTTTCTTTTAAATACAATATTTACATAAAACTGTGTCCTATCTCTTTTAATAACAAGCCTCGGGTGTTTAGTTCATGTACTAGAACACTCTTCTGATTGGTTTTTAGCAAACACATTTAAAAGTTTAAACTGTTTTAACGTATTTCTTATTGATCATCAAGTAGAAATGTTTTCACGAAATTTGACATTTAATTCATTACCACGTGTATTTTGTATTTGCGGCAAACACAAACGTTTGACCATTTCTAAAAGTTCCTTAATTAAGTTTCCTCGTGCGGTTAAGCGCTCAGTAAAGCAACCCGTTCCTGAAAAATAAAACAAACAGCTAAAAATTTAATTTGATCGAAAGAAAAAAAACTTTAATTAAATACTAAGATAAGATAATCCATTTTCCAGAGAAAACTAAAGATAAGTTCCGTTAATAAGAAGTGACGTGTGATAATGGAAACAGGTCTGCGTGGTCTCAGCTCATACTTTAACGGATATTTTTCCATATAGAATTGAAACTTGGAGAAGTAATCAGAACGAAGATGCAGGTAATTAGTTGAAATCTTCATGTACAGTAGCCTGATTACAACTTTGAAACGATAGATTAATATGAATAAAAGAATATAAAACCACAGTTGTTCAGTGTTGAAAATGTGTATTATGTCGTAGTTCAACACGGTAATGACTCAAATAGCCATGTAAATAAAGGATAATTTATTTTATCAAGCTAAATCTATGGCACTAGATAGTAAGCTTTATTTGGTAGAGAATTTTAAAATACAGTTTTTAAAGTTTGAATTAGAAGGAAGTATTATTTAGAAGATATTAAGAAGTAGGATACGGTTAATACATATATTATTTTGTGTTAATGAAGATATTAAGAAGTAGGATACGGTTAATACATATATTATTTTGTGTTAATGAAGATATTAAGAAGTAGGATACGGTTAATACAGATATTATTTTGTGTTAATGAAGATATTAAGAAGTAGGATACGGTTAATACAGATATTATTTTGTGTTAATGAAGATATTAAGAAGTAGGATACGGTTAATACAGATATTATTTTGTCTTAATGAAGATATTAAGAAGTAGGATACGGTTAATACAGGCTGATCGCGATTTCGTCTCTACTTTGTTTTCTTATTTCACATTAAATTTGTTTGTAAATTTTGCGAAAAGTTACACTGGGGCTATATGCTCCTAATTTAGCAGTGTAAGACCACAACTCACCGCCAACTCTTGGGTTACTCTATTACTATCGAATAGTGGGATTGACTGTCACATTATAAAGCCCCCACGGCTGAAAAAATGAGCATGTTTAGTGTGATAGGGATTCGAACCTGCGACCCGTAGATTGCAAGTCAAGGGCTCTTGCAGTCTGGCTATGTGGGGCCTAAAATCACCACTTTTATTGTAAAGTTGAACTGTGTTATTACCTATTACGGGCCACAGGTATTGAAACCTGGTTTTTAACGTTGTAAGCCGTCAGATTTACCGCTGAGCCACTGGGGCGGAAACTGACTGTTTAATTTACGAACTTATCTCTCAACGTTTGCTTTTTTAATAGTTTTGAGTCCTCAAACCAAGTTCATTTAATTTCAAACACCACTCCATTATATTTGAATGAACTACACAATTTTTTTGAAACGGATACATATCAAAACGAAAGTTACCTCAGATGAAATAAAGCTACGTTTTAATTTTCTGGGGGAACGAAAAAACGCAGTGACAAAGCAAACATATGACACCAGGGCACAAAACATCATTTTAGAAGTAGCGAGGGAGGTAAGACCCATTTTGCGGTGGAATGCCCGTTTTTATCCTTTTTTAATTTCGCCAGCTTCACGAGCTTTGTTTGTTTGTTTTTGAATTTCGCACAAAGCTACTCGAGGGCTATCTGTGCTAGCCGTCCTTAATTTAGCAGTGTAAGACTAGAGGGAAGGCAGCTAGTCATCACCACCCACCGCCAACTCTTGGGCTACTCTTTTACCAACGAATAGTGGGATTGACCGTCACATTATAACGCCTCCACGGCTGGGAGGGCGAGCATGCTTAGCGCGACGCGGGTGCGAACCCGCGACCCTCGGATTACGAGTCGCACACCTTAACACGCTTGGCCATGCCGGGCTTCCCTCACGAGCTGAGCAAAAGTAACAAAGAGAGAAGAAGGGTCAGATTCGTTTGTAAAAAGAAATAAAATGTTTTTTGAGAGACAAATTCGCTTTTTTTAAATTTAGCTGTATTTATTTTTACTTAAAACTACATTTTGTATGATACAAAAAATATTGTGTGTGTGTTTTCTTATAACAAAACCACATCCAGCTGTTGTTATGTCTGTCGATAAACTCAACTGTAGTCTTGGCTTCGTCTATAAAAGGTTTTTTACGCAAAACGAAATGAACGATTTGTTTGTTTGGCGATCTCTGTGTTCTGGCCACCACTGCTATCGAAACTACGTTTCTAACGGTGCGAGTCTGCTGACATACCGCTGTGCCACAGGGAGGTATTAATGAAATATATACTATGCAAACATTCAGACTGTGAAACAAGGTTAAAGAGAATAGTAATTTGACGAGCGCAGCTGAAAATTGTGATGTTAAGATAAATCTATATTTAGAATAACCGTATCTGTAGTTAATAACTAAATTACATAAATTTTCCATCAAAACATTCTTGTAGAAACTATATTGAAACAACCTGCTGTTTTATTTAGTAAATTATGAACCACATATTTATTAATATACAGCTATGTATAAATAATAAACATGATTTTCTTTAGATTATTAAAATTAACGAATCTGTTTTGAAGCCCTGTAAATTTTAAATAATTTAATTAAAAATACAATTCTAACCTATGATTTCACTACATTATACAATTCTAACCTATGATTTCACTACATTATACAATTCTAACCTATGATTTCACTACATTATTACACCACTGAAAGATTTGGTATGGATTTTGATAAAGAAATAATTTCAGTTGGAAATACGTTTCCTTCCCTCAACAAACAGTAATACTCCAACACATGCTGTATCCAGTACTTTACAATTTGTCAAATAATGTTTAATATCTAATACTAATACATCAGTAGCAAAATCGATTTTCAATGGCTTCATTGAAAAAAAACAAATATTTTAAATAATTTTATAATAAAAGTAAAGGTATTTGCATAAGCTTTAAGATAGTTACATAAATGAAGTGATTACGTGTACAATAAAAATAATTTCAAAATTATTAGCATTGTTTACTTGTACATTTTTATATATCAAACATCACTTTACATGAAGCACTTAGGAGATCCATATTACAGCATATAAGAGAGAAGAATGGGTTATGGTTGGGTTAAATATAAAGATGTGTGGGTTCTAGAACCCGTGCGCTCCTTTTCTTTCTTTACTTTTTTAGAAGCAGGATAAACTGAGGTTAAACTGAACAATTTGAGTTTTACTTTCAGAACACATTGCACTCAGTTGTTTTTAATTAAACACAAAGTTACACAATGGGTTATATGTGCTCTTCTCACCCGTTTCTAGCTTTATAAATCCACCACTCTTCCACTAGTCATTACACAATTACTCATCTTGTGGTTTTTACCTTATTGTTCGATGTTTGTTTTGTGGTAACAGTTTTCTACTTAGGTGATTAAATATAACTAACTACATGTATAAAGTCTTCACTTTCTTGATTTATATAAATCGTAATTCACTTTATCATATTATCAAAAATAATTTCACGTAAAACTTGAATATCTTGTTGGGAAGATTTGTCGTTACATAAACCACATGTAAAATAAAAATTATTAACATAATCTCAAGGGCCAGAGTAAATACGTTTTTACCAAAACGTTTTCATAATACATTCAGTACAGTTATCAGTGTAAAATTATTAGTTTACTTTTACTCACCCCTTTTAATTATCATTGTTTAGTTTATCAAGGGGTTTTAAAACGTTCCTTGACTAGGGACGTTTATATATCTCAAATATTATAAGCCATTTAACTTCAGAGAATTTACTTAAGTCGTTTGTATTTCTACGAGAACGTTAGATATCTTCCTCGGTAAAAAGTGAGCTTATAAAACAAGTGAGACCTGAGAAGAACAGAGTTAGATAGCTTTTCTCTCAAGAGAAGTGTAACAACAACAATTCAAAATTAATTCGCTCGTCGTGGACCTAAACCGTCGATAAAATATTTAGTTCCATAGCATATAGAAGTTTAAACATTGTGTTGTGAGTTTGTAAAATTTTGTACGTAAATTATTATTTGTAATAAACATTATTATAAATTGTATTTTTATTACTATGTTAAAATATATTTGTTTTAATAAAATATGTTTACATCAATGTTATTGAATATATATATCGGCATTCAATTAACTTTTAAATTCATATTTCAATTTCCGGTTACGTGAAATTATAACACGTAACAACATTTAAATATAGTGTAACGAATTAATGTATAGCTTTCAACTGCCTCTCTTGTTGATAAATTAAGTTATTATAATTTTCGTAATATTAAAAATCAGTAAATTATACGGATCGTTTATACGATTTTCCTGGTTATTTAAAAGATTAATATTACAGTTTTCAAGTCTAATAAATTGCGACTTCTCCTTATTTAGCATAAATAATATATTTTCTAAATTTTCCACATGTGTACTTTAAATCACACTAAGGTGGCTTATGGAGAAAACGTACATTCAAATTATTAATTTTCATTAGTATAACTTCAATGCCTTTGGGCTTTCTGTCTTGTCTATTTATAAAATCTCTAGAACAATTTTAAATATTGAGTGTTATATCTTTTTTGAACCACGTTTCTAGAAGAAAACATTATAAAACAAATATTATACATAGTAATTCATATAAAAGTGGATATACATATTTATTCAAAGATATCTCACATTCATATAATATATTAATGAACGAAAAAAAATCACCATTTTGTTTTCAAATCTGATCAGGGCTATGCCTATCACAGGGTACTGAAAATTGGGACGGAAGAGGAGAAAAGTGGGTGGTGGGGGGCGGTAGGTTAGGCTTGCTTAGATTATTTACCGAACACAAACATAAAAGTTAAGAACATTACAATTTTTTTTGTGATCACTTTAATTCTTAATGTGATTCTCTCTTCTTAGAAAAACTCTACCATTCTCAATCGGTAAGAATTTATAAATTTTCCCTTTAATATTCTTCACCTTACGATATAAAACTTTATGTAATGGAGGTAAACATTTACATATATAGTGTTTCTCCGTTAACAGCACTGATTTCTTCTCTGTTATCTTGTTCTTCTATTCATGCCTTGAAGTATTTCTTACGAAGAGACCAGTTAACATATCTTGCTATTATAGGCCTTGAAAACAACCTGGTTAAGTCTGGTTTACCTGATTTATGTGACATTTCTATATCATTAAGCTTTATTATGTTATCTATATCATTAAGCATTATTATGTTATCTATATCATTAAGTGGCCCGGCATGGCCAAGCGTGCGACTTGTAATTTGAGAATCGCCGGTTTAAATCCCAGTCAAATCAAACATGTTCGCCCTTTCAGACAGGGAGCGTTATAATGTTACGGTCAATCCCACTATTCGTTGATAAAAGAGTAGCCCAAGAGTTGGCGGTGGATGGTGATGACTAGGTTGCCTTCCCTCTAGTCCTACACTGCTAAATTAGGGACGGCTAGCACAGATAACCCTCGAGTGGCTTTTTGCGAAATTCAAAAACAAACTATATCATTAAGCCTTATTATGTTATCTATATCATTAAGCCTTATTATGTTATCTATATCATTAAGCCTTATTGTGTTATCTATATCATTAAGCCTTATTATGTTATCTATATCATTAGCTACTTTATTAACCATTACTTCTTTATTTTCTTTAATCAGGTACTTCCGAATTAGGATATATTTCTGTTGCAGCCGACTTATTCAGCTTCATTAAGCCTGAATGTTAAATTTTAAATCTCTGCTGTCAACAAAACTTCATCACATCTTAAGTTTTCTAATTTTTTTTATTTATATGAGCCAGTTCTTTGAAAACTATTTTTAATCCGTTAAAGAGTTCATCGTATTTTTAAAAATTAAAAATTATAGTTTGAGATATTATTGAAATCAAGGGGATATTATTTGAGCCGTTCGTATATATCTGTGACGTTAATAAATTTATAGCATATTTAAACGTATAAACCTATAAAAGGCAAACTACTAAAACTATACGTATAGTTGTTTTAGGAACGTTCCCCACTTCTACAGCGGAAAGTCTATGGATTTACAACGCTAAAAAGCAGGGGTTCGATTCCTCTCGGTGGACACAGCAGATAGTCTGCTGCGGCTTTGCTATAAGAAAAAAACACACACACACATAGGTTTTAGGAACAACGGTATGTCTGCAGACATATACGGTACAAACTGGTTTCGATACCCGTGGTGGACAAAGCAGATATAGTCCACACTCTAACTTTGTATTTCACTTCAAACATAATTATTTTAAATACATATAATTAAATATTTATGTCTCACTATTGTAGCTGATTTATATTTGTGTCGGTAAATTCAAAGCGATAAAAATATATCCAAGGAAAAAAATAGCATTTCAATGATGACAATATATTTTCAAGACGTCTGGTATGGGTATTAACTAGCCCTTTAATTAAAGTAAAATACAGAATAACGTTTCGACCTTCTTAGGTCATCTCACGGTTAACAAAAATAGAGTTTGCAACTGACCGTTGTCAGGCACATGTCTTAGGGACGAGAGTATAAACGGGTACCCATTGTAGGGGCGCTGCAGATATAAGTTGGGTTATTAATTGGTATAGGTTAAAGGTGTTCCTTTATATTGGTTTAATGTTTGTTTTGTTGTATAAGTAGGGCTTGTTTGATTTTATGTCTGTTTATGTTTAACAAGTTCTAAATGACATATACACAACTGTCTCATAATATATATTCTTTATGAAAGAAGCTGGAAATATTATTCTGTAAGAAAAAACATCACATTAATACCCACGTGATAGTTACGTCCATCTTTTCTCACTCTCGTTATCAGAGCGGTGACATCTAATATACACATAAAACACGATATGTACAACCATTTTATAGTATATGTTAGTCTTATACTATAAAAAGCTTAAAATAACAGAGAAGAAACAATTTGGGAATATTTCTGATGTTACATTACTGGTAACTTTAAAATGTTGTTACGTTACCAGTAACCTTTAAAATGTTGTTACATTACTAGTAACCATTAAAATGTTGTTACATTACCAGTAACCTTTACAATGTTGTTACATTACTAGTAACCTTTACAATGTTGTTACATTACTAGTAACCTTTACAATGTTGTTACATTACTAGTAACCTTTACAATGTTGTTACATTACTGGTAACCTTTAAAATGTTGTTACATTACTGGTGACACTTTAAAATGTTGTTACATTACTAGTAACCTTTAAAGATGTTGTTACATTACTAGTAACCTTTAAAGATGTTGTTACATTACTGGTAACCTTTAAAATGTTGTTACGTTACCAGTAACCTTTACAATGTTGTTACATTACTAGTAACCTTTAAAATGTTGTTACATTACTGGTAACTTTAAAATGTTGTTACATTACTGGTAACTTTACAATGTTGTTACATTACTAGTAACCTTTACAATGTTGTTACATTACTGGTAACTTTACAATGTTGTTACATTACTAGTAACCTTTAAAATGTTGTTACATTACTGGTAACTTTAAAATGTTGTTACATTACTGGTAACTTTAAAATGTTGTTACATTACTAGTAACCTTTAAAATGTTGTTACATTACCAGTAACCTTTAAAGAATGTTGTTTACATTACTAGTAACCTTTAAAATGTTGTTACATTACTGGTAACCTTTAAAGATGTTGTTACATTACTAGTAACCTTTAAAATGTTGTTACATTACTAGTAACCTTTACAATGTTGTTACATTACTGGTAACTTTAAAATGTTGTTACATTACTAGTAACCTTTAAAATGTTGTTACGTTACCAGTAACCTTTAAAATGTTGTTACGTTACTGGTAACTTTAAAATGTTGTTACATTACCAGTAACCTTTAAAATGTTGTTACATTACTGGTAACTTTAAAATGTTGTTACATTACCAGTAACCTTTACAATGTTGTTACATTACTGGTAACTTTAAAATGTTGTTACATTACCAGTAACCTTTACAATGTTGTTACATTACTGGTAACTTTAAAATGTTGTTACATTACCAGTAACCTTTAAAATGTTGTTACATTACTAGTAACCTTTAAAATGTTGTTACATTACTAGTAACCTTTAAAATGTTGTTACATTACTAGTAACCTTTAAAATGTTGTTACATTACTAGTAACCTTTACAATGTTGTTACATTACTGGTAACTTTAAAATGTTGTTACATTACTAGTAACCTTTAAAATGTTGTTACGTTACCAGTAACCTTTAAAATGTTGTTACATTACTAGTAACCTTTAAAATGTTGTTACATTACTAGTAACCTTTAAAATGTTGTTACATTACTAGTAACCTTTAAAATGTTGTTACATTACTAGTAACCTTTAAAATGTTGTTACGTAACTAGTAACCTTTAAAATGTTGTTACGTTACCAGTAACCTTTAAAATGTTGTTACATTACTGGTAACTTTAAAATGTTGTTACATTACTAGTAACTATTAAAATGTTGTTACATTACTAGTAACCTTTAAAATGTTGTTACATTACTAGTAACCTTTAAAATGTTGTTACATTACTAGTAACCTTTACAATGTTGTTACATTACTAGTAACTTTAAAATGTTGTTACATTACTAGTAACCTTTACAATGTTGTTACATTACTAGTAACCTTTACAATGTTGTTACATTACTGGTAACTTTAAAATGTTGTTACATTACTAGTAACCTTTAAAATGTTGTTACGTTACCAGTAACCTTTAAAATGTTGTTACATTACCAGTAACCTTTAAAATGTTGTTACATTACTGGTAACTTTAAAATGTTGTTACATTACTGGTAACTTTAAAATGTTGTTACATTACTAGTAACCTTTAAAATGTTGTTACATTACTAGTAACCTTTAAAATGTTGTTACATTACTAGTAACCTTTAAAATGTTGTTACATTACTAGTAACCTTTAAAATGTTGTTACATTACTAGTAACCTTTAAAATGTTGTTACATTACTAGTAACCTTTAAAATGTTGTTACATTACCAGTAACCTTTAAAATGTTGTTACATTACTAGTAACCTTTAAAATGTTGTTACATTACTAGTAACCTTTAAAATGTTGTTACGTTACCAGTAACCTTTAAAATGTTGTTACATTACTAGTAACCTTTAAAATGTTGTTAACATTACTAGTAACATTTAAAATCTTAATACATTATAATCGTTGGTTGAAACTCAGGAATGAACTTTTATTCTAAGTAAATATGAAGAAATCTAACTTGTTCTATTTTTCCTACTATCATTTAATAGTTATTTTTGACATGTATTTTTAAAACTATGACATATTTATGTCATTTCATAAGAGAACACTAACAACATAAAGGTCGACATCAGTTTATATGTAACATAGTCAGTAATGGAATTATGAACTTTAAGACGTTTTAGCATCATATTTACCTCAATAAAACTAATTATTACTCCTTGTATTTTCCTAAATATTGCCAACATACTGACTTCTTGTTGGATGACGTTTCAAGATGCTAACGTGTACCTTCATTATTGGTAGTTTGAAACGTCGTCACAAAATTTCATATACAGAGACATTCAACGCTTTTGGTTTTCATTAAAAGTTTTGAGACTTGTTAGGATCCTTTCTAGTTCACTGAGACTTCTTAATATTCTTTGTACTTCACTAAAATTTTTTAGCACACTTTGTATTTCAGTAAGAGTTCAATAAGATTTTTAACATTCTTTGTACTTCACTAAAATTTCTTAGCACACTTTGTAGTTCAGTAAGGCTTTTTAACATTCTTTATACTTTAATAAAATTTCTTAACATTCTTGGTAGTTCACTAAGACTTCTTAACATTCTTTAGAGTTCACGAAAACTTGTTAACACTCTTTGTAGTTCGTGAAGAACAGTTCTTAACACACTTTGTAGTTCACGAACAGTTCTTAACACACTTTGTATTTCAGTAAGGCTTTTTAACATTCTTTATACTTTAATAAAATTTCTTAACATTCTTGGTAGTTCACTAAGACTTCTTAACATTCTTTGTACTTCACTAAAATTTCTTAACACACTTTGTATTTCAATAAGACTTCTTAATATTCTTTGTACTTCACTAAAATTTCTTAACACACTTTGTAGTTCAGTAAGACTTCTTAACATTCTTTGTACTTCACTAAAATTTCTTAACACACTTTGTAGTTCAGTAAGACTTCTTAACATTCTTTGTAGTTCACGAACACTTCTTAACATTCTTTGTAGCTCACTAAGATATCTTAACATTCTTTGTAGTTCACTAAGATATCTTAACACACTTTGCTTTTCATTATGACTTATCAGCGCTAAGGCGTGTTAGCACTCTTACTGGTTCGCTAAAACTTGCTAACTCTAATTATTTTGCTGCAAAAACGATTTACCCAAAATAAGACGTAAGGAAAACTGATAAAAAATAAGTTTTTTTCTTTCCTCTATCTGAGCTAAAGTATTCTTTTAAAATAACAATAAGATGACTGAGAAGCACTAATCTGGAGAGATAATTAACGTTTTCTGTAAGCAACTGTTGTTTATATTTTAGCATAAGAATTTTGGTTTAGGTTCTGTACAAACACTTGATCATTCTAATTAGTACAGCGCACTAATAATAGCTGAAAAAATGTTTCAAAATGTGTCAGTTTATGATGTATTAATTTTAACTAAGGCAATAAATATATTCAAAGTATTAAAACTACTGTAGCTTTTTAATATATTTTTGTATATCCTAGATTTTATATCCTAAATACACAATTCTGTAATTTTATTTGCTGTTGACAACATCATAACACATTTAGTTTTAGAAGTTTTTTTTCGTTTTCAGGAAGAGAAATATTTGACCATTAAAATCATTCCATGTAATATAAACTAAAGTGGAATAATTACGAACTGTAGTTTTCCTGTTTTAAAACACATTTTCCCATAATGTAGTGTTTCTTGGTACGACAGGTAGAGGGGGATTCTTTGGTAAATCCGAAGTTGTTAGTCTCTCAATCGACAAATACTTTTGTTGTTTGTCCTAAGTTAATAATGATCTGTCATTGCTTGTCATGTTTCATTAGGACGAGGACCAGCTGGTTTTCTGTATTTCAAGTTGTGAAGTTGAAGTGATAATGACGTATTGTTTTCTCTGTTCACATTTAAAAGTGTAATTTTGTGTTAATTTGTTGAGCGTTTCTTATGATCTTGAAACTGACACAAATTAAATTCCAAACATTCTACTGAAATGATGAAACTGAGGACTAAAACCTTGAGTAAGTACATAGTTTTGACTTTCTATTTCAAACAAAGTAAGTCCTTTTAATACATACTTACCAAGGAAAAATATAGCTGACAACGAAGTTTGAATTAATACAATGTATAACCAAAAACATGAAGCTAAAATAGGTTTAACTCATATTTGTTACATTTAGTAGAAAACAAAAGCATAATTAGTAATTATCTTACATTCTTTCAGCTTATTATTATGGTTTCTTTAGAAATTCTCAAAAAATTGTTTTGATTTTTAATTCTTATAACAAGAAATGACAGTTTTAACTTCATAAGATCATACATTTGTTACATGCTGAAGATTATAGTAACCTATGATTAATTAAAAACTGTGTTCTCGTTATTTTAGTCTTGTTTTATCATAGCATGAATTGCAAACTTTAATTTGTGCTTCGTTCTGAGGATGGTCGGTATATAAAGTGGATGACAGACAAAACTACTTTTAATAAACAAGTGTGATAACCGTCATGGCCACATCGTTGGATATTGGCGTTCCTTAACTTATTTCTCTGATAGTAACGTTTAATTTTTCAATTATACACACCATGTTGCTCACAGGAGCCAGGTTTATGTCCCACTTCATGGTCGACACAGTTTTAGATGCGAAGTAATAAAAGAACTCGTGAGAGTTTTACGATTTTAATGATTGGAATGATAAAAACTTAATATGCTTGTAAACTGCACAAAATTTATTTCTCTAATTATGTTGGCTAGTTGTTTAATCTTTTTACTCTATAAAAACAAACATCTGTGTTACGCTAAAGTGTAATAGCAGAATACCCTGAAGTGATAAGTGAGGGAGGAAAATACGTTCTAGGAAATATATATATAATTTTCTTTCCTTATTTAAACTTTTGGTCGATGTATTAAGACAAATTGTGTTAATATGCACATTGTTCGATGTATTGAGACAAATTGTGTTAATATGCACATTGTTCGATGTATTGAGACAAATTGTGTTAATATGCACATTGTTCGATGTATTGAGACAAATTGTGTTAATATGCACATTGTTCGATGTATTGAGACAAATTGTGTTAATATGCACATTGTTCGATGTATTGAGACAAATTGTGTTAATATCCATATTGTTCGATGTATTGAGACAAATTGTGTTAATATGCACATTGTTCGATGTATTGAGACAAATTGTGTTAATATCCATATTGTTCGATGTATTGAGACAAATTGTGTTAATATGCACATTGTTCGATGTATTGAGACAAATTGTGTTAATATGCACATTGTTCGATGTATTGAGACAAATTGTGTTAATATGCACATTGTTCGATGTATTGAGACAAATTGTGTTAATATGCACATTGTTCGATGTATTGAGACAAATTGTGTTAATATGCACATTGTTCGATGTATTGAGACAAATTGTGTTAATATGCACATTGTTCGATGTATTGAGACAAATTGTGTTAATATGCACATTGTTCGATGTATTGAGACAAATTGTGTTAATATGCACATTGTTCGATGTATTGAGACAAATTGTGTTAATATGCACATTGTTCGATGTATTGAGACAAATTGTGTTAATATGCACATTGTTCGATGTATTGAGACAAATTGTGTTAATATGCACATTGTTCGATGTATTGAGACAAATTGTGTTAATATCCATATTGTTCGATGTATTGAGACAAATTGTGTTAATATGCACATTGTTCGATGTATTGAGACAAATTGTGTTAATATCCATATTGTTCGATGTATTGAGACAAATTGTGTTAATATGCACATTGTTCGATGTATTGAGACAAATTGTGTTAATATGCACATTGTTCGATGTATTGAGACAAATTGTGTTAATATGCACATTGTTCGATGTATTGAGACAAATTGTGTTAATATGCACATTGTTCGATGTATTGAGACAAATTGTGTTAATATGCACATTGTTCGATGTATTGAGACAAATTGTGTTAATATGCACATTGTTCGATGTATTGAGACAAATTGTGTTAATATGCACATTGTTCGATGTATTGAGACAAATTGTGTTAATATGCACATTGTTCGATGTATTGAGACAAATTGTGTTAATATGCACATTGTTCGATGTATTGAGACAAATTGTGTTAATATGCACATTGTTCGATGTATTGAGACAAATTGTGTTAATATGCACATTGTTCGATGTATTGAGACAAATTGTGTTAATATGCACATTGTTCGATGTATTGAGACAAATTGTGTTAATATGCACATTGTTCGATGTATTGAGACAAATTGTGTTAATATGCACATTGTTCGATGTATTGAGACAAATTGTGTTAATATGCACATTGTTCGATGTATTGAGACAAATTGTGTTAATATGCACATTGTTCGATGTATTGAGACAAATTGTGTTAATATGCACATTGTTCGATGTATTGAGACAAATTGTGTTAATATGCACATTGTTCGATGTATTGAGACAAATTGTGTTAATATGCACATTGTTCGATGTATTGAGACAAATTGTGTTAATATGCACATTGTTCGATGTATTGAGACAAATTGTGTTAATATGCACATTGTTCGATGTATTGAGACAAATTGTGTTAATATGCACATTGTTCGATGTATTGAGACAAATTGTGTTAATATCCATATTGTTCGATGTATTGAGACAAATTGTGTTAATATGCACATTGTTCGATGTATTGAGACAAATTGTGTTAATATCCACATTGTTCGATGTATTGAGACAAATTGTGTTAATATGCACATTGTTCGATGTATTGAGACAAATTGTGTTAATATGCACATTGTTCGATGTATTGAGACAAATTGTGTTAATATGCACATTGTTCGATGTATTGAGACAAATTGTGTTAATATGCACATTGTTCGATGTATTGAGACAAATTGTGTTAATATGCACATTGTTCGATGTATTGAGACAAATTGTGTTAATATGCACATTGTTCGATGTATTGAGACAAATTGTGTTAATATGCACATTGTTCGATGTATTGAGACAAATTGTGTTAATATGCACATTGTTCGATGTATTGAGACAAATTGTGTTAATATGCACATTGTTCGATGTATTGAGACAAATTGTGTTAATATGCACATTGTTCGATGTATTGAGACAAATTGTGTTAATATGCACATTGTTCGATGTATTGAGACAAATTGTGTTAATATGCACATTGTTCGATGTATTGAGACAAATTGTGTTAATATGCACATTGTTCGATGTATTGAGACAAATTGTGTTAATATGCACATTGTTCGATGTAATGAGACAAATTGTGTTAATATGCACATTGTTCGATGTATTGAGACAAATTGTGTTAATATGCACATTGTTCGATGTATTGAGACAAATTGTGTTAATATCCATATTGTTCGATGTATTGAGACAAATTGTGTTAATATGCACATTGTTCGATGTATTGAGACAAATTGTGTTAATATGCACATTGTTCGATGTATTGAGACAAATTGTGTTAATATGCACATTGTTCGATGTATTGAGACAAATTGTGTTAATATGCACATTGTTCGATGTATTGAGACAAATTGTGTTAATATGCACATTGTTCGATGTATTGAGACAAATTGTGTTAATATGCACATTGTTCGATGTATTGAGACAAATTGTGTTAATATGCACATTGTTCGATGTATTGAGACAAATTGTGTTAATATGCACATTGTTCGATGTATTGAGACAAATTGTGTTAATATGCACATTGTTCGATGTATTGAGACAAATTGTGTTAATATCCATATTGTTCGATGTATTGAGACAAATTGTGTTAATATGCACATTGTTCGATGTATTGAGACAAATTGTGTTAATATCCATATTGTTCGATGTATTGAGACAAATTGTGTTAATATGCACATTGTTCGATGTATTGAGACAAATTGTGTTAATATGCACATTGTTCGATGTATTGAGACAAATTGTGTTAATATGCACATTGTTCGATGTATTGAGACAAATTGTGTTAATATGCACATTGTTCGATGTATTGAGACAAATTGTGTTAATATGCACATTGTTCGATGTATTGAGACAAATTGTGTTAATATGCACATTGTTCGATGTATTGAGACAAATTGTGTTAATATGCACATTGTTCGATGTATTGAGACAAATTGTGTTAATATGCACATTGTTCGATGTATTGAGACAAATTGTGTTAATATGCACATTGTTCGATGTATTGAGACAAATTGTGTTAATATGCACATTGTTCGATGTATTGAGACAAATTGTGTTAATATGCACATTGTTCGATGTATTGAGACAAATTGTGTTAATATGCACATTGTTCGATGTATTGAGACAAATTGTGTTAATATGCACATTGTTCGATGTATTGAGACAAATTGTGTTAATATGCACATTGTTCGATGTATTGAGACAAATTGTGTTAATATGCACATTGTTCGATGTATTGAGACAAATTGTGTTAATATGCACATTGTTCGATGTATTGAGACAAATTGTGTTAATATCCATATTGTTCGATGTATTGAGACAAATTGTGTTAATATGCACATTGTTCGATGTATTGAGACAAATTGTGTTAATATGCACATTGTTCGATGTATTGAGACAAATTGTGTTAATATGCACATTGTTCGATGTATTGAGACAAATTGTGTTAATATCCATATTGTTCGATGTATTGAGACAAATTGTGTTAATATGCACATTGTTCGATGTATTGAGACAAATTGTGTTAATATGCACATTGTTCGATGTATTGAGACAAATTGTGTTAATATGCACATTGTTCGATGTATTGAGACAAATTGTGTTAATATGCACATTGTTCGATGTATTGAGACAAATTGTGTTAATATGCACATTGTTCGATGTATTGAGACAAATTGTGTTAATATGCACATTGTTTGATGTATTGAGACAAATTGTGTTAATATGCACATTGTTTCAGCATATTTGCGAAGAGCTGATTACAACTTCAGACAAAAAAGTTTATAATTTCCTTCATAAAAATACATACACGAATACTTTTTCGCATTCACACTATGTCAATAAACTTATTATGTTTTTATTATTTACATTATTAGTATTTTATATTTTTCACTTAACAATCTGAACACAACCTATTTATGAATAATAATTAGAATTGTTCAGTTAATTAAAATTGAACTATCCCGAGATAAAAACATTTGAAGCCCGGCCTGCCCGGGTGGGTTAAGGCGTTCGACTCGTAATCGGAGGTTCGTGAGTTTGCATCCCCAAACATGCTCGCCTTTTCAGCCGTGGGAGCGTTATAACGTGACGGTCAATCCCACTATTTGTTGTTAAACGAGTAGCCTAAGAGTTGGCGGTGGGTAATGATGACTAGCTGCCTCCCCTCTAGTCTTACACTGTTAAATTAGAGACGGCTAGTGCAGATAGCCCTCGAGTAGCTTTTTGCACGAAATTCAAAACAAACAAACCTATAAGTTGTGCCACCAATAAATCTGACTTAATGTTAATAACAAAATCTGCAACCAACACAAGTAATCACAAACTTTGTTATATTTACACGTTTATTTTTCTGTTTTTAGATTAATGGAAATTTTGAATGTGAAAGATTTCAGACAAACACAGCTACAGCATTATATTTTAATTTTAAATGTTTTGTACTCTTGGATTTTAACAAACAAAGATGAACATACTGGTTTATTGAGCATATTAGCTAATCAGTAGATACAAATAAAATACGTTTTTACAAAAAGTATTATAAATCGAGCTGTCCGTGATTATTTAAATAAAAGGGTACTTCATACATCGACCACATAGGAAGTAAAGAAATAAAAATAACTTTTATTTAGTCACACACCAAGAAACAAGAAATAGAGATGAGAAACCACTTAATTAAAATAACCAATCGTAATTACCCGCAAGTAGAATTGAGACGTGTAGTTAACTCTGCGTGTAGATTACAATTTGTAGTGTATGAATATAGATGTTCTAAGCGTAATTTAGGTTATTATGGGCTCTACAACTAGAATTCAACGCATATTAAAAAACATGTACATTTGATGGAGGGTTACGCAATATTCAGGAATTAATAGACTCGTGTTATGCCAGGGGTGACAATTAACAGAAGTTAACAATATATTAATTAAACTAATATAACTTTAGATTTAATGAACAAAACAGTACATTTCGTTCATTATCAATGATATGGACATTTGGATAAACCGTATTTTTTAAAACAATGAAATACGGGAAAAACATGACTTTATGAGTTCTATAGGTCACAAACAACTAAATGAGTGATGACGTCATTCCTAATCTTCAATGTTTATGACGTAAGACGAATAGCTTACAACGTTCGAACAGGGCTGTGATTAACACAACAGAGATAATGTATTACATAAATTTGTGCTTAACTACAAACAAACAAATGAAGGTAACTTTGAATAATAATTATGCCTAGTTATACCCAATATCATAAATATAACAGTTTTCTTTGCATAATTATATAGATATATATTACTCAAAGCCATAAAATACTGAGAAAATTATATTTATTAAGAAATCACGTCGCCAGTCGTCATCTGTTAATGTAAATTAACTAAATTTACTCTTGAAAAGCAAATAAGTCATTAATGAAATTATTATTATTCATTAATATACAGTTTTCACACCAGGAAGTGTTATCTTACTAAACGAACAGAATATAAGATATTCACAAGTGAATCAACACCATTAACCGAGTTTTTACACCTTTTATTTCTACATTAAACGACTATCTGATGATATCAAGCTGGCTTAAAAAATGTAAATAAAAAACATGCGTTAGGCTTGAGAAAAACTCATGTTAAAAATTGCGTGGAGCCTCGCTTCTTTGGACAAACTGTAATATATTTATTTAATTGAGAGCACATTATGCATACGTATATATCTGTATATTGTGTGCTAAAATAACAACAATTCAAGTGAAGTGTACAGCACAAAGTGAATAAAAAGCTTGAATTTTAAAAATAAACAACTTGTTTGAAAACTTTACAGTATTTATATATATATATAACTTTAACACTGAATCGCGTTTATATATATATACGAGGTCTGTTCAAAAAATACGCGGACTGACGTCATAAAATGTACTTTATTTAGAAGTTACAGGTCTGGGACCCCTTTAAAGTACTCTCCTCCCCAACGCACACACTTATCCCAACGGTGTTTCCACTTGTTGAAACAGTCTTGGTACGCTTCTTTTGTAATGTCCTTCAGCTCCTTCGTCGCATTTGCCTTAATCTCGAGAATTGTCTCAAATTTTCTTCCTTTCAAGGGTCTTTTGAGTTTGGGGAACAAGAAAAAATTGCAAGGAGCAAGGTCAGGTGAGTAGGGGGGGTCAATTTTTCGGTCAAAATCTCGTAACAAGATCCAACTGATATCCCACACTCTTCAGCAAGCTCCCTGACAGTCAGACGTCGATTTGCCCGCACCAGGGTGTTGATTTTGTCGACGTGTGGGTCGTCAGTTAACGTGGAAGGACGTCCAGGACGCTCATCATCTTCAATGGACTGTCGACCATCCTTAAAATGTTCATGCCACTTGAAACATGCCGTACGCTTCATAGCAACATCACCGTAAGCCGTGTTAAGCATAGCAAAAGTTTCAGTTGCAGATTTTCCAAGTTTAACACAAAATTTCACAGCGAGTCGTTGCTCCTTCAGGTTATTCATTCTAAAATCCGCCAAACGAAAAAATCGCACTTCACTTAAAACCGCGTAGCTAATACACAAATGAAGATATCTGCAATCGGGAAATGGCGTCGTAATCAGCTGATCTTTGCAAACCTAGCGACACCAAGCGGATTCCCCTGGAACCAACTGGAGCCGCGCAATTCAAACAGTCCGCGTATTTTTTGAACAGCCCTCGTATTAACCTCTATCTCTGAAAAGGTTTACTTTTAACATTCAAATTTATTCTACCCTGTATGAATAAATAATAACATATATCCAACATATTAACGAGCGTACAACAGAAATTTAAAGAGGTGCTTGGAAAAGAAATATTTCTTTTCTGGAGTAATCCAGTCGAAGTGAGTCAGACTGTACATTAAGCTAGAGAGGGACTAAGCATTGCTAAGGGACCGGTAGTTGTTTGTTTTTTGAGTTTCGTGCAAAGCTACGCGAGGGCTATCTGAGTTAGTCGTCCCTAATTTAGCAGTGTAAGACTAGAGAGAAGGCAGCTAGTCATCATTACCCACCGCCAACTCTTGGGCTACTCTTTTACCAACAAATAGTGGGATTGACCGTAACATTATAACGCCCCCACGGCAGAAAGGGCGAGCATGTATGGGGCGACCGGAATTCGAACCCGCGACCCTCCGATTACGAGTCGAACACCTAAATTCACCTGACCATGCCGAGCCCGGTAGTTTTTACAGAAGATAGTAATTTTTTGTCGTCTTATTATCTTGTATCTTCGTACAATGTATGTTTGTGATATAAAACGTTCCCATGTTTTGGCGAACAGTGACTACGTTAATTTTCAGATCAGTATTATGCACAATGTTTTATGAAATTATAGATTTTGGACTAAATCTTATAGTAAGTTAATACGAACTCTAAATCCAGTCGAAAAGATTTGGCGTTCAAAGATATGAGAACGTCCTCGAGTTATACCTGTTTTGTTTATAGCGTACAAACAGCCAGAAAACATTTTACTTACAATATTAAATCGAATACACTGATTTTATTTCTCACAATGGTTTTTGATACCAATAGTCATATATTCATGCTTTCGTTCATTAAAAACATTGATTTGTTTACCTGATATTAAAACTCTAACATGAAAATAAAAAAATATTGTTATTAAAAACAAACAAAAACACTGTTTTAAGAAATCACAATTATTATGTTTAAATTGACTTGAAAGTAAAACAGTTATGTTTGTTTCAGACGTTGAAAATAGTCTTCTTAAACTTTAATACATTCTAAATGAAAAAAAAATACGACTTATATCAATGAACTATTCTAAACATGTAGAAGACAGAAAACAGGATGAAGAGAACCGTAAGTGTCAGGAACACCTGCCTCTTCTTGTGGTCGTTAAGTTAGACGAATGTTAAATACTCTTAACCAATCACAAGACGTGATCATATCCCTTATTTTATGATTATCCGTCTGTCTGTGTAATGAAGGAACTTTTATAAAAGCAAGAGGTTTTTGTTTATTTAAGCTGTGAGATTTAGTTATTAAAATGAAACACATGAATCAAATCATTATCGTATATTCGTTATATTGTATTTTTTGTGTTTCGATTTAGTGTTAATTTTTTGTACTTCACTAAAGTTGATTTGTATTGTTTTGTTGTACTTCATGAAATACATATGCACAGTTTGAAACGTAAAACTAATTGTGTTTATTTTATTGTTCCAGAATATGCATGGTAAGCTTAAACAAAATCAGTTTTAACTGAAAAAATGCCACAAAATGTTATATGTTTGCTTAAACTGCTTGTAACATTACCAGATTGCTTTCATGAAATAGGTCGTATCCAAATACCTATTTTTCCTCAAATCTTGCACATGGACATACAGTTTTATTTTTTACCCAGACAAATTTTCCAATATATTTTTTCTATACTTTTAACATTTTTCTCTAGAAAATTTTATAAACTTCTGAAGAATAATCCTTATTTTGCTGCCAAAGAAAAATCTCTGGTTTCTCGTCTTCTGTTCTAGCAACATCGACTTATGGAAGTATAGCTCTTCAAGTGTACGCTTATAAGCTGATTACTAAGCGAATTTTTTGTTTGTCAGTTATTAGAAAACGCCACCGTATAGTCTTGAAAAACTACCAGTAGTATTACGTTAGATATAGTGAAAACAACCCGGAGGCAACTCATATCGACAAGTATAATTTGTAAAACAATAAATACTTTCTACGTTATGTTCGATTGTGCATGTGATAGGAAATTACAGAAGTTACATGCTTCGTGCTTGATGAAAGGGCTTAGAATGAAAAAGATATACGTTATTAAGTTAACCCTAAAATTGAAATAAGAAATTGCGGTCTCTACGTTATTAATACCGACCTGGTTTTATAAACATGAATCACTATAATAAAATGTATAACCCTTTATTTATTCTTTTGCTGTGTACATGAACTAAACATTTTTTTTTTTGCAGGCTATACTTAGCACGTATATCTTCCATGCTATGTTTTGAATATTAACTGGAGTTATTAACTGTAAAATCTCCATATGTTCTATTAAAATGATTTTGGAACATCATCACGTCTTTACAGTGCATGTCGCTACGCCTTATTATGCTCTCGATAAAATACGAAAGAACACCCAGCCTTCTTTCTGCATCTTCATTTTCAAGTTGTTGTGCAAGAACAAAGGTTTCTGGCCCGGCATATAAGCATATCATGCTTAAGATATTAATATTGATAAGTTCCTGAGTTATCTCTGGCCACTTCTTTGAAAAGGCCCGGCATGGCCAAATGTGTTAAGACGTTCTACTCGTAATCCGAAGATCGAGTGTTCGAATCCCGGTCGCATCAAACATGCTTGCCCTTTCAGCTGTGGGGGCGTTATAATGTGACGTTCAATCCTACTATTCGTTGGTAAAAGAGTAGCCCAAGAGTTGACGATGGGTGGTGATGACTATCTGCCTTCCCTCTAGTCTTACACTGCTAAATTAGGGACGGCTAGCGCAGATAGCCCTCGTGCAGCTTTGCGCGAAATTCAAGACAAATCAAACAAAAGTTTCTCAGTGCCTTTTTCAGCAGTCCGAAAATATAGACATCCATAGGCCAACGTTTCGTCCGATGACATGAATGGTATATTTTCGTTGAAATAGCATGAAACACTGTTTCATTCTGTAGTTGCTTAAGATATAAGACAGATAAAAGGGTATGTATGGAAAGCACTCTGTGTATAGGTGAATTACGTTGGTTTGCTAGAAGGTTATTCTTAATCACGTTACATTATGATTCCTTGTACACTTTAACGACCTCTGTGAATAATGTTTTTTGGGGCACATGAACGCCTTCTGTGCATAATATGTCGTTGGACACTTGGACGTCCTCTGTGAATAATGTTTACTTGGACTGCTCCTGGAATTTCACTTTTTTCACATTATATTAAATTAGACTACAAGAGATATAGAAGAGATTAAACACAAATTAATCTTCAATTAACAAATAATACATAAGGTTTAGTTGTCAGTTTTATTAGTGTAAGAGTTTTTCCTTTAAAGTTAAACAAACTCTCCAATAATGGTCAATTTTTGAGCCTATCTATGTCACACGAAGAAATGTCAAACAATTGCCATGGTAACTGTAGTCTTATCGTGACAGATTATGTCATTTTTTGTAATCCCACTCTAGTGTCAGTTGTAGACAACAATCTATAACATGTAAAAATATGTTGCATATCTGTTTTCCTGCTTCATAACTGTCTTTCAGACATGGCATGATTTTATCTCTGTTGTACTGGTATGTTCGACACACCAAGTTCTATTATTTGACATTATATCTTAACTAATTTCAGTAGAAACGTGTGTGTAGTCGCAATATTATTAAAAGCATCGTGTTGTTAAATAAAAATATTATTGCTATCAGGGAAACATTTGCTTAATATCACAATTGTGCTTTATGTTGTTTGTCTGTTCTGTTATAACTTGTTTTATTTATGTGCACTAAATATAACGTGAGACATTATAATAGTGTTTGACTGAGTTGATATTTTAAGTATTGTAAATGCTTCTTAGCTTTAGCTATGACATAGTTAAACTGGGGGTTAGTGAATATTCATAGAAAGGAGTTTCAAACGAAGTTTAGCTTCTAGAACAACATCCTCTAACGTTTATTATGCTCTTTCTGAGAGTTATCATTACATTCTCTTGCTTGTCAACATAGTTTCACTTAAACAGATTTCTGCCAATAGTAACGATGCCAGTCTCAGACTATTATTTCTTTTCAAATTTCCATAACTCATTTACTGTACTTAGACGTAACATTCTTGTATATTCAAATACACTGAAGGATATCAAAAGTCCATTGGAGCTGCACTATATTCATTGAGAAGCACGTGGCTGAAATGGATTGCTGTGATTCCAGCCCATCTGACTAACTTTAACATAAAAATTTTCTTTCTTTACGAAACTAACCTCCTTAGTTCTGATTTCCAGCCATCACAAACTTTAATTTTTTGATAACCAGACTAGTTGTCAACGCCCACCATCTTCGGTGTGTACTGTTGGGTTGGAGATTCCTCTTTCATAGTCATGGATTCCTTTTTTGGATGAAAACGTTACTCCGAAGTGGCTTAGGGTGTTAAATTATGTTGTTGATCTAAATTCTATACTGTGGAAGCATTTCTCTAGGAAATAATTGGAATTCGCCTATAACTAACAATATAGATAAGTAGCCTGTGTTCTCTGACGCCACAAGTTGTTTCTTCTGTGGTACATTATTGTATAAATTATTGGTGCTAGAACTGTAATGTATCGTTCGAGCAATGACGTGTAAGCTATTAATCAATGATGTTATATCCTTCACTTAGTTCTGGTTATGACCTACTTACCAATACAATCTTTAATACGAAAAGCGGAAACAAACAACGTAATTAACACCATTGGATTAATCCTAATAATAAACATGACATGTTCTGTTAATGAAGTATTAAAAAATTACAGACATTTATTTTCACCCGAAGACCAACTCCATGTGGATTAGATGAAGGTAGGAGGTATTTGATCTTTCTTACATACGAAAGAGGAGAATTTATATCTTGGTGTTTAAAACGTATTAAGCTTTTCTAATTAGAAAGTTTTACAACTGGTGTTAATTGTATTAAGAGTGCTATTTAAATTAAACTACTTTAACGGTTTTATTATATTTTCCAACTTGGTTATTAAGGTTAGTTTTAATTGTAGGAATAACTATAGGTATAACAGTATGGAGTTATGTATTTATATAATATGACAGTATGTGGCTATGTATTTATATAATATAACAATATGGAGCTGTGTATTTATAGTTATAACAGTATGGAGTATGTATTTATATAATATGACAGTATGTGGCTATGTATTTATATAATATAACAATATGGAGCTGTGTATTTATAGTTATAACAGTATGGAGTATGTATTTGTAGATATAACAGTATGGAGTATGTATTTATAGTTATAACAGTATGGAGTATGTATTTGTAGATACAACATTATGGGCGTTATATATTTATATAATATAACAGTATGGAGTTATGCATTTTTAGATATAAGAGTATAGGGGTTATGTATTTATAAATATAACAGCGTGGGGCTAACTTAAATTAGTCCAAGTTAATGTTTATTTATCAGTGTATGTTGTTAGTACATTTTAGTTGCATAAGTTATTTTGTAACTAGGTTTTTAGTGTTAAACACAAAACTGCACCGTCTCTCTCACCGTGGATATCGGAACCCAATTTTTAATGTTGTATTAGCTCAAACTTTCTCTTAAGCAACTGAGGGATTCTATAGGAGGTTTGATTGATTTTTTCCTGGTTTGGAAACGCTTTGTTAGCTTATGATTCTGGTTAACTGGTTATGTTGATTTATACAAGGTCAATAGTACCAAGTGGCGAATCACCTTTTACTATGAAGTTGTAATTTCAAGTTATTAACCTAACAGGTATATGAAAGTACGTATGAAGCAAAAAATACAAAAGTGATCAAAATGAAATAAACATATCTTAATTTTAAGATACAGAACCAAAGACCTGGTTAATCTTAAATAAAATTCTCAGACACAAGAAACACAAATTAATAGCATCTATTACCTCAAACAGGTGCAACACGTCCAATCTTCAGGAACGTAGAAATATTGCATATACATGTCACAAAATTATTCTTCACTTAGACTTTTTAAATAGTATCATGTGAGATCGTAATGCCAAAATTTTTAAAGCTCAGAGTTTAGCCTAAAGATTCCTATTGTCTAAACTATTAATAAAATTATACGATAAGATTAGTTTGTTTAAACATAATTTATATCACTGAGGTGTCATGTCCTTCACATAAAGCTCTCTGGACATTGTTTTTCAAGAATATGATTTAATATTGTTTATCAAGTGATTCGATTTACCTAAACCTTAAAGGCTAATATTTCCAAAAGGAACATTTTAGTTTTAAAATTTCGTAATAAAAAGTACTTTATCTTAAGAACATTAAACTCAATAAAGATTGTGTCTACAACTTTTAAGGTTCCTCTATTTAATTTGTATCTTTTACATTATTTCGCTGTGTTTTTGCAACCGCAACAATGATGTTATGTCCTATTAACAAAGTTTTGTTTTCACTTACAACTAGAGGAAGGGTTTTTAATTATTGAATTCATTTTCTATGCCATGAGTGTTAATACCCGTATTTAGGTTCATTAAATGTCGTATAATATGTGCTTGACTACCAACATTTTATTTTCTTCTAGGTTTTTTATGACTTATGGCAACGATATTCGTTAACCTTAAAATGACCAAGAATATGTTGAAACATAATCTAATAATATTTCTTGCAATCTGTGTGACAAGTTGATTTTCCTTTGTTTATTGAATTGGTTTGTTTGTTTTAATTTCGCGCAAAGCTGCACTAGGGCTACCTGCGCTAACCACAGACCACCATCTATTGAGCTACTCTTTAACCAACGAATAGTGGGATTGACCTTCATATTAAAACGTCATAACGGTTGAAAGGGCGAGCATGTTTGGTGTGACAGAGATTCAAACCCGAGACCCTCGGATTACAATTCGAGTGTCTTAACCACTTGGCCATATTGGGCTACAGAAAATATATAAAAGCTAAGATTCAAATTAATCTTCAACTCAATGTTTCATTTACATAAGGCATAGTTTCCAATGAAGTATTATTTTCCCTGAAAAGTTTAATATATTTTATCTGTATAGATCCCTTAAAACGTTTATCCCTCCAATCAGGGGCATTATAACCTGGATAAATGAAATGGTTGTCAGCTTTACAGGCATTAAATGAAACTGAGTTAAATAGTGATTTGTCTTCAGAAGTTAATTAAATGTAGCAAGTTTATGATATTTTCGAAGATTGATACACAGTTTTTATCTTAAAACAAATATATTTTAATATACAAACAATAATACAATTTATATTAACGATTATTAAAAATAATAAGTTATATACAAATGTTTCACAAACTTACAAACAGTGTTGAGTCTTTTACCAAATCGGGAAACACCTTCATATCTTATCGAAGGTTCAAGATGAGCGAATTAATTTGGAGTTGTTATAGGCACAACTTACTCAACAGATAACTAGCTAGCTCTTCGCTGATCACACGCGAGTTTTCACGTAGTGTAAGCTACATAACATCTTCCAAGTAACACCAACGTTCGATGTTAATTCATTTGATAAGAGTTAATCACAGTTATAGCCAGTAGGCCAATTCGGATGTTAATAATTTTATTTTCAGTATCAACTCATGCTATTCTTCTAAATAATATTCATGACGGACTATTTACCAGAATATATGTTTATATGTTTATGTATTTTGGTTGAATTAATTTAATAAAGTACGAAAAGAACAGTACACTATTTCGCTAATAAAACCTTTACTGTAAGAAGAGCAACAGATATATTACTTTATCATTATTTGTTCCCTAGGTTAAGTTGTTATAATGGCGCAGTCTAAGATAGGTTTTGAGTATCGTGAGTTTAAGAAAGACTACAAAACTCGTGCTATCCTATAGAGTAACATTAATGACATGATATTCTATCCTTACCTCGACTACAAGTTCTTAATGAAATAACAGTTGTATTAAAATTTCGGTATCGTGTGTCGTTCCTTACATTACCATCCTTGATGTCCTTATGTTTGTATCAATCGTGCATGATGTCTCAATGTATGACTGGCTCTTTAGGGGCCATTTTGTCAACTTTTTAAACTGTAGCACAAGTTTCAGATATGCTCTACAGAAAACAGCAAGTTGGTGTCTAATGCACAGTTGTAATCGTAATATAATTTTAAACTGAATGTTAAATGAAACAGCTTGATGTGCATAAGTGAAACGTTTCGTTAAGAAACGTCCACTATATTTGATCATCTTCGCTTACAAACACCGTCTTTTTCAGGTCCCTTTTATAACAACTTTGTGCCATAAAATTAAAATTATCGTGTGTCTCTTCTCAAATTTCTCCATATAAAACAGAATCTCTATTTTAGATTTATTGTTGCTGTTGCATTGTTTCATACAATATATTAATCGATAAGAGCAAACATATCTCTGTGCTACATCTCATGTTTTGTTCAACTTATGCTTTAGCATGGTTGTATTATGTATTTTATATAACTGTCACGAAGCGCTTATTTATGTATGAACGGAATACTACTCAGCTAGGAAACAAAACAAGATTAGAGAATTATTCATATGTAAAGAACAGAAATAAATACAACAGTCCAACGCTGGTACAGCGTTAAGTCTACGAATGTAAAACGCTAAAATCAGGGATACAATTCCCTGGGTGAAGTCAGCAGATAGCCCGATGTGGCTTTGCTATACGAAAACATACACAAATACAATAGACCTAGGTTAAAATTACGTAACTTCACGTATTGTTTTTATTCTTGTATTCACTGTCATTACCCTGTCTCTTGTCTTGACTTCTCTTGTATTCACTGTCATTACCCTGTCTCTTGTCTTGACTTCTCTTGTATTCACTGTCATTACCCTGTCTCTTGTCTTGACTTCTCTTGTATTCACTGTCATTACCCTGTCTCTTGTCTTGACTTCTCTTGTATTCACTGTCATTACCCTGTCTCTTGTCTTGACTTCTCTTGTATTCACTGTCATTACCCTGTCTCTTGTCTTGACTTCTCTTGTACTCACTGTCATTACCCTGTCTCTTGTCTTGACTTCTCTTGTATTCACTGTTATTACCCTGTCTCTTGTCTTGACTTCTCTTGTATTCACTGTTATTACTTCTGTCTCTTGTCTTGACTTCTCTTGTATTCACTGTCATTACCCTGTCTCTTGTCTTGACTTCTCTTGTATTCACTGTCATTACCCTGTCTCTTGTCTTGACTTCTCTTGTATTCACTGTCATTGCCCTGTCTCTTGTCTTGACTTCTCTTGTATTCACTGTCATTGCCCTGTCTCTTGTCTTGACTTCTCTTCTACTCACTGTCATTACCCTGTCTCTTGTCTTGACTTCTCTTGTACTCACTGTCATTACCCTGTCTCTTGTCTTGACTTCTCTTGTATTCACTGTTATTACCCTGTCTCTTGTCTTGACTACTCTTGTATTCACTGTTATTACCCTGTCTCTTGTCTTGACTTCTCTTGTATTCACTGTCATTACCCTGTCTCTTGTCTTGACTTCTCTTGTATTCACAGTCATTACCCTGTCTCTTGTCTTGACTTCTCTTGTATTCACTGTCATTACCCTGTCTCTTGTCTTGACTTCTCTTGTATTTACTGTCATTACCCTGTCTCTTGTCTTGACTTCTCTTGTACTCACTGTTATTACCCTGTCTCTTGTCTTGACTTCTCTTGTACTCACTGTCATTACCCTGTCTCTTGTCTTGACTTCTCTTGTATTCACTGTCATTACCCTGTCTCTTGTCTTGACTTCTCTTGTACTCACTGTCATTACCCTGTCTCTTGTCTTGACTTCTCTTGTATTCACTGTCATTACCCTGTCTCTTGTCTTGACTTCTCTTGTATTCACTGTCATTACCCTGTCTCTTGTCTTGACTTCTCTTGTATTCACTGTCATTACCCTGTCTCTTGTCTTGACTTCTCTTGTATTCACTGTCATTACCCTGTCTCTTGTCTTGACTTCTCTTGTATTCACTGTCATTACCCTGTCTCTTGTCTTGACTTCTCTTGTATTCACTGTCATTACCCTGTCTCTTGTCTTGACTTCTCTTGTACTCACTGTTATTATTCTGTCTCTTGTCTTGACTTCTCTTTTACTCACTGTCATTACCCTGTCTCTTGTCTTGACTTCTCTTGTACTCACTGTCATTACCCTGTCTCTTGTCTTGACTTCTCTTGTACTCACTGTCATTACCCTGTCTCTTGTCTTGACTTCTCTTGTATTCACTGTCATTACCCTGTCTCTTGTCTTGACTTCTCTTGTATTCACTGTCATTACCCTGTCTCTTGTCTTGACTTCTCTTGTATTCACTGTCATTACCCTGTCTCTTGTCTTGACTTCTCTTGTATTCACTGTCATTACCCTGTCTCTTGTCTTGACTTCTCTTGTACTCACTGTCATTACCCTGTTTCTTGTCTTGACTTCTCTTGTATTCACTGTTATTACCCTGTCTCTTGTCTTGACTTCTCTTGTATTCACTGTCATTACCCTGTCTCTTGTCTTGACTTCTCTTGTATTCACTGTCATTACCCTGTCTCTTGTCTTGACTTCTCTTGTATTCACTGTCATTACCCTGTCTCTTGTCTTGACTTCTCTTGTATTCATTGTCATTACCCTGTCTCTTGTCTTGACTTCTCTTGTATTTACTGTCATTACCCTGTCTCTTGTCTTGACTTCTCTTGTACTCACTGTCATTACTCTGTCTCTTGTCTTGACTTCTCTTGTATTCACTGTTATTACCCTGTCTCTTGTCTTGACTTCTCTTGTATTTACTGTCATTACCCTGTCTCTTGTCTTGACTTCTCTTGTACTCACTGTCATTACCCTGTCTCTTGTCTTGACTTCATTAGTTTTGCTTTCTTTTCATTTATATTTTGTTTAAAACAACTTAGTATTAAAGATTATATTTTATACTATATTTCAATTTATGAACTAAAACTTAATAATATAGTTTCAAATTGTCGTATTTATAGTCAGAACAGACGCTATTACCATTACTGACTTCAAGTTTGTGTGAAATATTCGAAGTGAAGTTCGAAGTTAATCAAGAGACTGATTTCTCTTTACTCTTAATGGCTGTAATGACAATCTCCAAGTTCACCCGAAGGTAATTAAATAATCATGAAGTCTTCAGTTGGCGATGAAATCCATAGCACACATATCCGAAACGTAATAATCGCAATTATCAATAACGCCTGACAAATACACAGATATTAAAACTTATTTTAAATCTGACATAATACGGAATTACGTAAAATATTACATTAAAGAATCTGCAAACGCCTTCGACAAATGCTGATATTACAACAACGAATATGCTACGATTCCAGCCATAATGTGTAAAATAAACCAGCATTACTTCGAGTTCAAGTCAAGTAAACATTGGTTTCAGTACTGAACAAATTTGGACAGATATATTTTTTGGCAAACTACAAAACTGTTTTACAGCATGATGGTTTCATCAGACGTGCTTACTTTCATCTGTGTAAAAGGTTTAAGTGAATCATGCATACCACGAGAAATGACACTCCTGTTTGTACAATTCAGGCATGACGTATTTCTATCTCTTCCACAAACCTTAGCAGCTTTAAAAGTTACCGAATATATATTGATGTACGAGAAAATTAAATTTTCTTTTTTTTTTATTATATGTCAGCGCAAACCTAATAATTCTTCTAGCCGAGAGAGTTTAAATATTAGATTTTATCAAAGGTTTAAGAATTGTAAGAAGTATTATATATTGAATTTTCAAATCTCATTAATGTGCAAATTAAAAAATGTTCATTTATCTACTTTCGTATAGATTAGTCCAAGCTACTAATAACTGTATTAGGCCTCTCTTGTTATTATGATTCTAATCAACATTAACGTTGATTTATATCTACCCAACAATGTTGGAATTGTAACGGATTTACTTTAATATCGATATTTCTAAGAATGTGTGTTTATACGTATGTAGAAATACGTGTAACTTATGCTGTTAAACATTTATTGCGAAATTCCCGCCTGTTCTCTCAATGTGGGCTCGGCATGGCCAGGTGGTTAAGGCACTCAATTCGTAATCTGAGAGTCGCGGGTTCGAATCCTCGTCACACCAAACATGTTCGCCCTTTCAGATTGGGGGGGGGGCGTTATATGTGATGGTCAATCCCATTATTCGTTGGTAAAAGAGTAGTCCAAGAGTTGGCGGTGGATGGTGATTACTAGCTACCTTCTCTCTAGTCTTATACTGCTAAATTAGGGACGGCTAGCGCAGATTGTCCTATTGTTACTTTGCGTGAAAATCAAAACAAACCAAACCCTAAATTTGTGGGAGGTTCTCGAGTGTAAGAACCATCAATGTACTCTGTGTGTATGTAAAATACTAGTGATTGTAGTATTTTACACGCTAACAGGAAGTTTTGTATTATTGGTTTGCTACAGCTAGTTTATTATGTACCTTGGACGCTATAACTGTGATGAACACTATCAATCGAGAAACTACAGGTATTTGACCAGGAACATTTATAGATTTCGAACATTAGAAACTATTTAACTTCAGACGGTTAACTTCGGACGTTAGTAATTTTAAGAAGACATTATATAAATTCAGCTGTGGAAACTCACGTGACACCAGCCAATAAAAGAGTGTGTGTGTGTTCTCTTATAGCAGATAGATCGATGTGGCTTTGCTATAAGAAAAACACACACCAAATTGTAATCCATAATATAATGAGTTGATAAGTTAGCCAGAATACATTGTAATCCATAATATAATGAGTTGATATGTTAGCCAGAATACATTGTAATCCATAATATAATGAGTTGATAAGTTGTAATACATAATATTATACAAATACAATAACGGTTTTACTGCAGTCTTCTGAGTACTCTCACAAAGGAGAAATTTGTGAAGATTTCTAGTTATTTTTATTGTTTAATTAATTAATAAGTAGCTTTAATCTCGTGCACTTATTCATTCAGTTACTTTTGACTATTTTATTTTACTTACTATTCACTTTAGTGATGGCGCAATTTTTCTACAAGCCAAAATTTTTCCCATAATACTTTTTTTGTTTGTTTTAGAATTTCGTGAAAAGCTACACGAGGGCTATCTGCGCTAGCCGTCTCTAATTTAGCATTGTAAGACTAGAGGGAAGGTAGCTAGTCATCACCACCCACCGCCAACTCTTGGGCTACTCTTTTACCAACGAATAGTGGAATTAACCATCACATTATAACGCTTCCACGGCTGACAGGGCGAGCATGATTGTTGCGACGGAGATTCGAACCTTCGACCCCTAGATTACGAGTCGAACGCCTTAATCCACCTAGCCATGCCGAGACCCCATAATACTTAGTATGTGCATAAAGAGAAACTAAATATTTACTTTTAGATATTCCCAAATGCTTTATTTAATCTTGTACTTCCACAACTGTTATTTGTTTAGTTCTTGTTAAGACATTTATTAATATTTGTTAGTTACACAAAAACGTCATAATGTTGTTCCCATAGAAAAACACTTCAAAACTTTGTTTTTGTTTTCATTCTTCCTTCCTTTAATATAACAAAGCTATTCAAAGTGCTTTTTAGTGTATTAAGAAGACAAGGTGATAGGACCTATGTATGAAAAAAAAACTTAACAATTTTATATTTAAAACGAGATTTTAGTGATAATCAGAAAACCCTCTGTAATTGGCGATTATGTAACGAATAAACAAAACTTAATTTTTCGTTTACAAATAGTAGTAACATAAGGTGATAGACCTCCTTTTATTAACGTTTAGAAACGAAAATTGTGTCATTGTGGACATCTCATTGTTGTAAATGAAATAAAACATTAGAGCATTGTGCTCTATATTTTAGTTGTAGAATTTTAATCACAGTAGATGGGGTGCTAGTACCCTGGACGGAAGTTATATAAATTCATGATTACTGAAAGGTTACCTTAGAATATAAAAATGTTTTCCCCTTATGTATATATACATATAATTTAAAAAAGAACAGAAAAAAACAAATTGTGAAACCGTAAATATGAATATACCTCTCATGGACGCAACAATTCTTCAAGCCAAATTTCGTGAAGATCCATCCACACCCTGCGAACTATTTATATAGATATACAACAGACAGTATTATTATATTTGTATAGGTGGCACCAGCATTTAGATATACGTGTGATGTATTCATGACGTCATATCTGCACTCTGAGAATGGAGAAAAATAAAGTTCTCCGTGGAAGGAAAGAAAGGCGAAACGGGAAAATCGCGATCCCTGTTGCAAATCTACATAAACACAGGGTAAAAATTTCGCAAAGTTTGGATTGCATATTGCGTAATAGGAAAGGTTTTCCAGTATCATTCAAGCAAGAGTTCCATAATAGTGTGATGTTATTATATGCAGACCCTGAAGTGCTTGGCAGGTTAGAAACGCTTAGAGTCTTCATTAATTTATTATAAGCCTTTTTTACACGAAGAATATAATCTGAGTATTGTGAGACAAAATTACATTGATTTGAATCACTAAAATAATAACCAAATAAGATCTTTATACGATACGAATAAGGTTTTGTCGGAGTAGACTATTGGATTCCACACTGGATTGCTTTTTTTTTACTTTACTACAAATGTTAACGTAAATGATACAAATTATAGAAATTAAGAATCCAAGTTTATTTTTTGTAAATTCAGTTATCTTTTGGAGGCAAATCAGTAAGGAATTTCATGATGTGATAGGACGTAATAAGTTAGTAGAGTCAGAACAATCTATTGTGTGACATAAATGCACTGGATGTAAGCAAGTAGTCACTTGTGGATCTGGTTATTAAAGGTTCGAGTCGCGATAAAAGCTGAGCACATTTAGCACTTCATGTGGCCTTACAACAATGACAGTTAACCAGCCTTTATACAGTTTGACGGTAGCCGCACTGATGATAGATGCTTTTGATGGGGCAGCAGTTCGTGTTATTAGACATATCAGAAACCCAGGGGTCTCTGACCTGACTGAGTCGTCCATGAAACAAATAAGGCTCCATTCAGGCTGGAAATATCAAAATTTAAATTGAATAAGTTAATATCATGTGTATTATTATTGTAAATTTATTAAAGACGATTCCGCTAAATGTGTTTTATATACGTCATGCTATGAATATTCATTAACTAGCTAATATGTATATATATATATACACACACAAGCTATATATACATATATATACCTGTGTTTCTGGCCGTACGTATTGTACTTATAGAAACATTGTTTTTTGTTTAACCCCCTTCATTCATTCCATTGTGCAAGTCCTGCAATCCTTTGGAGGCATAATTATGTGTGTGTTTTCTTATTGCAAAGCCACATCAGGTTATCTGCTGAGCCCACCGAAAGGAATCGAACTCCTGATTTTAGCGTTGTAAATCCGTAGACATACCGCTGTACTAGCGGAGGGGGCACATATTTATGTTTCTTTTTTAGTATTAAAGAGGAAAATACCAATTTATGTTTATAATTGATTTATAATTATACATAGCTTAGCAGACAGCACTTACCAAGACATTTCTGTTAAACATTTGGTGATCGTATATTAGAGGAATAAAACACATAAGTATCAAGTTATCCAAAATGGCGAGTTTTGTGTAAAAAGTGTTTTATTTTCATATTTTTTTAATCCTAGCACCTAGTCGAAACGAATGTTGCCTGTTTACTTGTTCCATCTTCGTTCTTCTGAACACATAATAGGAAGAAACAAGACACACATCTAGAATTGGTTTGTTTTCAACTTTTGGTCGTTTCTTCTGCACATTTACGACCACGCTAAAGTCGTATATTGTTAACAAAGATATCCCCGTCTACACTTAGCTATAAATACATGTTTCAGTTGACGTGTATTTTTCTTTAATATTATTCTTTCTCACAAGTCACGTTAACAGAGGAATATTTCAAAACTGCTTTGACAGCAATGTCATTGTGCATGCCGTACATGTCCAGTTCCAGCATCCGCACAAATCACTTTTGTTTGTCTTTTCTCTGAAAAGCACGTATGTAGTCAACTCTTGTACACCTCTGTACTATTATCTAAGGGCCATTAGAGAAACTTGAGTCTCTAAGAAAACGTTAAGGAAACTTAAGAAATCCTGTTCAGTTGAGAGAGTTTATTACCTGAAAATAATGACACAATTTAATAAAGAACAACCTAGAAGATAATTCGAGTTTAGTTATTCTTATGCGCGTCATATGGTTCTTAGTCTAAAATTAATAATTTCCTATCTTCATAAGTCACCTTTACACAATCGCTTCATCAACAGTTTCTATTCTACTTTATATATTAATTTTACGAAATGTAAATTCATATAAAAATAAAGTCACTCAAATCAGAAATTAATTAGTAAGAATCAGATAAAGCTGTGTTAATAATGTTATAAAATAACATTATTTTTTTAGTATAAGCATTACGCCGTAATTTAACGAAATAACTTGTATTTCTTTTTATTTCAGTGAAATTAATTTTCTTTTTAAACAGAATCTATACGGATGTGCCAAATTCTCTATAAAATGGTGACTTTGATATTCTTGAATTTTTCATACTAAACACACAAAAAAAAATCTAAGTGTCTGTCTGTTTGTCTGTTATATAGCTACTCTTATATCTCTAGGCAAACCTCAAATAGACTTTTTAGGGTAATAGTTTGAAACTATTGCAATAATACGTAAACTAACTTGACGTTTCTACTCCAACAGCCACTATAAGACTGATCTAAAAATTTGTTTTGTTTCTTTTTGTTTACTTATACCCGCTTCCTACTTTCACTAGTGACGTTTCGAGTTTAACACGTAAGATATTTTCACTTGCCAATGACCGTCAATTAATTAACCATGCAAACACTAGAGGAAAAACATTAAGACCTAAGTATTTGAAAGAGGTAAAAGCACCTTTACCGTCGCTACTTTGGCCGCTACCTCTTCAAACAAAGTAACCATGACCATCACACAACATACATCATGTTTTATGTATATAGATATTAAATTTTTAAGCCCTGTATTAAACATTTGATGATGTAATAATAAATACTGTAATAATATGTTGCATTTTAAATAAAATGTGGTAAAATTAGGATACTTGGGATATTTATTATAGGAATCACCCCCCCCCCTTCCCACACACACACACATATTTAAAATATATTATATTTAGAAGTTACGGTAGCTAAAATAACTGATTTTTCAGTTTTTGAAATTGTCTTTCAGCTGTTTTATGATAACCTCGTGAACACTGTTCACACTATTATTTCCGCTAAATGTCCTAATATTCATTCACTGCTATTAAACATTCGGGCAAAATCCTATTGGTGTATAAATACAGATATTAAAATGAACAAAGGAACTACTTTATTACATATATTACACTTAAAAGGAGATAATAACATTTAACACTTAAAATGAGTTAAAAAGACGAGTCAGACATATAACACTTTGGAAATATTGCGTTAACTTAATTACTAAGTTTTCTTGGACAATTTCCGCGTGGAATTGTTTCATTTGTTTCCTTTTATACAAATTGTGATTTAATGTATTTGTCTAAAAAAAAAAGAACTTTCACAAGTAAGCAGATTTAAAAATAAGCAGTATCCTATCTAGTTACTATACTCTCTTTCAGATGGTCACAGGATTACTTTCAGCTGTGAGATTCACATGGAACATAATCTGTATTCTATATCCAGTTACATACTGAACGGTATAACACATTGTACACCATTTGTGTCGATACAAGAGTTGACAAATAAAGTCATGACTGAGATGCTAAGCCTACTAGAATTTGCTGTTTCTATAATTCTTCAATAAAAGTAATAAGTTTCGAACGAAGATAAAGTATGTTATTATTTCCGTGACAAATAATATCTTATAATAAATTATAGTTGACTAAAATACGGGATCTCAGGTAAAGATTAGAGAAATGTAAAAAGGAAACGTCTGTACAGTTCTTGTAAAATAATTCCGTCTTTAACAGAACGAAATAACATAAACAAGATATCGTATGAAACAAATTACTTTCCATTATTTATATTAACCAGCTTTATTTCTAAAGTTGAATCTGAGAAATTCCTCCAAGATATAAGGAATTTACAATTCTAATAATATTAAAAAACAAAACAAAAGAGAATCTTCAATAGTCGCGGTAGTAATTAGATCTCAAAACAGTCAGGAGATGGAGCTCAGAAGTAAACGTTTGTACTAAGAATAGCGAGTTGAATCATTTTACTATTTCTGGAGGTACAACACAGTAGCACAGAGTGTGACATGACAGATACTTAATTTATCGCTGTAAAGAATATATCTCAAACAACTTATTTCTCTGTGCCCAACAGCATCAGGTACGGAGTCCCTAATTTTGCAGTGATGGACTAGAAAAAAAAAACAGCTAGTCTACACTGCCCATCACCAATTCAAGAGTTACTCTTTTACAAACGAATAATGTGATTGACCGTCACAGTATAAAGTACTCATGTCTGAAAGAAATATAATGTTCGGTGACGTCAAGTCGAACCCGTAACCCTCAGATTGCGAGTCAAACGATCTAACTGCTATACCATGGCAGGGCTTGTTAATAATGTTTTTAGCATGCTTTTAGAAATTAAAAAGTAAACTTGAAAAGTAAACCTAATTAGCTTGCTTTCGTAATTAACTTATTTGTTTACATCTACATTGTTAGATTAAATGAAAAAGAATAAATGATAATTGTTAAACTTTATTTCTTATGCAAATGTTGAGCGCTAACAGGATAAATACCAATCAAATGTTTGTTAAAATCTAATAATCAACGGCTTTAATGAACTTCATTGTTTATCTTAGTGCAAAGTTACACGACAAGATATCTTTGTCTTCTCCACCACGAGGTATCGAAGCCCCAGTTTTAGCGTGGTATATCCGCAAACTTAATGATGAACCACTGATGGATTATTGTAAAAACAATTGTGTATTTTTTTGTGGAAGGAAAAAATAGTTAATATATTAAACAAAAGTAGGAGTGTTTAACTATATTGTAGCATTTAACAGTACTGTAGTTTTTAATTATATACTAGTGTTTAATAATATAGTAGTGTTTAACTATATAGTAGGGTTTAGTCTATATGGTAGTCTTTAACTATATAGAAGTGTTTATCCATGTAGTATTGTTTAACTATTAGTGGTGTTTAACTATATAGTAGTGTTTCACTATATTGTAGTCTTTAACTGTATACTAGTGTTTAACTATGAAGTAATGTTTACCCATATTGTTGTGTTTAACTACATAGTAGTGTTTATCTGTATTGTAGTGTTTAGCTATATAGTAGTGTTTATCTATATTGTAGTGTTTAACTACATAGTAGTGTTTATCTATATTGTAGTGTTTAACTACATAGTAGTGTTTATCTATATTGTAGTGTTTAACTACATAGTAGTGTTTATCTGTATTGTAGTGTTTAACTACATAGTAGTGTTTATCTATATTGTAGTGTTTAACTACATAGTAGTGTTTATCTGTATTGTAGTGTTTAGCTATATAGTAGTGTTTATCTATATTGTAGTGTTTAACTACATAGTAGTGTTTATCTATATTGTAGTGTTTAACTACATAGTAGTGTTTATCTATATTGTAGTGTTTAACTACATAGTAGTGTTTAACTACATAGTAGTGTTTATCTGTATTGTAGTGTTTAACTACATAGTAGTGTTTATCTATATTGTAGTGTTTAACTACATAGTAGTGTTTATCTATATTATAATGTTTAACTACATAGTAGTGTTTATCTGTATTGTAGTGTTTAGCTATATAGTAGTGTTTATCTATATTGTAGTGTTTAACTACATAGTAGTGTTTATCTATATTGTTGGGCCATTGGAGTTAAAATGAGATTATGGAAGGCATGAATACATTTTTAATATTGGAACTTAAAATATTTTATATTCGCGAAAAACACACAGCCTTCCTTTTCTGACATCATTAATAATAATGTCGTGATTCATTCCACGCTCACGTTATACGTATTTGTAAAATTCATTTACGTGGTATCATCAATACGTGTAGACAACGACCGTACACGTTTTCTGTCTGAAAATGTTGAAATATTTTGATTCAAAATTATATTTTACCCACAATGAAGATTCTTCGATGTTTGTTTTTCGGTTAACTTCAAATTGTTTGATGATATGTTAATTTTTTTTTCAATTTCTTCGATACAACAGAGATTTGGATTGAAGAAAGTATAAAGGGTTATATTCAATTTTCAGAATAATTCCTTAACAACGAGTACGTGAAAATCTCAATAACGAATGTATTGATTTGACTTTGTTTGAAATAAATCAAGCAATGGATAACCATGGATAACTTCATGGTAGTAGTTTTTAAATTTTACACTTTGAAATTATACTGCGTGAAATGAACAACATACTGGTACAGACACACTAGTAAAGAGTGCATTAATATCCTCCGAAAAGTCAGAACTCACGTTGTCTTCAAACGTTTTGGACATTATCGATATATGACCTACATATTTTCGTCACATTAAAGTTATGTCTTCTTGTTAATATTTGCGTATATTCATAATTCTCTTCACGTGTTCACTGAATTACGTACTCGGTATGCGAGACTAAGGAAAACAGATTTATAATGTAATGTAGGAATGTTCGCCTTCTCAGAACGAGAGTTTTCGGTATATTTAAGCGATGGAATTTTGTCTGATAATTTATCGATTGGAAGAAAAGATGCAAAGATGGGTTGTGATTGACAAATACGATGTTTATTGCCCTATGAACTGCCAATCTAAAAGAACTGTCGAAATAAAAGACTTAATTAGATGTAAAACAGTCAAAAACTGAACTGAAAAGTGACTTGATCTGTTTGACAAACAAACACTTTTACGTTTCTTTCAGATCTTACTGGTCTCAGGGATTTCTTATTATTCATCGGGACTCGATCCATGTTTTGGACCGGGGAGATTCAGGAGCAGCATTGACTTCTTCCTACGTGTCTGGTTTTACTTGTTTGTTGTTTTGAATTTTGCGCAAAGTTACACGAGAAGTAAAGCAGTGTCAGACTAGAGGGAAGGCAGCTAGTCATCACCACCAACCGTCAACTCTTGGGCTACTCTTTTACCAACGAATAGTGGGATTGACGGTCAAATTATAACGCTCCCTTCGGCTAAAAGGGCAAGCATGTTTGGTGTGACGGAGATTCGACACTCAGATTACGAGTAAATTGCCTTAATAATCTGGCCATGCTGGGCCTAATCTCTCATGAATTGGTATTTTATTTGTACACTATCTAAACTCTAGGTAATTGACCTTATCATATTCTCCACTACCTCTAGGTAATGACCCTTGTCACATTGTTCATCACCTCTAGGTAATGACTCATGTCTCTTTGTTCGTTACCTCTAGATAATTATCCATGTCACTTTGTTCATCACTTCTAAGTAATGACCTATGTCACATTGTTTGTTACCTCTTGATAATGACCCTTGTCACATTGTTCATCACCTCTAGGTAATGACCCTTGTCACTTTGTTCATCACTTCTAAGTAATGACCTATGTCACATTGTTTGTTACCTCTTGATAATGACCCTTGTCACATTGTTCATCACCTCTAGGTAATGACCCTTGTCACTTTGTTCATCACTTCTAAGTAATGACCTATGTCACATTGTTCCTTACTCACTGTATGTTAAATTTTTGTCAATTGTTCACAGTTTTAATTAACATGCCTTTTCCGTGCCATGAAGTAATACTATCTTGTATATTCTCACTAGCTTCATTTATGTATGATCGCACTATTAGTCCGCGTTCACAATATAGTTCCACTAAGCAGTCACACGCCTTCCCTCTAGTCTTACACTGCTAAATTAGGGACGGATCGGTGCAGTGGGCTAAAAACCTGCTCACTTAAATACTTCTTGAAGAATCCCCAAGCGATTGCGGCCCTATGATCCTAGATGGAATCTAATGGTGATAACTAAGTAGTCACACGCACATAATTCCATTTTTACATACAAAACCATTTTATAAGAGAGCTACGTCTGTGTCTAGGTTTCAGGTAGTCAAGCATTGTGTGGGAAGAGATACTTAGTGCTTGGTTCATCGTGTATTATGCAACTCTACAATTTACTAAAAATAATTAATTTTTATTAATAATTCTATTACAATATTGAAGGAGTTATCCACGAGTCTGTCTGGTACTGTTGGCATGTTTGAATAGTTATGTAGAAATACCAAGTTTGTTGATCGTGGGAATGTATACACTTTCGTTAAAATATAGTTTTGTAATTGTCATAGTTTGTTGATGTGTGGTTTTTGATACATTTATCCATGTTATACAGACATATTCTACGACTGGTTTTATGAATGTTCTTTAAATTTGTAATATTTTTTTTGGTGAGTTATATGTTTGTTCCCAGTAAGTTTCTAAAGTAACTAGCTTGTTTCCATATTCTGGGTTTTATGCTATTGATGCATGGTATCTAGTTTAATTGTAAGCCAAACATAATACCTAATACTTTTGCTAATGTTGCTGCCCGTTAGAGAATGTCATCTTAATATGACTATGCTATAAGTTAGTTTATTTTGTAAATAATATGATTTGTGTTTTGTGCGCATTAATTGTAATTCTATTTCTTTTGGTAATGGTTGTGTGTAGGTTAAGGGAGAACCGATTTCAGAAACTTAATCGATGTAGGAAATGGCATATTTCAGGCTATCTGTGCCAGTTAGGAGTATGACCAGCATATTTCAGGCTAGCTCTGCCAGTTAGGAGTAGGACCAGCATATTTTGAGCTAGCTGTGCCAGTTAGGAGTAGGACCAGCATATTTCAGGCTAGCTGTGCCAGTTAGGAGTAGGACCAGCATATTTTGAGCTAGCTGCGCCAGTTAGGAGTATGACCAGCATATTTCAGGCTAGCTCTGCCAGTTAGGAGTAGGACCAGCATATTTCAGGCTAGCTCTGCCAGTTAGGAGTAGGACCAGCATATTTTGAGCTAGCTGCGCCAGTTAGGAGTATGACCAGCATATTTCAGGCTAGCTCTGCCAGTTAGGAGTAGGACCAGCATATTTTGAGCTAGCTGTGCCAGTTAGGAGTATGACCAGCATATTTCAGGCTAGCTGTGCCAGTTAGGAGTAGGAACAGCATATTTTGAGCTAGCTGTGCCAGTTAGGAGTAGGACCAGCTTGGTTTCCGACAGCTCTTATTATTAAACATGACTGTCGGGTCAATTAACTCCAACGGTGAACTTGATGGCCACTAGAACCGAAGAAAATAAAAGGAAACACATATATGTAAAAACATATAGGAGCTCCTCTACATAAAATAATTTCTCAACCCAAACCAGCCGTTTTTACATATATATTTTACTCTACAACTGGGTTTTCTTATAATCATTAATTATTAAAAGAAAACAAAAACCCAGAAAAACTTAGCAATACTTAAAGAAGTCACGAGCTGTAGGACTTCGTTTTTTCTTGATTATTAACGAATTTTGATTTTTTTTTCATTTAAAATCAAATAAAATTCACAAAACACAAGAACATATAAGATCTAAAATTTGAAACCGCTATAATTTATGACTTAAATAACTACACCCAATCAATTTTTTTGTTTTAATCCAACAAGCATTTCACAATAACTGAAGATGCTGAAAATGCGAAAAGGATTCATATAGAACACTTGAAGACTTGGCTAAGTAACCACTTCATGGGAGCTTGTCCAGCAATGGTCTGCAAAATACGAGTGTTTATATTTTCCAAATATAAATTTCATTTAAAGGAACATCGATATTAAAATAGATCTATAACAGTAAATCTCTTGCAATCAACATGGAAAGAACGTGCCCTCAAATACTACGTAGAAGTCTATACTCGGACAGATTTGTCTTTTAATATTGTTTCGTAAAGGACTGTTTTATTTGAACAACTTTCAGACCCGTGCGAGTCTAAATTGCGTAGCATATACATGATAATTATATTGCTTCTACACGACTAGTGGATCTGGCGTGACTTAGTGGTTAAGGCACTCCACTCGCAAGCTAAGGGTCGCACTTTCTAGCCTCCGACAATAAACATGTCGCGTTTTCAGCCATGTGAACGTTATACTATAACGGTCAACTCCATTATTTGTTGGTAAAAGAATAGCCCAACAGTTGACGGTAGGTGGTGTTGACTAGCTCTCTTCCTTCTAATCTAACATTGCTGAATTAAGTACGATTGGCTCAGATAATCCCTCGTGCTTTGCGGTAAATTCAAAACAAATGTACACGATTTTTACTGTATAACTTATACAACAGTCCTGAATAGTTTATATCAGGGGGGTCAAACTTACTTAACGTAACAGCCACGTACGATAAACTTCAGGTGTTTGAGAGACGCAAGACATGAAAAAATATTACACACACATTTTTATTGTTACATAAACATTTTGTAACGTACATTTTATATAAATATTAAGTTTGTTTGTTTATATGTTGTTGTTTTTTTAATTTCGCACAAAGCCACTCGAGGGCTATCTGTGCTAGCCATCCCTAATTCAGCAGTGTAAGACTAGAGGGAAGGCAGCTAGTCATCACCACCCACCGCCAACTCTGGGGCTACTCTTTTACTAACGAATAGTGGGATTGATCGTCACATTATAACGCCCCCACGGCGAGCATGTTTGGCGCGACGGGGATGCGAACCCGCGACCCTCAGATTACGAGTCGCACGCCTTAACACGCTTGGCCATGCCGGGCCTGTAAATATTAAGATATACATGTACGTAATAATATTTATTCATGTGTTTAGTTTTTAAACTGTTAATTTGTATTAGTTTCAATAATCACAAAGTACACATATATATATACCAAATATTTTCAAAATCCTGGCTGATATTGTTTTAACAATATTGAGCGTATTTAATATGGTAATAAATTACGGAAACATCTATGAAAAATATGTGAATTTGAATATATTGACATTAAACGAGACAGCCCAAAATATAAATAAAAGTGGTAAAAACACATATTTTTAATGATATTTATTTGTATTAGTAAATATCTGGTTAAAACATGGAGGTAAATATGTAAAACAATAGGGATATTTTAATCAGATACCACCTTACAAAATTTTAGTCTTGTCATAATATTTTATGGCACAAACAGACATTGATACAATTATCAGGTTATTTACTGCTAGTAGAGGTCTTGTATGTTTCAATCTTGGCTGTGAGTCGTTGAAATTCTGGCTGATATGTTGTCAAGGCTGTACGAATTAGCTCAGTCAGGTGTTGATTTGTAAGGATAACACGATACTTCGACTTCACAAGCTTCATTACAGAGTACAGTGATTCACAGCAGTATGTTGTGCTGAAGATTGAGATGAGTCACACTGGTTTTCTTCAGTTCAGAATATTTTATTTCTGGAACTTGCTTCCAGAACGCAATTGTAGAATGGGATTTATGAATCATCTTTAGATCCAGGTCCTCCTGTAGTTCTATTAATTCCATTTCCACAGCAGATGATTTTGTAACCAGAAGCTCGACAATTGGACAACCATCATTGATCGCATCAACCATGAATGGATTTACAAGAAAGGCGAAGCAGGGCTTCAGATTCTGCAAGTCCTCAGATCTGTCTAGGAAATTATCAAGCAACCCTTGTAATTTATCTTTGTATTCTTCCAGTTTGTGGTCTTTTATTTCAGTATCAGGGAATGTATTTACTCTCCTTTTGAGATTGGAAAAGTAACTGAAGTTTCTTAACAATTTGTCTCTTTGAAAAAGTCTTATTTTATTTTGAAAGCTGACAATTGTCTGAGTAAGATGAGAAACAATCTTATCCTTCCCCTGGAGTGCCAAGTTGAGAGTTTGTAAATTATTCATTATATCAGAAAGGAACATTAGATAATGCATCCATTCATTATTTCCCAAATGAAGATATAATATTTTCTTTTCTTCAAGAAAAGTAATAATAGGCTCCAACAGATCCACAAACCTAGTTAAGACATCGTTGGTTAACAGCCATCTCACAATGCATTAAAAAAGACGTCACTGGTTTTATCTTTAAATTCCAGTTCTTCAAAAAACATTTTTGAACTGTCGGTGGGTCTTCCCATTTAAACGTATGAAACTTATAATTTCAAGAACGAATTTCATAACATCTTCATACTCGAAGTATTTGGCTGTCAGGTGTTCACGATGAATAATGCAATGAACAAGGAGAAATTCTGGAAAGCTGGAATCACTTTTCATAAGTGCAATTAATCTTGCATTTTTTCCCACCATTGCAGGTTCTCCATCTGTTGCAACACTGAGGAGTTTATACAGTGGAATATCAGCAATTGTTAAGGCTCTGTCAAGTGCACTTTTAATGTCAATATCACTAGTTGTTTCTTTTAGTGTTACTTAGTTCAACATCCCTTCTTTCACAGTTGCATCAGAGGAAACATAACGAACAAATACCACGACTTTTGGGTTGTCTTGTATGTCTGTAGATTCGTCAAGGTCTAAACTGAATGCAAGGGAATTATTTAAATTATTTTGCATTTCGCCTGCAACATCAGCACTGATCTGGAAGATACGTCTCTCTGTAGTGTGGAGTGAAGCTGGTGTTTGTGTTATTAGTCGCTCAAGTTTTTGTTAATTGGATCTAACACTGCAACAACTTCAGCTATATTCTTATTAACAAATTCACTATCAGAATATGAGCGTTTAGCACGAGCAATATTCCATGACACAACAAAACTACCTTCAGTCGTTGTATAAACTTCCTTACCGAACGTTGTCTATAGTGTCTGTTGGCTCTTTAATGATGATTTTAACACAGTTAACTTGTTTTTCTGTAATTCTGATTTAGATGGATAATCAGACGAAACGTTTTTGTGCTTTGTTTCATAGTGGCGTTTCACGCTACTGACTTTGTAATGACTGAGTAACACATTACAGATAAGACACAAAGGTTTAACTCCTTTAACGATGAAAGCAAAACCTTCTTTCAACTCTGGCTTAAAATTTCTGTTTTCATCTTCACATTTTCGCTTCTTTGAATTTGATGACGTCATCTACCTCACAAAATTTTCACAGACACTTCTAAATAATTAAAGTGACAAGAAACAATAAGTTTCAGTACGAGCAATGAAACCAAACTCTACAGCGCTCAGTATTACACTAACATCCCGCTAAATTCACTGTCCGCAACACACCCACACACGCCACAATCACGCAATCTCAAGCCACGCCAACTAAAACTAATAGTGTCAGCAACGGCTTGTACGATTACTGATTTTTTAGCACAATCCTCTGTAATCCTTGCTGATCCAAAATTTCTTTACGCCCTAATTTAAATCTAGCATTGAAATTAGGGTTTAAATTCTTAATATATTTACTCACCATAAACAATAAACTTACCTTTTAATCCAATAGACTCTCAGTTTATACCAAGTAAATAATTATAAAGCTTAAAAATTTTTTATTTACCTTTTATATTAATTGTGATGCAAGAAAGAGCTCATTCAACATATTTCCACGAGCTGCATTTGGCTTGCGAGTAGCGGTTTGACTACCACTGGTTTATATGCTTGTTTTTAAAATGTATTTTAAGCAAAGTTCAATATATAGAAAAGAACAGTTACTATATTCAGACAATGACTTCTGATAAGTAGGGGTATTTTCATATGATGCATTTTGAAGGTTTTATTTTTCTCCTGACATTGCTTTTATCTTCAAACATTATAATAACACTGAAGGTTTAGTTTGTATTTATACATCTCACATTACATCTTACCCAGGTGGTTAAGGCAATGAATAATAATGTCTCTCTCTCTCTCTCTCTACATATATATATATATAGGCTGAACTCCTAATCTGAGGGTCGCAGGTGCGAATCCCCGTCTCACCAAACATGCTCACCCTTTCAGCCGTGAGGGCATTATAAAATGACGGCCACTCCTATTATTCGTTGATAAAAGAATAGCCCAAGAGTCGGCGATGGGTGGTGATGACTAGCTTCCTTCCCTCTAATCTTACACTGCTAAATTAGGAACATATAGCTCTCGTGTAGCTTTGTCTGAAGTTCAAAACAATAACTTTTTTCGTACATTCTATAAAAAATACACATTATAGATAATATAATAGAAGTATGGTTTTAGTTTTTACGCTGTTCAAAACTTCTGAAGTAAGACTAATTCTTTACCTCATTTTGTTAGCGTGAACAGTGAATTGGTATTCTACCCACTACAACGAAATAACATTTGAATACAAAATACTAATACGGTTTATTCACTTTCAATGTATGCAAAATAAAACTAATGTGTAAGTAAAAACTATATTGACAAAATGCGGTATTTTTGTTTCTTAAATAAATTCGGTGCCGTTTGTAATGCAGAGAAGTTTAGTTTTATTTTTGTTTTCATTTACTGTGGTAACTGTACATTACGTTAATTATACTCCTAACAACAACAACAACAAAACTGCTTAAACAAAAATATTCACTGAACGCGTTAATGTATATCTAATGAAAATATTTAAATGAATTTTAAAAAAACCGATTTAATAATTTTTACATTGTCTATGAAACATTTTTATTCGCGATCATATCTTTTTAATATTACACTAACGCATACCAGGTATTTGAACCAGTGATTATCCCATCAGAGTATGGGTCGAAACGTCTAAGGTTTGATGTGGGATGTGTCAGTAATCACATTTCTGGGCTTTCATATGAGGACACTTATTAACTACGACAGCGAGTCCCGCTAATTTAATCAAAAGTAGCTGCATGGGCGACACATGTAGCTGACTGTCTGTTCTCTAATACAGCATTTACGATTATAGGTTTTCTATGTCTGGACCTCTGGATATCTAATCCCTGGATATTCAATCCACGTGCTATATATAATGCCATTCACGTGAGAGTAAAATAACACAACTGAAAATACTAGTCATTTATAATGATTAACCAATAATTTTGGTTTGGTTTGAATTTTCCCCGAAGCTACACGAAGTCTCTCTGTACTATCCGTCTCTAATTTAGCAGTGTAAGACTAGAGGGAAGGAAGCTAGTAATCACCACCCACAGCCAACTCTTGGGCTACTCTTTTACCAACGAATATTAGGATTGACTGTCACATTATAACACCCCTACGGCTTAGAGGGCGAGCATGTTTGGTGGGACGAGAATTCGAATCCGCGACCCTCAGATTACGAGTCGAGTGTCTTAACCACCTGGCCATGCCGGGGCCTAACCAGTAAGTGATGCAGTTTGAAAAAAAAGGTTGCCAACTAAGAATAGCGAAACATTGAAAGCCAATTTATATTTATATTTAAAATTTAAATTTATATATAAAAGTCTTGTTTCAATTGGTTCATGAAGCATGAGTTACCACTTACATTTATATAGCTTGTAAAGTAATAAAATGTAGACCAAATCATAAAATGACATTTTTTCAAAGTGAAATAATATATAATATTTAAGTTAATCGTTTGATTTTACATTTTTTTTTGTAAAGGGACGTGTAAAAGACTTTTGTTGTTAATTAAACACGAAAATAATTAACAAAACTAGCATTAATCTCGGAAGTAAAAGACTTCTAAAAATGCCTAAAGCTATGAGAATATAATTCATTGTAAACTAAGATAAAAATATGAAACTACAAACAGACTTCAGTCATTACATTTTTCCTATACAAACTATATATAATGAACTCTATAATTTTCGGTACCGTCTAACGATATGTTAATAATATCTTGTTTATTTTGGGATTTTGTTTTATCGGTACAGTTGAAAATCAAGCCAAATACAACATTCTAATTTAATCACTTTGTTTTTCACAGGCTTCCTTTTTAAATCAATCATAAACAATTTAGTCACTCCAGAACCTGCTATGAAAAAAACAACAACCTTATTTTATGCCCCTGAGTAGTTTTTGAGTTACATGAAAGGCTTATAACTCTAAAATGTGCGGTTATATCCTTAGAGTTGTCACAACGCAGATAATCCAATGTGTAACTATGAACTTAAATCAGACGAATGGACAAACAAATGATAAAAGATATAACATTATTTTCGAGATATCGCTACTATTGCTTCAGTTATGTCTCCTCATCTCGATATCTTGCTTGTCTTTAGTTCTTGCTATCGAAATCTATCTCTGTCTTTATACCTTCGCTGTACATTTCTACTTCACTTCTAACTAATCAACAGAGAAAAAAAAATATTTTATACCATTCAAAGCGTCTTCTCAACGTCTTGTTTTCCACTTCTATTACTTACTAATGATTTCTGTGTTGAATCATTTTCTTTGGCTCATAAGTAATGAAGTGATTTATGAAGTATAATCGATTATATTACGCGACCTCTAACTGGTTTATTAAATCATTATCAGAACTATTCGTGGTTTTTGGTTTCAGGATATTAATTTTAATTAGATTTAAGTGCCTTTATGGCATTCTAAGTTAGAGCACCTGACCTACAAAACATTTCATTCAACCAACGAATCAGAACGTGAAGTCTGTAAAAGACGTACATTGTCATATCCAGAAAAAAAAAACTATCTATCTTCAAAACATTCTATGATTAGATTTTGTTTTTACACCAACAGAGGTAAAAAGAAAGTTTGACATTAGATGAATCTTTAAAGCTAGAAATTGTCAATTCTTCATGGTTGGATGGTTGCTAATGTAATTTAACTTTTATAAATAAAAAGGGATTCTTACATAATTAAGACAGCTACCAGCCCACTGGTCTAATTTCAATTGGTAATGCAGTTACAGAATGTGTTATCAAATATTATTAGAGAAAGCGTGTTTTTATAAAACAGTGTTCTCTTCTTCGATTCGTTGCTATCACTCTCATGTGTTATTCATGTTCGGTTTATTTTGTTTAGAGTTAATTAAAAACCAAACACAACTAATTTATAAGAGAATTAATTCTACTTTACTTATTCTAAGAACTAAAATTACCAAAGAGTAAACGAATAACATTGTCTCAGGACAGCTGTACAAGTTGCCGATGTCTTATACTGCCTAACGTTTATCTTGCATCTTGTGTGAATAAACTCTAAAAGATGAATAGCATGATAATAGTCTGAAGATAAGATTTTATTATTTTTAATAAATACCACAATCGTTGGATTATAATATAAAGTTCAGAATAGTTTTAACATTAGAAAGCATCCACGTTAATTGACTTAAAGAGCACGAGCCTGGAGGGCAAACTGCATTTAAAACTATCGAAACTATGATTACCATTAATTTAACAGTGGTTTTAGTTTTATTTCGATGCCACAAACTACTTTGTGTCATTGAATGAAAAGTGTGTCAAGTCTCGGTTGTAGCCAGAATCAACTAGGGGATAATTAATAATGGAAAGAAATGAAGGTCTAATAAACTTCAAGTAATAGTGAAAGATACCATGACTGTCTAAGTTGTCATTGAGAAGTTACATCATTCAGATCTATCAATAAATATTTTATACTATCAAGCAGCTGTTGTATGTAAGATTATAAGAAAAACAGATTTAAGTAATTTTACGTTGAGTTAGAAAAAATAAAATAATCTTATCTTCAACTGTAGTTGTAGTTTAACTAAAATTAAAAAACAAAATACAATTTATTTATTTCTCCTCGGGAAGAAATAGAAATTCTCTTTACTTCTGTGATGAAACTGATAGTTTTAAACGTTATTTTCTATTATATAAAATAAGTTCATAACTGCATGTTTATAAAATATAATTTTATAAGAAATTCGGTTTTAGTTGAACGAATACAAAAATCAATCAATTGTTTCACTATAAAACGGGATATGTAGCAATTACTAGTCATTGTACAATTAACAAACCGTTCTAATTACATGTACACATGCAAGCCCTTAATTAGCCACGTCTATACGGGCTATACGTATGTGCAGAGCCACGTCTGTACGGCATGTATAGGAAGATGAAATAACGCTTGTTGTTTGAACTGGCTGAGGTCGAACAACAGATCGTCGTAAATTAACCAAGACCAAAGCTGCGTAATCTAGTTTACATAACTTCATTTCACTTTCTCTAAAGTTGATTAAGGAGAAATTGTAATTAATAATGCAAGTAATTTCAAGTGATGTTGATTAGTTAACATACATGGAACCGCTTGAAATATGTTTAATAATCTAATTAACAATATAATAGTTTCATAGCAGAATTTGTGGAAAACAAATTTTTATCAGTGTAATTCAAACATGTCTGCGAATTGGAACAATAAAAAATAGTTTAACACGCACGTGCGCTGAAATATAAAAATATTAACACATCTCAACTGCTTAATCATTTGTCACAAAAATTTAGAATGAGTTGTTGAGTATGGAATAAACTATATAATTTACCTCAGTAAGCCAAGTTAGAAATTACTGTTTAAGGTGCTTGGGAAAAGTTCACACGTTTTTTTCTAAAGAAGATGTTTTAAAAGTGACTACAGTTTCCTCAAACATTTTGCACCTAAAATAGTCTGAACAGATAAAATATTCGGAACCCATGTGACTAAGACCTTACATAACTGACAGTATTACAGATATTGTTCAAGTGTATATTTTTGTCATTTAAATGATTGATTATGTATTAGAAATGTCATAAATAAGTATTTATGTCATTTCTCACTGATGTATATCCTAAATGAGAAAAAATAATCTTACAAAACATGTGTAACTTCGAAGACTTATTTTTTACATTATATTTTGGATCTTTTCTGACAAAATCATTGTATCCTCGTTATTATTTCTGTTTACATTGGATTCTAGACGTTTCTTAGTTTTCTGACAAAATCATTGTATCCTCGTTCTTATTTCTGTTTACATTGGTTTCTAGATGTTTCTTAGTTTTCTGACAAAATCATTGTATCCTCGTTCTTATTTATATTTACATTGGATTATAGATGTTTCTTAGTTTTCTGACAAAATCATTGTATCCTCGTTCTTATTTCTGTTTACATTGGATTCTAGATGTTTCTTAGTTTTCCTGACCAGATCACTGTATCCTCGTTCTCATTACTGTTTACATTGAATTCTAGACGTTTCTTAGTTTTCTGACAAAATCATTGTATCCTCGTTCTCATTACTGTTTACATTGAATTCTAGACGTTTCTTAGTTTTCTGACAAAATCATTGTATCCTCGTTCTTATTTCTGTTTACATTGGATTCTAGATGTTTCTTAGTTTTTTGACAAAATCATTGTATCCTCGTTCTTATTTATATTTACATTGAATTATAGATGTTTCTTAGTTTTCTGACAAGATCATTGTATCCTTGTTCTCATTACTGTTTACATTGGATTATAGATGTTTCTTAGTTTTCCTGACCAGATCATTGTATCCTCGTTCTTACTCTGTTTACATTGGATTCTAGATGTTTCTTAGTTTTCTGACAAAATCATTGTATCCTTGTTCTCATTACTGTTTACATTGGATTATAGATGTTTCTTAGTTTTCCTGACCAGATCATTGTATCCTCGTTCTCATTACTGTTTACATTGTATTCTAGATGTTTCTTAGTTTTCTGACAAAATCATTGTATCCTTGTTCTCATTACTGTTTACATTGGATTATAGATGTTTCTTAGTTTTCCTGACCAGATCATTGTATCCTCGTTCTCATTTCTGTTTACATTGAATTCTAGACGTTTCTTAGTTTTCTGACAAAATCATTGTATCCTCGTTCTTATTTCTGTTTACATTGGATTCTAGACGTTTCTTAGTTTTCTGACAAAATCATTGTATATTCGTTCTTATTTCTGTTTACATTGGATTCTAGATGTTTCTTAGTTTTCTGACAAAATCATTGTATCCTTGTTCTCATTACTGTTTACATTGGATTATAGATGTTTCTTAGTTTTCTGACCAGATCATTGTATCCTCGTTCTATCAGTATCAATGGAAAGCTATTTACACACATAACAAATAACATTTATTTCAAATCACACATAGTTTGATATACCTTTTTTGCTTGTAACGATGAGAAGGCATTGGTTAAATAGTTGAATACCTTCTCTGTTATAGAAATGACCACATAATATTTCACGAGAGAAGAACAACTTAAGAGATTTTGACTAATCCCAAACTAACAATCCTTTGTAGAAATTTTTGTAATAAAGAAATAACAAAAATAATTAAATGTACTAAACACTTTAATAAGTACGTTAACCCAAAATAACTTAGGCAGATAAAATACTACGAAACACATTGTTGTTTAATTATAGTTTCGAGCGGCAAGACAGTAAGTGAAGTAAATAAAAACAATTAATGTTTATAAAATAGAAAATAATATGATAATTTAAAAACAAATAATAAATTGAGTGATGAATAGTAGAGATTTTAATATTCTAATTAAAATAACCAAGTTAAATAATAAGTTACTACATGTAATACAAACTGTGTGAATTAGTTAGTTCCACTTTAATAATATCGTATTTAGATAGTACAGCGCTTTGTTTACGAATTTACACCACTAAAATCAGGCGTTCGATTCCCCGTGGTGGATTTAATAGATAGCCCGATATGGCTTTGTTATAAGAAAAAGACACTTTAATAATTGTTGAATTTTTAGCGAATTGTTGAAGTTATTTGCAATGATGGCTGTGCAACTCAAAACTGAGACCTCTTGTTGGGCATTTCCTACCCTGTTTGAGACTTCTTTTTGATATGGTCTTAAACTTTTGACCAGCTAGTATTTAGGCTAATTTCATAGTGTTCACATTTTTCCTATTAAATATTAAACAAGTTTTATTATTTTTAATTTCTCTTTTCTTATTGTTATGTTTCGAAGCTCTACTCAAATAAGTGGTTGAGTCTAACAACGCAAAATGCATATTTTTTTCTTTATGTTCATTTGCCTTGAAGTTTTGGCCAGCAGTGTATTAGTATATGTATTCTAGTGAGTGATATATTGAACTTAATATATCATTTTTCATCTTTCGTATAAAATGACAAATAATGCGAAATAATTGTTTTTTATTGTACAATATTATTTTCCGTTTCACTAATGAACTTAAAATCCTTTAACCCATTCGACCTTTTTATAACTCTAGGGCCGACATGAGAAGGTAGGTTTAGGAGTTCGACTCGTAATCTGAGGGTCGCGGGTTCGAATCCCGGTCGCACCATACATGCTCGCCCAAGAGTTGGCGGTGAGTGGTAATGACTAGTTGCCTTCTCTCTAATCTTACATTAGGGACGGCTAGCACAGATAGCCCTCGAGTAGCTTTGTGTGAAATTCAAAAAACAAACAAACATCCTAACTCTATGCATTTCAAAAAGAAAAATAATACTTGCATATATGGTAATCCATGATACTTGCATATCGGATAACCCTAAACATTTCTATCAGTCTCACGTTATTTAAAAACAGCTAAATATGATATAAACATACTATTTTCAGAATCAAGTTTCTTATAGTAGATTTTGTATGAGTGAATGAAGAATGAATAAGGTGTTTCATGTAAATTAGAATGAAAAGTTTGTTTTGTACGTTATTGTTTAATTATTCAGTACATTTACCTTCGAAATATTCATTTACAAAACGAAAAGTTACAGTTGCCAAAGTTAAGTAGTTTTAACACTAGTTGTTTGATATTCATACCAGATACAACTTGCTTCTAATTAAGTGAGTTGAAATTCAACCAGCGTACAGCTGGCAGTGTCATTATAAAGATATAAATCCGTATTCATACTTTAGGGCTGTTTAGGGCTGTAATTAAGGAACAGGTAAAGCTTATTTCATATACCTGTGATTCTAGAAATCCGATAATTTAAGAGTTTTAAAAAGTTAACCCTTTCTTTTTCAATGGTAACATGGAATAAAGTTGGAAGTGTAAGATATGACAGTTAATTTAGTGATTTTGCTGGTTTCATGAAAGTACAAAATAGCAACATAGAACACTATTCTTTCCTATAGCAGTGACTTGTTTGTAGAATTAATAATATTTGACTTTTAGCGTATTATCTTTCAATAAAAATAATAATTTGTTTACAACTCACACCAGGTTACATTTGATTTTCATTTGGTTTGTTTTTCTAACTCAGTTGTCCAACTTTAAAGATAATACGTTTTCTTCCAATCATTAGTCATGTTTTCATTTTCTTCTGTGTATTTTGTAGCCAACTTGCCTCTCAACTTTTAGAATATTTGTTTATTTTTATATTCTCCAAAATATTCTTGAATATTTCTACTTATTTTGATAACATCTTTTCCCAAACAAAATATCACTGTCTCAGTCAGTCTCAGCATTTTGATTTAGAAACAATGTTAAAAAGTTTCTATCGTGAATGTATAAAAGTTCAGTAAGGTGTAACTTCCAATGTTTTCACTTTTCACCGCACACAGCTCACTCATATAGATGAAAGGTTTATCTATGAAAAAATTCTTAAGCTATTGAATTTCTAGAGTTGTGATTTATCTGGTTTTTTTTCCTTAAATGTATCTGTATCATAAAATAAAATTACTCGGCGTAATGATACCAGTATATCATAATTAAGTGTAAAATATGTGCTTTTACGATTTTTATGACGTTATTGAAACAAATAAAAGTTTATTCTTTCGAAATATATTCGTCACAACCTTTTCTAGTTACTAATCACGAATAGAAAAATTATTCATTTTTCTCAATGTCTGTTGTGATTGTTATGGCTGTTATAAATTTTGTAGACTACCAATTGCGTTAGAATAAATCAACGTTTCTGAACATTTTTGATACCAAGGATCGGATCCTTTAACCAATGGCCTAAAAATTATCAAGCAAAACGATTTATATGTGATATGCTGTCCACTTCTCTTCTGCTATTTGTTTGTTTTTGTGAAAGCGTTCGGACAGACTATGTGATTGTTACTGATCAGTGCAGTTTCTTGGGCTGTTGGTTCTGCCCCAGATGATGGTGCTGTATACTCATAATATTTTTATTGATATTATACAATTTCGTAAGTGCTCAAAATGATAATCTTTTACTCAGAAGATCAAATTAAATGAATTTCTATGACTTAAAACAACATAAAGTCACGAAAATAGCATTGTAAATCCAATATTTGCACTCGTAAAACATTACTAAAATTCCAAAACAGCCTTTCATTAGCAACAGTTGAAGTAAACTTTGGGTTACAAAGTTGGTTTTTATAGACGTTTCGTTTTTGTGACAGACGCACTTTTGAAAGGTGTACTTGTCAAAATCATTATTCGAATCTTGGGTGCAGGTAATTTTTCGATAAGATGTTTTTGTTATTGTTAAAAACAAAACGTTTTAACTCTTTATGTACAAGTCAGCAACTGGTGCATGATTGTTTCTATACATATTTCTTTACCCCATGTTGAGTATCTTTGAATTGCCTAGGGTTTTCTTGAAATAAGCGTTACCTACAAGTGTAATCTACTAGACAGTAACTGGTATTAAAAAAAACAGCTTCATAATTAACTGTCTTAGACAGCTGCACCAACCTTGTTAGATCTAAGACAGAAATTATGTGAGCAGATAAATTGGTTAATACTGTGATGATGCACCATTCTAGGCTTTATGGTTCCCCTTAAATACCCAGTGTTGATCGATTTTAAAACAAAAGTAATAATTGGAAGCTTCGATAAAAAAACTACAATAAATTAGTTGTGGATCGAAATAAAACTTGAAGAGGTAAGCTAATGATTTTTATTCTTTCAGAAAGGATTTTCAATATATGTACACATAACCGAGCTCAATGTTTAGACGTCCTTCTATAATACAAAGTTTTAAACGACAAAATAACACAATTACCACTTGTAGCAATAAGTTTGATCACACATCACTTTGGAGTTAGGAAGACCTCAAAAACAATTTTATCATCAAAAATATAATGTTAAGGATTTTATTTACTTCAAAAACCATTTTATCATTAAAAATATAATGTTAAGGATTTTATTTACTTCAAAACCATTTTATCATCAAAATATAATGTTAAGGATTTTATTTACTTCAAAAACCATTTTATCATTAAAAATATAATGTTAAAGATTTTATTTACTTCAAAAACCATTTTATCATTAAAAATATAATGTTAAGGATTTTATTTACTTCAAAAACCATTTTATCATCAAAATATAATGTTAAGGATTTTATTTACTTCAAAAACCATTTTATCATTAAAAATATAATGTTAAGGATTTTATTTACTTCAAAAACCATTTTATCATTAAAAATATAATGTTAAGGATTTTATTTACTTCAAAAACCATTTTATCATTAAAAATATAATGTTAAGGATTTTATTTACTTCAAAAACCATTTTATCATCAAAATATAATGTTAAGGATTTTATTTACTTCAAAAACCATTTTATCATTAAAAATATAATGTTAAGGATTTTATTTACTTCAACAACCATTTTATCATTAAAAATATAATGTTAAGGATTTTATTTACTTCAAAAACCATTTTATCATCAAAATATAATGTTAAGGATTTTATTTACTTCAAAAACCATTTTATCATCAAAATATAATGTTAAGGATTTTATTTACTTCAAAAACCATTTTATCATTAAAAATATAATGTTAAGGATTTTATTTACTTCAAAAACCATTTTATCATTAAAAATATAATGTTAAGGATTTTATTTACTTCAAAAACCATTTTATCATTAAAATATAATGTTAAGGATTTTATTTACTTCAAAAACCATTTTATCATCAAAATATAATGTTAAGGATTTTATTTACTTCAAAAACCATTTTATCATTAAAAATATAATGTTAAGGATTTTATTTACTTCAAAACCATTTTATCATTAAAATATAATGTTAAGGATTTTATTTACTTCAAAACCATTTTATCATCAAAATATAATGTTAAGGATTTTATTTACTTCAAAACCATTTTATCATTAAAATATAATGTTAAGGATTTTATTTACTTCAAAACCATTTTATCATTAAAATATAATGTTAAGGATTTTATTTACTTCAAAAACCATTTTATCATTAAAAATATAATGTTAAGGATTTTATTTACTTCAAAAACCATTTTATCATCAAAATATAATGTTAAGGATCTTATTTACTTCAAAAACCATTTTATCATCAAAAATATAATGTTAAGGATTTTATTTACTTCAAAAACCATTTTATCATCAAAAATATAATGTTAAGGATTTTATTTACTTCAAAAACCATTTTATCATCAAAAATATAATGTTAAGGATTTTATTTACTTCAAAATCCATTTTATCATCAAAATATAATGTTAAGGATTTTATTTACTTCAAAATCCATTTTATCATCAAAATATAATGTTAAGGATTTTATTTACTTCAAAAACCATTTTATCATCAAAAATATAATGTTAAGGATTTTATTTACTTCAAAAACCATTTTATCATCAAAAATATAATGTTAAGGATTTTATTTACTTCAAAAACCATTTTATCATCAAAATATAATGTTAAGGATTTTATTTACTTCATCCAGTTTACTTTCTAGACTCCTAAAGAGTAATTTGTAATCAAAATTCGAAAAAATAAAATAAAATAATGGACAATAACTTTCGAGTTATATATTTTAGACTATTACCAAATCAAAATAATGTAATTATTAGATTATACCCGACCAAAGTAATGTAATAATTAGATTGTTATCCGATCAAAATAATGTAATAATTAGATTATTACCCAATCAAAATAATGTAATTCTTAGACTATTACCCAATCAAAATAATGTAATTCTTAGACTATTACCCAATCAAAATAATGTACTTCTTAGACTAATACCCAATCAAAATAATGTAATTCTTAAACTATTACCCAATCAAAATAATGTAATTGTTGACTATTACCCAATCAAAATAATGTACTTCTTAGACTATTACCCAATCAAAATAATGTAATTCTTAAACTATTACCCAATCAAAATAATGTAATTGTTGACTATTACCCAATCAAAATAATGTACTTCTTAGACTATTACCCAATCAAAATAATGTAATTCTTGACTATTACCCAATCAAAATAATGTACTTCTTAGACTATTACCCAATCAAAATAATGTACTTCTTGACTATTACCCAATCAAAATAATGTAATTCTTGACTATTACCCAATCAAAATAACGTAGAAATAGTTTTTGTCGCTTTTTATATAATGACGAAATGTCTATACTTCATCTAATGTTGTATTAAAACATTCTGTAATACGGGAATCAGTAACATAGTGATGGTAGCTCCACATGAGCTGTTACTATGGAAACATTGTGATGTGTTTAAACAGTTCGAATACATTTTTGAAAATATCAGTTCAAAATTCCGATTCAAGCTCGAAGTTGTGACGATTTTAATAACTTCCTTAATGTTCTGTTGTCGCTTTTGTGCACATGATATAATAAAGTACAATTTAATTATGATGTGTAGTAGCCAATATTTCGTTTCATGAAGATTACGAAATTTCAGAAAGTTTCTCCAGAACATTTATTTGTGAATTTTTAATGAGAAATCTGTTACTAATTGTGTTAGCATAGAGAGAAGTTAGACCCTTCTTGTCACTGTGTTTACCCTCAGTGTTACACTCAGCTCATACAGAGGTTTGTTTGTGTTTTCGTGTGGAAACTAAGAGTGACGTCATGAAATATATTGACATTTCTATACGTTCTCATGGCCTGTCATGGCCAGGTGGTTTAGACATTCGACTCGTAATCTGAGGGTCGCGGGTTCGAATTATCGTCGCACCAAAAATGTTCGCCCTTTGAGCCATGGAGGCGTTATAATGTGACGGTCAATCCCACTATTCGTTGATAAAATAGTAGCCCAAGAGTTGGCGGAGAGTGGTGATGACTAGCTGCTTTCCCACTAGTCTTACACTGCTAAATTAGGGACGGCTAGCGCAGATATCCCTCGTGTTACTTTGCGCGAAATTCAAACCAATCTGTTCTCATTATTCTGATCTTTCTTTAAAAACCAAAAGACTGATGCCTAGCCCATGATGAATTAAGCTTTTCACAAACAAATGACCTGAGAGCTATCCCTCGTGTTACTTTGCGCGAAATTCAAACCAATCTGTTCTCATTATTCTGATCTTTCTTTAAAAACAAAAAGACTGATGCCTAGCCCATGATGAATTAAGCTTTTCACAAACAAATGACCTGAGAGCTACATCAACCTGTACGAATGACTTCGGTGACATTGAAAATGATGGATGGAAGCCGATATACAATCATCAAACCCAAAACCAGAATTCATAATTTTTTTTTATGAACATTTTTCTGGTTGGACACATGCTGCGGATCGAAGTCAGATAATCTTGCTGCCATGCTCCATTAAAGATGAATGTTCAGGAAGTTCTTTTTCTAACTCAGTGATTTATCATCAGTCATCACTAGAAACTTACTGCTTCTTGTATTACAGTTTGAAAGCAAATTCTGGCGACTGAATATTCTTTATATTTATCCCAGAAAAGAGGTGCAAGAAATACATTCGATATCTGGAAACTGTTTAGTTTGTTAATTTTGCGTAAGGCTACACGAGGACTATCTGCGCTAGCCGTCCCTAATTTAGCACTGTAAGACTAGAGGGAAGGCAGCTAGTCATCACCTCCCACTGACAACTCTTGGGCTACTATTTTACCAACGAATAGTGAGATTCACTGTCATATTATAACGCCCTTACGGCTGAAAGGGCGAGCACGTTTGGTGAGACGATGATTCGAACCAGCGACACTCGGATTACGAGTCGAACCCCTCAACCCACCTGGCCATGCAGGGCCTAGAAATTGTCTGTCTGTCTGTTTTCTTATAGCAAAGCCACGTCGGGCTATCTGCTGAGCCAACCGAGGGGAATCGAAACCCTGATTTTAGCGTTGTAAATCCGTAGACATACCGCTGTACTATGGGGGGGACCTAGAAATTGTAATTTAACTCCTTAATTGGAAGAAAATTTTTAAAATCAACGAATATTTATAGGAACCGTTCAATAACTACTTTTATATAACTTAAGTTTCATCAGACAACAAATTAAATGGTTATATCACATTGTTTACTTTTAACGAGTTGTCTGACTTGATGGGGTTGACTTAGCATCAATGTTTTGGCTTCTGTTTTCTCACTCAAATGTAGAAAATGAACTCAAGTGAGTGAGTCATAACGTCAAAAATAGCTAATTTTACGAAAACAGTCTCTCTGAAAAAAATAAGTGTCATGGTAGTTGTATGGTTATGAAGCTTCGTTTTTACATAAAGGATATTCTTATATAACAACAATATATCTTCATCATGTGAAGAATTTTCTTACCAAAAAATCACATGGGTTAAATAATCTCTCAAGTAATAAAGTATTATTTTGTATTAATTCAGAGAGTTGTTAAGTGATGAAGTGAAATTGATCTTAATTTCTGTACCTCTGAAGAAGAAATTAAATGCTACAACTGTCTCGTGACTAGAGTTATATGTAAGAGATCAAAGTTCATACAACGAAACAGATTTGTTAACGCAAGCTTCACATGTGTGAACAAAAAGGGTTGGACCTGTGGAATGTCGATCTACTTCAAGATATATGTCAGAGGGGTGGTAGATATTTATTATGAAAGTATGAACGTAACTAACACGTATGTGTAGGCCTGACTTAGGTATGAAACACCTATATATATGCTCAATATATAATATTTGCTATCCCTGAGAAAATTATATGTTTTGTTGAAATTTTCCTTTTAAACACTACAGGGTGGTCCGTAAGTCCCTACCCATCCATATATCTTATGTATCCAGTGTATCTGGGTGCTGGCTCTCATTCTCGCTGCATAATATTATGCGACGCCATGTTCTGTTCGACATTTTCCTCAATATAGCAGGGGTTATTGTTCCAAATGCCGCGGTAACAGCTGCCTTCAACTCATCATTAGTATTATTGAATATAACATAACATATGGATGGGTGGGGATTTACGGGCCACCCTGTATAATTACGCTCAAATATATACAACATCCATCTTATGGTGATACGCTTATCATATTATTTTAGAATATGTCGTATTTGTTCTTTATCTAAAATAGAGCTCTTACATATTGTTTCCAACCTACTATACTAATGACACAAGTTGAAATTACTACCTACAACTTTGACTGTTAACCTTAGTAATTTTGTCTCCACAAAAAGAAGATATTTTAATGTTCATGAATATTATCATATTCGTGGTATTTGTTAAAACCAGAGTCGTGATATATATCAAGTTTCCAGAGAATAATAAATATGTTATTTGATTTTAAAGAGTTTTATTCCAGTAAGGCTAAATATAAAGCCCTAAATCTATCTAAGTGCATTTGAAAGACATTCAAGTCTCCGAGCAAATTTTTGCTTCTAACTATTCTCTGTTGTATAGCTGTTCCATCATAAATCAAACATAACAATAGGGGTATCTTTCAAATTCATTATAATATGAATACTAAGGTTAAACATCATAGATGGCAACTGCGTAATATAATTTCTAGCCTTAAGTCATTTGTTTGAAGCGTGAAAACGAGAGAATTTCAAATTAGTTATGTAATAGAATATCCTACATTGCGTCATAAACACCATGAACAAAGGCTTAGAAGGTTTTCAAGCATTATTGTTTCCAAGCTTATTGAACGGTTCATCACCAGCAGTTTGAAGTTTATAACTGTAGTATGTTTCATTCAGATATAACTCGGCTGTTTGCTACATCAAAAGATCATTGTTTCGTATAAAATGATGCTTAGGGGTATAAGCTCTCAAAATTGGAAGTTATTTTCAGGATATTTTCAGATAACTGTAATGATACTGTTCGGATTTCCTTATAAACATTCACTTAAACAAGGTTCATAAATATCTTTAATTTCAGGATTACATTTAGCCGTTTTCAACTGACGTCTTCCATTTTCGTAAAATAAAATAAATGTTTTTTCCTATCCACCTGAGAGGCTTTGACAAGGTAAACAGTAATCAATTGAATACGTCCCCTGGGCTCTTATAAATACGTAAACAAACGTATTTTATGAGTTAGTACGTTTATGAGTTGAATATTTTCTTGATACTTGTAACTTTACCAATGTTATTTTTCACGCATATATATATATATATATATATAAGGTATTATGAAGACAAACACAGAAACAAGAGATAAGATCTGACGCGTAGAAACTTTAAACTCGGCACAATAGCGTAGAGAGTTTATATGTACATATGTATACATGACATTTACAGCTATAATTACGACAAGAATGACACATTCTGATGAGACAGGTAGATATTTAAAGATAAGTTATGATAAGTAAAGAGATATTGTCGAGACATTTACTGAGCTGAATAGCTTGTTCGTTTCTTAGGACTTGTACTCATTGTAATCATTCCTCTTGTGAAAACAATTATTTAGTGATTTTTTTAAGTACCACAGACCAACAGAATGACCAACTTCAGCCACATTTGTATTTAATCTCACTTAGACAATTATAAAAAAACAACAAGATGAAATCGTTTTCAATTTCTATAGCACATTAACCCTAATAATCTATTCTCAAATAAATTATAACTATTAAGTTTTTCACACTGTTACAAAAACCATTAAACCTGAAACTTCTAGTGCTAAACAATAACAATTTTACCAGAAAATATACACAAAATTCAATTGAGTTTTTTAGCTGCTTCAAAAATGTTAAACAAATTTTCTTCAACTTGAAAGTACAGTTATGGATAGTTACAATAAGATATGTAACCTCTCTGTGTGTGTGAGCAGACTGACCCGAAAGGTTGACATTTGAATTGATTATGTTTGTGTTTTCTTCTTGCAAAGCCACATTGGACTATCTGCTCAGCCCACCGAGAGGAATTTGAACTAACATCTCATGTAAGGACCGATTAATTAAATATTGGTGAGTGTAGCTAAGCCATTAAATTTATACAGGTGGTCACAACTTGTGGAAAATTGTGATTTGTAAAAACTGATCATAGCTAGAGTTTTGTTTGTTTGTTTTTTTTTAATTTCGCACAAAGCTACTCGAGGGCTGTCTGTGCTAGCCATCCCTAATTTAGTAGTGTAAGACTAGAGGAAAGACAGCTAGTCATCACCACTCACCGCCAACTCTTGGGCTACTCTTTTACCAACGAATAGTGAGATTGACCGTCACATTATAACGCCCCCACGGCTGAAAGGGCGAGCATGTTTTGGCGCGACTGGGATGCGAACTCGCGACCCTCAGATTACGAGTCGCACGCCTTAACACGATTGGCCATGCCGGGCTATTCATAGCTAGAGAACAAACTGAAACAGAACCTTGGGACCTAAGCCTATATTGTTCAGGATATAAAATTGTTTTAGGTTTCTTACTACAAACGTCAAATAAGTTGAATAGCAAAGGATATAATTAATATCTGACTGCCTTTATAATTTTACTCTAATTGTTTTTAATGTGTCGTATAACTCTATTTTTCCAGTAGTAACATACTTTATATCTATATATGTAGTTATATATAGCATTTGCAACGCATAGTTGAAATTAATATCAGTTTCTAAGTTAATAATGCTTTATATGCAACTTCTCAACTTCTGCGAATTGTGTATTGGTACCACCTGACATGAAATCACGTGTTTTGTCTGTTTTTTAAACATGGTCGTTTAAACAACAAATGGAATTACAAGACAATCGGAGTGATTTCTTTAGCAGCCACCTGGTGACATTTACAACTAGTAATTTTGAAGTAAAATGTAATTTGATAAACAACGAAGCGAACTTTTAGTTTGACGAATTGTTTGTTCTAAGGTCAGTCGTAAGGTCAGTCCAATTATATTTATTGCTAAACTAAGAAAACAAGACAATAGAAAATAACTTAGTTTCCAAACCTACGATAGCGACAATGCAATGAATCAATCTTTCCGTTTTATATATACGTGTCATTAGATATCGCTGGACAACTATTTTAACAGAATTGTTACGCACTAATACTCTTCGAAACAAACAAACAATCAAAGAAACAAACAAAACTGAAACTGAAATAAGAAAAAAAACAACCGATATTTCGAGAAGCTTCTTTGTTTGTTTGTTTTGAATTCTATGCAAAGCTGCGCGAGGTCTATCTGCGCGAGTCTTCTCGAATTTAGAAGTTTAAGACTAAAGGGAAAGTAGTTAGTCATCACCACCCACCGCCAACTCTTTGGCAACTCATTTACCAACGAATAGTGGGATTCACCGTCACATATAACGTCCCCACGGCTGAAAGAGCACCCATGTTTGATGCGAAAAGGGATTCGAACCCGCGATCCTCAGATTATGAGTCGAGCGCTTTGACCATGTTGCCATGCCGGGCTCTGTGCCTTCGTATCTGTAACAAGTATCATGCACTTTTAAACAAGTGAACTGGTGAAAAAAATTCCAAATCCGGTACATGACTTGTCTTTACTTCTCGAAAGGATTTATTATATTCATACTTCTGCTATCTTTAAGCCTAAAGTTTATTTTCCGACTTTTTGAATTGTCTAAGTAATCGACATTGTTTTTTAATTTCGCGCAAAGCTACATGAGAGGTATTTCCACGAGCCATCCCTAATTTTGCAGTGTAAGACAAGAGAAGAGGCAACTAGTCATCAACACCCACCACCAACTCTTGGGCTACTCTTTTATCAACGAATAGTGTGATAGACCGTCACATTATAATGCTACCACAGCGTATTTGATGTGGTGAGATTATAAAAATATTTGAAACATAAATCACTTACAAGCCCATAGTGGCTCAGCGGTAAATCTGTAGGTTTGCAGTGGTAAAAATCGATTTCAATGCCTGTGGTGGGCAGAGCGTAGTCTGCCCATAGTGCAGCTCTATGTTGGATAAGAACCAATCCAATTCACTTTCTTATAAAAAGAGTTTCTACGTGATGAAAATTCCAATAATACCAGATCTTTAACGTTGGGATACATCACAGTGTGGGAAGGATCCACCATCTGAAGTGACTGCTCTTAACTAAATATTACAATTGAAAGTGTGTTTGTAAGTTCATCACATGGAACCTAAGATCCTCATGTTTCCTGGCTGATGTGTTAACCACTGGGACATACTCACTTTAATATGATCAATAACTAGAATGATTTATTTAGGTATCAAGTTCTAACGGTACTCATGTGTCGTTGAATTTCTTGTCGATTAATTATTGAAACATTAAGTAAACACTGACTTCGACTCTCCAGTTTAAACAGTTACAGAATACTGTTGTTGGAAAAATATAAAGTTATTCAAAGTCCGGGATTGAAATATTACACCAATTGATTACTTTGGTAACCTGAAGATGACCTGAGAAGTGAAAGTCCAAACGTTGTTCTCTATTTTGTTTTAATAACAGTTTTAATATCCACACCAGCTGTTTGCACGGTTTACAAATTTTGTTTTGGAAGCTGGAATAATTCTTGATGACAAGAAATCCACTTGAAGTAAAAATGTGTCTCAAGAAGGCTGGTAAGGATATTAAAACTGTTCCCACTTGAATCAAAAATGTGTCTCAAGAAGGCTGGTATGGATATTAAAACTGTTCCCACTTGAAGTAACAATGTGTCTCAAGAAGGCTGGTAAGGGTATTAAAACTGTTCCCACTTGAAGTAACAATGTGTCTCAAGAAGGCTGGTATGGGTATTAAAACTGTTCCCACTTGAAGTAACAATGTGTCTCAAGAAGGCTGGTAAGGGTATTAAAACTGTTCCCACTTGAAGTAACAATGTGTCTCAAGAAGGCTGGTAAGGGTATTAAAACTGTTCCCACTTGAAGTAACAATGTGTCTCAAGAAGGCTGGTATGGGTATTAAAACTGTTCCCACTTGAAGTAACAATGTGTCTCAAGAAGGCTGGTAAGGGTATTAAAACTGTTCCCACTTGAAGTAACAATGTGTCTCAAGAAGGCTGGTAAGGGTATTAAAACTGTTCCCACTTGAAGTAACAATGTGTCTCAAGAAGGCTGGTATGGGTATTAAAACTGTTCCCACTTGAAGTAACAATGTGTCACAAGAAGGCTGGTAAGGATATTAAAACTTTTGTTAAAATAAAGTACAGCACAACGTTTCAAGCTTCTTAGGTCATCTTCTGGTTAACAAAGAGAGTTCCAACTGAAATGCTTGTTTCAGCTAAAACAAATAAGGAATCTATGGTCATTTATTTATTGAATGCATCATAAAATGACCATACAAAAAAGCTCTTCTGGTGTGACAAGTCTATTGAGATCCTTATTAACCGAAACAGTTGTTCTCCATCTCATGATGTTTGCTGATACCTTCGGATTAACGTATTTAAAATAAACGTAGACCTCTATTCATCACTTTTGTTTCATCCTGTTCAAATCCCGTTTAATCTCTTCATATACTTCTATGATTGTCTTGTCCTCTTCTAAACACACAAGTCATGAACTTATCCAACCACACTTCTCTTGCAGTGACGTAATTCATGTTCTTGAAGTAATTTATTTTTCGTCTTCTTCTTTATTCAACATTATGTTAATAAACTAGACAGGACATTTTTGTAACTTATATTTATTTCAAAATCTTATTCCAGTTTTCTCTTTAAAGTTTCCGATAAACTCTAAGTTTTTGTAGCTCATGTTAAAACGCGGAGTGCCATGGATTTGTAAATTATAATTTATATTTTCATCAAAAGTAATTTATCTCAAAAAAAATGTTAAGGACATAAAAATCCGAGGTTGTGGACCATATGCTGTTTCTCAGCTTCATTCTTTGCTGTAATAAATTACTTTAAATAAGTTAAATAACGTAATGTATCTAATACCTTTAATGTCTTCATTCAATTCAAAATTGAATTACGACTTCATTTCTTCTGCACTATTATTGTTTTTCCACAGTTAATAGTCGATCCAATCTTTTCTTCGGTTCTCTTAAAGATTCAAAATACCACTTATATTTAATCATTTGTTTCAGAACAAATCCTTATAAACCGGATTTGTATTTATTGTCTTTCTAACAGTGTCTCCCCCTCTGCGTTTCACATTGGCTTTCAAACATAGTTCATTCCAAAACTTCTCTAAAAATACTACATTATTTGCACACTATTCAATTTAACTAAACTAAACTAAACTAAACTAAACTAAACTAAACTAACATGTTATGTGTTTCATTTGCTTGTTTTTAATTTTTCAGAAATTCCAAAAACTCTTTAAAATATTCCAAATGTATGTATATCTGCATATATTTTGTAAACAAATAATTGTTTTTAGTTTTACTTGTCCAACATTTCTTCCCACATTCTGTAAATACATCACACATTGGTGATCGTCCTTCTTGTGGTCCACACTAGTAATTCCTTGTATCTCTTTTTTTATGCAAATGGAAATAATATTAGCATAATTACAACGTCAAGCATTCTCTAAATGAATAGTAATAGTGAGACAACACAATATAAAGAGTTAGACAACACAAGAGTAATAGTGAGACAACACAATAATAATAGTGAGACAACACAATATTAATAATGAGACAACACAATAGTAATAGTGAGACAACACAATAGTAATAGTGAGCCAACACAATAGTAATGGTGAGACAACACAATAGTAATGGTCAGACAACACGATAGTAATAGTGAAACAACACAATAGTAATAGTGAGACAACACAATATTAATAGCAAGACAACACAATAGTAATAGTGAGACAACACAAGTAATAGTGAGCCAACACAATAGTAATGGTGAGACAACACGATAGTAATAGTGAGCCAACACAATAGTAATGGTGAGACAACACGATAGTAATAGTGAGACAACACAATAGTAATAGTGAAACAACACAATTGTAATAGTGAAACAACAAAATTGTAATAGTGAGACAACACAATTGAAATACTGACACAACAAAACAGTTATAGTGAGACAACATAATAGTAATAGAAAGACAACATAATAGTAACAGTGAAACAACACAATTATAATACTGAGACAACACAATAGTAATAGTGAGACAACACAATAATAATAGTGAGACAACACAATAATAATAGTGAGACAACACAATAGTAAAGGTGAAACAACACAATTGTAATAGTGAGACAACACAATTGTAATAGTGACACAACACAACAGTTATAGTGAGACAACATAATAGTAATAGTGAAACAACACTATTGTAATACTCAGACAACACAATAGTAATAGTGAAACAACACAATTGTAATAGTGATACAACACAATAATAATAGTGAGACAACACAATAATAATAGTAAAACAACACAATAGTAATAGCGAAACAACACAATTGTAATAGTGAGACTACACAATTGTAATACTCAGACTACACAATTGTAATACACAGACTACACAATTGAAATAGTGAGACAACACAATTGTAATAGTGAGACAACACAATTGTAACACTGAGACAACACAATAATAATAGTGAGACAACACAATAATAATAGTGAGACAACACAATAGTAATAGTGAAACAACACTATTGTAATACTAGGACAACACAATAGTAATAGTGAAACAACACAATTGTAATACTGAGACAACACAATAATAATAGTGAGACAACACAATTGTAATAGTGAGACAACACAATAGTAATAGTGAGACAACACAATATTAATAGTGAGACAACACAATATTAATAGTGAGACAAAACAATAATGCTGATATTATTGTTTTCGTTTTTAAATCAATCTACTTTTTCTCCGTTACATCTCTTTATTTAGTGTCAAATTTTACATCTACTTTATAGAATCTAATATTTTCTCAACTGATACTGTGAGGCAATAGTAACTTTACAAACTTAAAACTATAAAATCCGGTCTTCCATCGCCTGTGGTGAACACAGTTTAACATCCAGAAAGCAAGTCGTTAATTACAAATTTTCATCCATTTTCTAAGAGTTTAACTTATCATTAAACTTGTCCTACTGTCTTGGTTTTCTTCTCAATTCTAAATTTACAACTTAACTTGTCCTGCTGATTTGGTTTTGGTTTTCTTCTCAATTCTAAACTTACAACTTAACTTGTCCTGCTGTTTTAGTTTTGGTTTTCTTCTCAATTCTAAACATACAACTTAACTTGTTCTGCTGTTTTAATTTTGGTTTTCTTCTCAATTCTAAACTTACAATTTAACTTGTCCTGCTGTTTTGATTTTGGTTTTCTTGTCAATTCTAAACTTACAACTTAACTTGTCCTGCTGTTTTGGTTTTCTTCTCAATTCTAAACTAACAACTTAACTTGATCTGCTGTGTTGGTTTTGTTTTTCTTGTTAATTCTAAACTTACAACTTAACTTGTCCTGCTGTGTTGGTTTTGTTTTTCATGTCATTTCTAAACTTACAATTTAACTTGTCCTGCTGTTTTGGTTTTCTTCTCAATTCTAAACTTACAACTTAACTTCTCCTCCTGTTTTGGTTTACTTCTCAATTCTAAACTTACAATTTAACTTGTCCTGCTGGTTTGGTTTTCTTCTCAATTCTAAACTTACAATTTAACTTGTCCTGCTGTTTTGGTTGTCTTCTCAATTCTAAACTTACAACTTAACTTGTCCTGCTGTTTTGGTTTTCGTTTTCTTCTCAATTCTAAACTTACAACTTAACTTGTCCTGCTGTGCTGGTTTTGTTTTTCATGTCAATTCTAAACTTACAACTTAACTTGTCCTGCTGTTTTGGTTTTCTTCTCAATTCTAAACTTACAATTTAACTTGTCCTGCTGTTTTGGTTTTCTTCTCAATTCTAAACTTACAATTTAACTTGTCCTGGTTTTGTTTTTCATGTCAATTCTAAACTTACAACTTAACTTGTCCTGCTGTTTTGGTTTTCTTCTCAATTCTAAACTTACAATTTAACTTCTCCTTCTGTTTTGGTTTTCTTCTCAATTCTAAACTTACAATTTAACTTGTCCTGGTTTTGGTTTTCTTCTCAATTCTAAACTTACAACATAACTTGTCCTGCTGTTTTGGTTTTCTTCTCAATTATAAACTTACAACATAACTTGTCCTGCTGTTTTGGTTTTTTCTCAATTCTAAACTTACAACATAACTTGTCCTGCTGTTTTGGTTTTGTTTTTCTTCTCAATTCTAAACTTACAACATAACTTGTCCTGCTGTTTTGGTTTTCTTCTCAATTCTAAACTTACAACATAACTTGTCCTGCTGTTTTGGTTTTGGTTTTCTTCCCAATTCTAAACTTACAACATAACTTGTCCTGCTGTTTTGGTTTTCTTCTCAATTATAAACTTACAACATAACTTGTCCTGCTGTTTTGGTTTTCTTCTCAATTCTAAACTTACAACATAACTTGTCCTGCTGTTTTAATTTTGGTTTTCTTCTCAATTCTAAACTTACAATTTAACTTGTCCTGCTGTTTTGGTTTCGGTTTTTTGTCAATTCTAAACTTACAACTTAACTTGTCCTGCTGTTTTGGTTTTCTTCTCAATTCTAAACTTACAACTTAACTTGTTCTGCTGTGTTGGTTTTGTTTTTCTTGTTAATTCTAAACTTACAACTTAACTTGTCTTGCTGTGTTGGTTTTGTTTTTCTTGTCAATTCTAAACTTACAACTTAACTTGTCCTGCTGTTTTGATTTTGGTTTTCTTGTCAATTCTAAACTTACAACTTAACTTGTCCTGCTGTTTTGGTTTTCTTTTCAATTCTAGACTTACAATTTAACTTCTCCTCCTGTTTTGGTTTACTTCTCAATTCTAAACTTACAATTTAACTTGTCCTGCTGGTTTGGTTTTCTTCTCAATTCTAAACTTACAATTTAACTTGTCCTGCTGTTTTGGTTGTCTTCTCAATTCTAAACTTACAACTTAACTTGTCCTGCTGTGCTGGTTTTGTTTTTCATGTCAATTCTAAACTTACAACTTAACTTGTCCTGCTGTTTTGGTTTTCTTCTCAATTCTAAACTTACAATTTAACTTGTCCTGCTGTTTTGGTTTTCTTCTCAATTCTAAACTTACAATTTAACTTGTCCTGGTTTTGTTTTTCATGTCAATTCTAAACTTACAACTTAACTTGTCCTGCTGTTTTGGTTTTCTTCTCAATTCTAAACTTACAATTTAACTTCTCCTTCTGTTTTGGTTTTCTTCTCAATTCTAAACTTACAATTTAACTTGTCCTGGTTTTGGTTTTCTTCTCAATTCTAAACTTACAACATAACTTGTCCTGCTGTTTTGGTTTTCTTCTCAATTATAAACTTACAACATAACTTGTCCTGCTGTTTTGGTTTTTTCTCAATTCTAAACTTACAACATAACTTGTCCTGCTGTTTTGGTTTTGTTTTTCTTCTCAATTCTAAACTTACAACATAACTTGTCCTGCTGTTTTGGTTTTCTTCTCAATTCTAAACTTACAACATAACTTGTCCTGCTGTTTTGGTTTTGGTTTTCTTCCCAATTCTAAACTTACAACATAACTTGTCCTGCTGTTTTGGTTTTCTTCTCAATTATAAACTTACAACATAACTTGTCCTGCTGTTTTGGTTTTCTTCTCAATTCTAAACTTACAACATAACTTGTCCTGCTGTTTTAATTTTGGTTTTCTTCTCAATTCTAAACTTACAATTTAACTTGTCCTGCTGTTTTGGTTTCGGTTTTTTGTCAATTCTAAACTTACAACTTAACTTGTCCTGCTGTTTTGGTTTTCTTCTCAATTCTAAACTTACAACTTAACTTGTTCTGCTGTGTTGGTTTTGTTTTTCTTGTTAATTCTAAACTTACAACTTAACTTGTCTTGCTGTGTTGGTTTTGTTTTTCTTGTCAATTCTAAACTTACAACTTAACTTGTCCTGCTGTTTTGATTTTGGTTTTCTTGTCAATTCTAAACTTACAACTTAACTTGTCCTGCTGTTTTGGTTTTCTTTTCAATTCTATACTTACAATTTAACTTGTCCTCCTGTTTTGGTTTTCTTCTCAATTCTAAACTTACAATTTAACTTGTCCTGCTGGTTTGGTTTTCTTCTCAATTCTAAACTTACAATTTAACTTGTCCTGCTGTTTTGGTTGTCTTCTCAATTCTAAACTTACAACTTAACTTGTCCTGCTGTTTTGGTTTTCGTTTTCTTCTCAATTCTAAACTTACAACTTAACTTGTCCTGCTGTGCTGGTTTTGTTTTTCATGTCAATTCTAAACTTACAACTTAACTTGTCCTGCTGTTTTGGTTTTCTTCTCAATTCTAAACTTACAATTTAACTTGTCCTGCTGTTTTGGTTGTCTTCTCAATTCTAAACTTACAACATAACTTGTCCAGCTGTTTTGGTTTTCGTTTTCTTCTCAATTCTAAACTTAGAACTTAACTTGTCCTGCTGTGTTGGTTTTATTTTTCATGTCAATTCTAAACTTACAACATAGCTTGTCCTGCTGTTTTGGTTTTCTTGTCAATTCTAAACTTACAATTTAACTTCTCCTTCTGTTTTGGTTTTCTTCTCAATTCAAAACTTACAATTTAACTTGTCCTGGTTTTGGTTTTCTTCTCAATTTTAAACTTACAACATAACTTGTCCTGCTGTTTTGGTTTTCTTCTAAATTATAAACTTACAACATAACTTGTCCTGCTGTTTTGGTTTTGTTTTTCTTCTCAATTCTAAACTTACAACATAACTTGTCCTGCTGTTTTGGTTTTCTTCTCAATTCTAAACTTACAACATAACTTGTCCTGCTGTTTTGGTTTTGGTTTTCTTCCCAATTCTAAACTTACAACATAACTTGTCCTGCTGTTTTGGTTTTCTTCTCAATTCTAAACTTACAACATAACTTGTCCTGCTGTTTTGGTTTTGGTTTTCTTCTCAATTCTAAACTTACAACTTAACTTGTCCTGCTGTTTTGGTTTTCTTCTCAATTATAAACTTACAACATTACTTGCCCTGCTGTTTTGGTTTTCTTCTCAATTCTAAACTTACAACATAACTTGTCCTGCTGTTTTAATTTTGGTTTTCTTCTCAATTCTAAACTTACAATTTAACTTGTCCTGCTGTTTTGGTTTTGGTTTTTTGTCAATTCTAAACTTACAACTTAACTTGTCCTGCTGTTTTGGTTTTCTTCTCAATTCTAAACTTACAACTTAACTTGTTCTGCTGTGTTGGGTTTGTTTTTCTTGTTAATTCTAAACTTACAACTTAACTTGTCCTGCTGTGTTGGTTTTGTTTTTCTTGTCAATTCTAAACTTACAACTTAACTTGTCCTGCTGTTTTGATTTTGGTTTTCTTGTCAATTCTAAACTTACAACTTTACTTGTCCTGCTGATTTGGTTTTCTTTTCAATTCTATACTTACAATTTAACTTGTCCTGCTGTTTTGGTTGTCTTCTCAATTCTAAACTTACAATTTAACTTGTCCTGCTGTTTTGGTTGTCTTCTCAATTCTAAACTTACAACTTAACTTGTCTTGCTGTTTTGGTTTTCGTTTTCTTCTCAATTCTAAACTTACAACTTAACTTGTCCTGCTGTGTTGGTTTTGTTTTTCATGTCAATTCTAAACTTACAACTTAACTTGTCCTGCTGTTTTGGTTTTCTTCTCAATTCTAAACTTACAATTTAACTTGTCCTGCTGTTTTGGTTGTCTTCTCAATTCTAAACTTACAACATAACTTGTCCTGCTGTTTTGGTTTTCGTTTTCTTCTCAATTCTAAACTTAGAACTTAACTTGTCCTGCTGTGTTGGTTTTGTTTTTCATGTCAATTCTAAACTTACAACATAACTTGTCCTGCTGTTTTGGTTTTCGTTTTCTTCTCAATTCTAAACTTACAATTTAACTTCTCCTGCTGTTTTGGTTTTCTTCTCAATTCTAAATTTACAACATAACTTGTCCTGCTGTTTTGGATTTCTTCTCAATTATAAACTTACAACATAACTTGTCCTGCTGTTTTGGTTTTTTCTCAATTCTAAACTTACAACATAACTTGTCCTGCTGTTTTGGTTTTGTTTTTTTTCTCAATTCTAAACTTACAACATAACTTGTCCTGCTGTTTTGGTTTTCTTCTCAATTCTAAACTTACAACATAACTTGTCCTGCTGTTTTGGTTTTGGTTTTCTTCTCAATTCTAAACTTACAACATAACTTGTCCTGCTGTTTTGGTTTTCTTCTCAATTATAAACTTACAACATAACTTGTCCTGCTGTTTTGGTTTTGGTTTTCTTCTCAATTCTAAACTTACAACATAACTTGTCCTGCTGTTTTGGTTTTCTTCTCAATTATAAACTTACAACATAACTTGTCCTGCTGTTTTGGTTTTGGTTTTCTTCTCAATTATAAACTTACAACATAACTTGTCCTGCTGTTTTGGTTTTCTTCTCAATTATGAACTTACAACATAACTTGTCCTGCTGTTTTGGTTTTCTTCTCAATTATAAACTTACAACATAACTTGTCCTGCTGTTTTGGTTTTCTTCTCAATTATAAACTTACAACATAACTTGTCTTGCTGTTTTGGTTTTCTTCTCAATAATAAACTTACAACATAACTTGTCGTGCTGTTTTGGTTTTGTTTTTCTTGTCAATTCTAAACTTACAACATAACTTGTCCTGCTGTTTTGGTTTTGTTTTTCTTGTCAATTCTAAACTTACAACTTAACTTGTCCTGTTGTTTTGATTTTGGTTTTCTTGTCAATTCTAAACTTACAACTTAACTTGTCCTGCTGTTTTGGTTTTCTTTTCAATTCTAAACTTACAATTTAACTTGTCCTTCTGTTTTGGTTTTCTTCTCAATTCTAAACTTACAACATAACTTGTCCTGCTGTTTTGGTTTTGGTTTTCTTCTCAATTCTAAACTTACAACATAATTTGTCCTGCTGTTTTGGTTTTCTTCTCAATTCTAAACTTACAACATAACTTGTCCTGCTGTTTTGGTTTTCTTCTCAATTCTAAACTTACAACATAACTTGTCCTGCTGTTTTGGTTTTCTTCTCAATTCTAAACTTACAACATAACTTGTCCTGCTGTTTTGGTTTTCTTCTCAATTATAAACTTACAACATAACTTGTCCTGCTGTTTTGGTTTCCTTCTCAATTATAAACTTACAACATAACTTGTCCTGCTGTTTTGGTTTTCTTGTCAATTCTAAACATACAACATAACTTGTCCTGCTGTTTTGGTTTTCTTCTCAATTATAAACTTACAACATAACTTGTCCTGCTGTTTTGGTTTTCTTCTCAATTATAAACTTACAACATAACTTGTCCTGCTGTTTTGGTTTTCTTCTCAATTATAAACTTACAACATAACTTGTCCTGCTGTTTTGGTTTTGTTTTTCTTGTCAATTCTAAACTTACAACATAACTTGTCCTGCTGTTTTGGTTTTGGTTTTCTTGTCAATTCTAAACTTACAACTTAACTTGTCCTGCTGTGTTGGTTTTGTTTTTCTTGTCAATTCTAAACTTACAACTTAACTTGTCCTGCTGTTTTGATTTTGGTTTTTTTGTCAATTCTAAACTTACAACTTAACTTGTCCGACTGTTTTGGTTTACTTCTCAATTCTAAACTTACAACTTAACTTCTCCTGCTGTTTTGGTTTTCTTCTGAATTCTAAACTTACAACTTAACTTCTCCTGCTGTTTTGGTTTACTTCTCAATTCTAAACTTACAATTTAACTTGTCCTGCTGTTTTGGTTTTGTTTTCTTGTCAATTCTAAACTTAAAACTTAACTTGTCCTGCTGTGTTGGTTTTGTTTTTCATCTCAATTCTAAACTTACAATTTAACTTGTCCTGCTGTTTTGGTTTTCTTCTCAATTCTAAACTTACAACTTAACTTCTCCTGCTGTTTTGGTTTACTTCTCAATTCTAAACTTACAATTTAACTTGTCCTGCTGTTTTGGTTTTCTTGTCAATTCTAAACTTACAATTTAACTTGTCCTGCTGTTTTGGTTGTCTTCTAAATTCTAAACTTACAACTTAACTTCTTCTGCTGGTTTGGTTTTCTTCTCAATTCTAAACTTACAATTTAACTTGTCCTGCTGTTTTGGTTGTCTTCTCAATTCTAAACTTACAACTTAACTTGTCCTGCTGTTTTGGTTTTCGATTTCTTCTCAATTCTAAACTTACAACTTAACTTGTCCTGCTGTGTTGGTTTTGTTTTTCATGTCAATTCTAAACTTACAACATAGCTTGTCCTGCTGTTTTGGTTTTCTTGTCAATTCTAAACTTACAATTTAACTTCTCCTTCTGTTTTGGTTTTCTTCTCAATTCAAAACTTACAATTTAACTTGTCCTGGTTTTGGTTTTCTTCTCAATTTTAAACTTACAACATAACTTGTCCTGCTGTTTTGGTTTTCTTCTCAATTATAAACTTACAACATAACTTGTCCTGCTGTTTTGGTTTTGTTTTTCTTCTCAATTCTAAACTTACAACATAACTTGTCCTGCTGTTTTGGTTTTCTTCTCAATTCTAAACTTACAACATAACTTGTCCTGCTGTTTTGGTTTTGGTTTTCTTCCCAATTCTAAACTTACAACATAACTTGTCCTGCTGTTTTGGTTTTCTTCTCAATTATAAACTTACAACATAACTTGTCCTGCTGTTTTGGTTTTGGTTTTCTTCTCAATTCTAAACTTACAACATAACTTGTCCTGCTGTTTTGGTTTTCTTCTCAATTATAAACTTACAACATAACTTGTCCTGCTGTTTTGGTTTTCTTCTCAATTCTAAACTTACAACATAACTTGTCCTGCTGTTTTGGTTTTGTTTTTCTTGTCAATTCTAAACTTACAACTTAACTTGTCCTGCTGTGTTGGTTTTGTTTTTCTTGTCAATTCTAAACTTACAACTTAACTTGTCCTGCTGTTTTGATTTTGGTTTTTTTGTCAATTCTAAACTTACAACTTAACTTGTCCGACTGTTTTGGTTTACTTCTCAATTCTAAACTTACAACTTAACTTGTCCTGCTGTTTTGGTTTTCTTCTGAATTCTAAACTTACAACTTAACTTCTCCTGCTGTTTTGGTTTACTTCTCAATTCTAAACTTACAATTTAACTTGTCCTGCTGTTTTGGTTTTGTTTTCTTGTCAATTCTAAACTTACAACATAACTTGTCCTGCTGTGTTGGTTTTGTTTTTCATGTCAATTCTAAACTTACAATTTAACTTGTCCTGCTGTTTTGGTTTTCTTCTCAATTCTAAACTTACAACTTAACTTCTCCTGCTGTTTTGGTTTACTTCTCAATTCTAAACTTACAATTTAACTTGTCCTGCTGTTTTGGTTTTCTTGTCAATTCTAAACTTACAATTTAACTTGTCCTGCTGTTTTGGTTGTCTTCTAAATTCTAAACTTACAACTTAACTTCTTCTGCTGGTTTGGTTTTCTTCTCAATTCTAAACTTACAACATAACTTGTCCTGCTGTTTTGGTTTTCGTTTTCTTCTCAATTCTAAACTTAGAACTTAACTTGTCCTGCTGTGTTGGTTTTGTTTTTCATGTCAATTCTAAACTTACAACATAACTTGTCCTGCTGTTTTGGTTTTCGTTTTCTTCTCAATTCTAAACTTACAATTTAACTTCTCCTGCTGTTTTGGTTTTCTTCTCAATTCTAAACTTACAATTTAACTGTCGTGGTTTTGGTTTTCTTCTCAATTCTAAATTTACAACATAACTTGTCCTGCTGTTTTGGTTTTCTTCTCAATTATAAACTTACAACATAACTTGTCCTGCTGTTTTGGTTTTTTCTCAATTCTAAACTTACAACATAACTTGTCCTGCTGTTTTGGTTTTGTTTTTTTTCTCAATTCTAAACTTACAACATAACTTGTCCTGCTGTTTTGGTTTTCTTCTCAATTCTAAACTTACAACATAACTTGTCCTGCTGTTTTGGTTTTGGTTTTCTTCTCAATTCTAAACTTACAACATAACTTGTCCTGCTGTTTTGGTTTTCTTCTCAATTATAAACTTACAACATAACTTGTCCTGCTGTTTTGGTTTTGGTTTTCTTCTCAATTCTAAACTTACAACATAACTTGTCCTGCTGTTTTGGTTTTCTTCTCAATTATAAACTTACAACATAACTTGTCCTGCTGTTTTGGTTTTGGTTTTCTTCTCAATTATAAACTTACAACATAACTTGTCCTGCTGTTTTGGTTTTCTTCTCAATTATAAACTTACAACATAACTTGTCCTGCTGTTTTGGTTTTCTTCTCAATTATAAACTTACAACATAACTTGTCCTGCTGTTTTGGTTTTCTTCTCAATTATAAACTTACAACATAACTTGTCTTGCTGTTTTGGTTTTCTTCTCAATAATAAACTTACAACATAACTTGTCGTGCTGTTTTGGTTTTGTTTTTCTTGTCAATTCTAAACTTACAACATAACTTGTCCTGCTGTTTTGGTTTTGTTTTTCTTGTCAATTCTAAACTTACAACTTAACTTGTCCTGTTGTTTTGATTTTGGTTTTCTTGTCAATTCTAAACTTACAACTTAACTTGTCCTGCTGTTTTGGTTTTCTTTTCAATTCTAAACTTACAATTTAACTTGTCCTTCTGTTTTGGTTTTCTTCTCAATTCTAAACTTACAACATAACTTGTCCTGCTGTTTTGGTTTTGGTTTTCTTCTCAATTCTAAACTTACAACATAATTTGTCCTGCTGTTTTGGTTTTCTTCTCAATTCTAAACTTACAACATAACTTGTCCTGCTGTTTTGGTTTTCGTTTTCTTCTCAATTCTAAACTTAGAACTTAACTTGTCCTGCTGTGTTGGTTTTGTTTTTCTTGTCAATTCTAAACTTACAACATAACTTGTCCTGCTGTTTTGGTTTTCGTTTTCTTCTCAATTCTAAACTTACAATTTAACTTCTCCTGCTGTTTTGGTTTTCTTCTCAATTCTAAACTTACAATTTAACTTGTCGTGGTTTTGGTTTTCTTCTCAATTCTAAATTTACAACATAACTTGTCCTGCTGTTTTGGTTTTCTTCTCAATTATAAACTTACAACATAACTTGTCCTGCTGTTTTGGTTTTTTCTCAATTCTAAACTTACAACATAACTTGTCCTGCTGTTTTGGTTTTGTTTTTTTTCTCAATTCTAAACTTACAACATAACTTGTCCTGCTGTTTTGGTTTTCTTCTCAATTCTAAACTTACAACATAACTTGTCCTGCTGTTTTGGTTTTGGTTTTCTTCTCAATTCTAAACTTACAACATAACTTGTCCTGCTGTTTTGGTTTTCTTCTCAATTATAAACTTACAACATAACTTGTCCTGCTGTTTTGGTTTTGGTTTTCTTCTCAATTCTAAACTTACAACATAACTTGTCCTGCTGTTTTGGTTTTCTTCTCAATTATAAACTTACAACATAACTTGTCCTGCTGTTTTGGTTTTGGTTTTCTTCTCAATTATAAACTTACAACATAACTTGTCCTGCTGTTTTGGTTTTCTTCTCAATTATAAACTTACAACATAACTTGTCCTGCTGTTTTGGTTTTCTTCTCAATTATAAACTTACAACATAACTTGTCCTGCTGTTTTGGTTTTCTTCTCAATTATAAACTTACAACATAACTTGTCTTGCTGTTTTGGTTTTCTTCTCAATAATAAACTTACAACATAACTTGTCGTGCTGTTTTGGTTTTGTTTTTCTTGTCAATTCTAAACTTACAACATAACTTGTCCTGCTGTTTTGGTTTTGTTTTTCTTGTCAATTCTAAACTTACAACTTAACTTGTCCTGTTGTTTTGATTTTGGTTTTCTTGTCAATTCTAAACTTACAACTTAACTTGTCCTGCTGTTTTGGTTTTCTTTTCAATTCTAAACTTACAATTTAACTTGTCCTTCTGTTTTGGTTTTCTTCTCAATTCTAAACTTACAACATAACTTGTCCTGCTGTTTTGGTTTTGGTTTTCTTCTCAATTCTAAACTTACAACATAATTTGTCCTGCTGTTTTGGTTTTCTTCTCAATTATAAACTTACAACATAACTTGTCCTGCTGTTTTGGTTTTGGTTTTCTTCTCAATTCTAAACTTACAACATAACTTGTCCTGCTGTTTTGGTTTTCTTCTCAATTCTAAACTTACAACATAACTTGTCCTGCTGTTTTGGTTTTCTTCTCAATTATAAACTTACAACATAACTTGTCCTGCTGTTTTGGTTTCCTTCTCAATTATAAACTTACAACATAACTTGTCCTGCTGTTTTGGTTTTCTTGTCAATTCTAAACATACAACATAACTTGTCCTGCTGTTTTGGTTTTCTTCTCAATTATAAACTTACAACATAACTTGTCCTGCTGTTTTGGTTTTCTTCTCAATTATAAACTTACAACATAACTTGTCCTGCTGTTTTGGTTTTGTTTTTCTTGTCAATTCTAAACTTACAACATAACTTGTCCTGCTGTTTTGGTTTTGGTTTTCTTGTCAATTCTAAACTTACAACTTAACTTGTCCTGCTGTGTTGGTTTTGTTTTTCTTGTCAATTCTAAACTTACAACTTAACTTGTCCTGCTGTTTTGATTTTGGTTTTTTTGTCAATTCTAAACTTACAACTTAACTTGTCCGACTGTTTTGGTTTACTTCTCAATTCTAAACTTACAACTTAACTTGTCCTGCTGTTTTGGTTTTCTTCTGAATTCTAAACTTACAACTTAACTTCTCCTGCTGTTTTGGTTTACTTCTCAATTCTAAACTTACAATTTAACTTGTCCTGCTGTTTTGGTTTTGTTTTCTTGTCAATTCTAAACTTACAACTTAACTTGTCCTGCTGTGTTGGTTTTGTTTTTCATGTCAATTCTAAACTTACAATTTAACTTGTCCTGCTGTTTTGGTTTTCTTCTCAATTCTAAACTTACAACTTAACTTCTCCTGCTGTTTTGGTTTACTTCTCAATTCTAAACTTACAATTTAACTTGTCCTGCTGTTTTGGTTTTCTTGTCAATTCTAAACTTACAATTTAACTTGTCCTGCTGTTTTGGTTGTCTTCTCAATTCTAAACTTACAACTTAACTTCTTCTGCTGGTTTGGTTTTCTTCTCAATTCTAAACTTACAACATAACTTGTCCTGCTGTTTTGGTTTTGTTTTCTTCTCAATTCTAAACTTACAACTTAACTTGTCCTGCTGTGTTGGTTTTGTTTTTCTTGTCAATTCTAAACTTACAACATAACTTGTCCTGCTGTTTTGGTTTTCGTTTTCTTCTCAATTCTAAACTTACAATTTAACTTGTCCTGCTGTTTTGGTTTTCTTCTCAATTCTAAACTTACTTGTTTTGGTTTTCTTCTCAATTCTAAACTTGTCTTGTCCTGGTTTTGGTTTTCTTCTCAATTCTAAACTTACAACATAACTTGTCCTGCTGTTTTGGTTTTCTTCTCAATTATAAACTTACAACATAACTTGTCCTGCTGTTTTGGTTTTTTTTCTCAATTCTAAACTTACAACATAACTTGTCCTGCTGTTTTGGTTTTTTTTTTTTTCTCAATTCTAAACTTACAACATAACTTGTCCTGCTGTTTTGGTTTTCTTCTCAATTCTAAACTTACAACATAACTTGTCCTGCTGTTTTGTTTTGGTTTTCTTCTCAATTCTAAACTTACAACATAACTTGTCCTGCTGTTTTGGTTTTCTTCTCAATTATAAACTTACAACATAACTTGTCCTGCTGTTTTGGTTTTGGTTTTCTTCTCAATTCTAAACTTACAACATAACTTGTCCTGCTGTTTTGGTTTTCTTCTCAATTATAAACTTACAACATAACTTGTCCTGCTGTTTTGGTTTTGGTTTTCTTCTCAATTATAAACTTACAACATAACTTGTCCTGCTGTTTTGGTTTTCTTCTCAATTATAAACTTACAACATAACTTGTCCTGCTGTTTTGGTTTTCTTCTCAATTATAAACTTACAACATAACTTGTCCTGCTGTTTTGGTTTTCTTCTCAATTATAAACTTACAACATAACTTGTCCTGCTGTTTTGGTTTTCTTCTCAATAATAAACTTACAACATAACTTGTCGTGCTGTTTTGGTTTTGTTTTTCTTGTCAATTCTAAACTTACAACATAACTTGTCCTGCTGTTTTGGTTTTGTTTTTCTTGTCAATTCTAAACTTACAACTTAACTTGTCCTGTTGTTTTGATTTTGGTTTTCTTGTCAATTCTAAACTTACAACTTAACTTGTCCTGCTGTTTTGGTTTTCTTTTCAATTCTAAACTTACAATTTAACTTGTCCTTCTGTTTTGGTTTTCTTCTCAATTCTAAACTTACAACATAACTTGTCCTGCTGTTTTGGTTTTGGTTTTCTTCTCAATTCTAAACTTACAACATAACTTGTCCTGCTGTTTTGGTTTTCTTCTCAATTCTAAACTTACAACATAACTTGTCCTGCTGTTTTGGTTTTCTTCTCAATTCTAAACTTACAACATAACTTGTCCTGCTGTTTTGGTTTTCTTCTCAATTCTAAACTTACAACATAACTTGTCCTGCTGTTTTGGTTTTCTTCTCAATTATAAACTTACAACATAACTTGTCCTGCTGTTTTGGTTTTCTTCTCAATTATAAACTTACAACATAACTTGTCCTGCTGTTTTGGTTTTCTTCTCAATTCTAAACTTACAACATAACTTGTCCTGCTGTTTTGGTTTTCTTCTCAATTATAAACTTACAACATAACTTGTCCTGCTGTTTTGGTTTTCTTCTCAATTATAAACTTACAACATAACTTGTCCTGCTGTTTTGGTTTTCTTCTCAATTATAAACTTACAACATAACTTGTCCTGCTGTTTTGGTTTTGTTTTTCTTGTCAATTCTAAACTTACAACATAACTTGTCCTGCTGTTTTGGTTTTGGTTTTCTTGTCAATTCTAAACTTACAACTTAACTTGTCCTGCTGTGTTGGTTTTGTTTTTCTTGTCAATTCTAAACTTACAACTTAACTTGTCCTGCTGTTTTGATTTTGGTTTTTTTGTCAATTCTAAACTTACAACTTAACTTGTCCTGCTGTTTTGGTTTTCTTCTCAATTCTAAACTTACAACTTAACTTGTCCTGCTGTTTTGGTTTTCTTCTCAATTCTAAACTTACAACTTAACTTGTCCTGCTGTTTTGGTTGTCTTCTCAATTCTAAACTTACAACTTAACTTGTCCTGCTGTTTTGGTTTTCGTTTTCTTCTCAATTCTAAACTTACAACTTAACTTGTCCTGCTGTGTTGGTTTTGTTTTTCATGTCAATTCTAAACTTACAACATAGCTTGTCCTGCTGTTTTGGTTTTCTTGTCAATTCTAAACTTACAATTTAACTTCTCCTTCTGTTTTGGTTTTCTTCTCAATTCAAAACTTACAAGTTAACTTGTCCTGGTTTTGGTTTTCTTCTCAATTTTAAACTTACAACATAACTTGTCCTGCTGTTTTGGTTTTCTTCTCAATTATAAACTTACAACATAACTTGTCCTGCTGTTTTGGTTTTGTTTTTCTTCTCAATTCTAAACTTACAACATAACTTGTCCTGCTGTTTTGGTTTTCTTCTCAATTCTAAACTTACAACATAACTTGTCCTGCTGTTTTGGTTTTGGTTTTCTTCTCAATTCTAAACTTACAACATAACTTGTCCTGCTGTTTTGGTTTTCTTCTCAATTATAAACTTACAACATAACTTGTCCTGCTGTTTTGGTTTTGGTTTTCTTCTCAATTCTAAACTTACAACATAACTTGTCCTGCTGTTTTGGTTTTCTTCTCAATTATAAACTTACAACATAACTTGTCCTGCTGTTTTGGTTTTCTTCTCAATTCTAAACTTACAATTTAACTTGTTCTGCTGTTTTGGTTGTCTTCTCAATTCTAAACTTACAATTTAACTTGTCCTGCTGTTTTGGTTGTCTTCTCAATTCTAAACTTACAACTTAACTTGTCCTGCTGTTTTGGTTTTCGTTTTCTTCTCAATTCTAAACTTACAACATAATTTGTCCTGCTGTTTTGGTTTTCTTCTCAATTATAAACTTACAACATAACTTGTCCTGCTGTTTTGGTTTTGGTTTTCTTCTCAATTCTAAACTTACAACATAACTTGTCCTGCTGTTTTGGTTTTGTTTTTCTTGTCAATTCTAAACTTACAACTTAACTTGTCCTGCTGTTTTGATTTTGGTTTTCTTGTCAATTCTAAACTTACAACTTAACTTGTCCTGCTGTTTTGGTTTTCTTTTCAATTCTATACTTACAATTTAACTTGTCCTGCTGTTTTGGTTTTCTTCTCAATTCTAAACTTACAATTTAACTTGTCCTGCTGTTTTGGTTTTCTTCTCAATTCTAAACTTACAACTTAACTTGTCCTGCTGTTTTGGTTTTCGTTTTCTTCTCAATTCTAAACTTACAACTTAACTTGTCCTGCTGTGTTGGTTTTGTTTTTCATGTCAATTCTAAACTTACAACTTAACTTGTCCTGCTGTTTTGGTTTTCTTCTCAATTCTAAACTTACAATTTAACTTGTCCTGCTGTTTTGGTTGTCTTCTCAATTCTAAACTTACAACATAACTTGTCCTGCTGTTTTGGTTTTCGTTTTCTTCTCAATTCTAAACTTAGAACTTAACTTGTCCTGCTGTGTTGGTTTTGTTTTTCATGTCAATTCTAAACTTACAACATAACTTGTCCTGCTGTTTTGGTTTTCGTTTTCTTCTCAATTCTAAACTTACAATTTAACTTCTCCTGCTGTTTTGGTTTTCTTCTCAATTCTAAACTTACAATTTAACTTGTCGTGGTTTTGGTTTTCTTCTCAATTCTAAATTTACAACATAACTTGTCCTGCTGTTTTGGTTTTCTTCTCAATTATAAACTTACAACATAACTTGTCCTGCTGTTTTGGTTTTTTCTCAATTCTAAACTTACAACATAACTTGTCCTGCTGTTTTGGTTTTGTTTTTTTTCTCAATTCTAAACTTACAACATAACTTGTCCTGCTGTTTTGGTTTTCTTCTCAATTCTAAACTTACAACATAACTTGTCCTGCTGTTTTGGTTTTCGTTTTCTTCTCAATTCTAAACTTACAACATAACTTGTCCTGCTGATTTGGTTTTCTTCTCAATTATAAACTTACAACATAACTTGTCCTGCTGTTTTGGTTTTGGTTTTCTTCTCAATTCTAAACTTACAACATAACTTGTCCTGCTGTTTTGGTTTTCTTCTCAATTATAAACTTACAACATAACTTGTCCTGCTGTTTTGGTTTTGGTTTTCTCTTCTCAATTATAAACTTACAACATAACTTGTCCTGCTGTTTTGGTTTTCTTCTCAATTATAAACTTACAACATAACTTGTCCTGCTGTTTTGGTTTTCTTCTCAATTATAAACTTACAACATAACTTGTCCTGCTGTTTTGGTTTTCTTCTCAATTATAAACTTACAACATAACTTGTCCTGCTGTTTTGGTTTTGTTTTCTTGTCAATTCTAAACTTACAACATAACTTGTCCTGCTGTTTTGGTTTTGTTTTCTTGTCAATTCTAAACTTACAACTTAACTTGTCCTGTTGTTTTGATTTTGGTTTTCTTGTCAATTCTAAACTTACAACTTAACTTGTCCTGCTGTTTTGGTTTTCTTTTCAATTCTAAACTTACAATTTAACTTGTCCTTCTGTTTTGGTTTTCTTCTCAATTCTAAACTTACAACATAACTTGTCCTGCTGTTTTGGTTTTGGTTTTCTTCTCAATTCTAAACTTACAACATAATTTGTCCTGCTGTTTTGGTTTTCTTCTCAATTATAAACTTACAACATAACTTGTCCTGCTGTTTTGGTTTTGGTTTTCTTCTCAATTCTAAACTTACAACATAACTTGTCCTGCTGTTTTGGTTTTCTTCTCAATTCTAAACTTACAACATAACTTGTCCTGCTGTTTTGGTTTTCTTCTCAATTATAAACTTACAACATAACTTGTCCTGCTGTTTTGGTTTCCTTCTCAATTATAAACTTACAACATAACTTGTCCTGCTGTTTTGGTTTTCTTGTCAATTCTAAACATACAACATAACTTGTCCTGCTGTTTTGGTTTTCTTCTCAATTCTAAACTTACAACATAACTTGTCCTGCTGTTTTGGTTTTCTTCTCAATTATAAACTTACAACATAACTTGTCCTGCTGTTTTGGTTTTCTTCTCAATTATAAACTTACAACATAACTTGTCCTGCTGTTTTGGTTTTGTTTTTTTCTTGTCAATTCTAAACTTACAACATAACTTGTCCTGCTGTTTTGGTTTTGGTTTTCTTGTCAATTCTAAACTTACAACTTAACTTGTCCTGCTGTGTTGGTTTTGTTTTCTTGTCAATTCTAAACTTACAACTTAACTTGTCCTGCTGTTTTGATTTTGGTTTTTTTGTCAATTCTAAACTTACAACTTAACTTGTCCTGACTGTTTTGGTTTTCTTCTCAATTCTAAACTTACAACTTAACTTGTCCTGCTGTTTTGGTTTCTTCTCAATTCTAAACTTACAACTTAACTTCTCCTGCTGTTTTGGTTTTCTTCTCAATTCTAAACTTACAATTTAACTTGTCCTGCTGTTTTGGTTTTGTTTTCTTGTCAATTCTAAACTTACAACTTAACTTGTCCTGCTGTGTTGGTTTTGTTTTCTTGTCAATTCTAAACTTACAATTTAACTTGTCCTGCTGTTTTGGTTTTCTTCTCAATTCTAAACTTACAACTTAACTTGTCCTGCTGTTTTGGTTTTCTTCTCAATTCTAAACTTACAATTTAACTTGTCCTGCTGTTTTGGTTTTCTTCTTCAATTCTAAACTTACAATTTAACTTGTCCTGCTGTTTTGGTTTTCTTCTCTAAATTCTAAACTTACAACTTAACTTCTCCTGCTGGTTTGGTTTTCTTCTCAATTCTAAACTTACAATTTAACTTGTCCTGCTGTTTTGGTTTTGTCTTCTCAATTCTAAACTTACAACTTAACTTGTCCTGCTGTTTTGGTTTTCGTTTTCTTCTCAATTCTAAACTTACAACTTAACTTGTCCTGCTGTTTTGGTTTTGTTTTCTTGTCAATTCTAAACTTACAACATAACTTGTCCTGCTGTTTTGGTTTTCTTGTCAATTCTAAACTTACAATTTAACTTGTCCTGCTGTTTTGGTTTTCTTCTCAATTCTAAACTTACAATTTAACTTGTCCTGGTTTTGGTTTTCTTCTCAATTATAAACTTACAACATAACTTGTCCTGCTGTTTTGGTTTTCTTCTCAATTATAAACTTACAACATAACTTGTCCTGCTGTTTTGGTTTTGTTTTTCTTCTCAATTCTAAACTTACAACATAACTTGTCCTGCTGTTTTGGTTTTCTTCTCAATTCTAAACTTACAACATAACTTGTCCTGCTGTTTTGGTTTTGGTTTTCTTCCCAATTCTAAACTTACAACATAACTTGTCCTGCTGTTTTGGTTTTCTTCTCAATTATAAACTTACAACATAACTTGTCCTGCTGTTTTGGTTTTGGTTTTCTTCTCAATTCTAAACTTACAACTTAACTTGTCCTGCTGTTTTGGTTTTCTTCTCAATTATAAACTTACAACATAACTTGTCCTGCTGTTTTGGTTTTCTTCTCAATTCTAAACTTACAATTTAACTTGTTCTGCTGTTTTGGTTGTCTTCTCAATTCTAAACTTACAATTTAACTTGTCCTGCTGTTTTGGTTGTCTTCTCAATTCTAAACTTACAACTTAACTTGTCCTGCTGTTTTGGTTTTCGTTTTCTTCTCAATTCTAAACTTACAACTTAACTTGTCCTGCTGTTTTAATTTTGGTTTTCTTCTCAATTCTAAACTTACAATTTAACTTGTCCTGCTGTTTTGGTTTTGTTTTTTTGTCAATTCTAAACTTACAACTTAACTTGTCCTGCTGTTTTGGTTTTCTTCTCAATTCTAAACTTACAACTTAACTTGTCCTGCTGTTTTGGTTTGTTTTCTTGTTAATTCTAAACTTACAACTTAACTTGTCCTGCTGTGTTGGTTTTGTTTTTCTTGTCAATTCTAAACTTACAACTTAACTTGTCCTGCTGTTTTGATTTTGGTTTTCTTGTCAATTCTAAACTTACAACTTAACTTGTCCTGCTGTTTTGGTTTTCTTCTCAATTATAAACTTACAACATAACTTGTCCTGCTGTTTTGGTTTTTTCTCAATTCTAAACTTACAACATAACTTGTCCTGCTGTTTTGGTTTTGTTTTTTTCTCAATTCTAAACTTACAACATAACTTGTCCTGCTGTTTTGGTTTTCTTCTCAATTCTAAACTTACAACATAACTTGTCCTGCTGTTTTGGTTTTGGTTTTCTTCTCAATTCTAAACTTACAACATAACTTGTCCTGCTGTTTTGGTTTTCTTCTCAATTATAAACTTACAACATAACTTGTCCTGCTGTTTTGGTTTTGGTTTTCTTCTCAATTCTAAACTTACAACATAACTTGTCCTGCTGTTTTGGTTTTCTTCTCAATTATAAACTTACAACATAACTTGTCCTGCTGTTTTGGTTTTGGTTTTCTTCTCAATTATAAACTTACAACATAACTTGTCCTGCTGTTTTGGTTTTCTTCTCAATTATAAACTTACAACATAACTTGTCCTGCTGTTTTGGTTTTCTTCTCAATTATAAACTTACAACATAACTTGTCCTGCTGTTTTGGTTTTCTTCTCAATTATAAACTTACAACATAACTTGTCCTGCTGTTTTGGTTTTCTTCTCAATAATAAACTTACAACATAACTTGTCGTGCTGTTTTGGTTTTGTTTTTCTTGTCAATTCTAAACTTACAACATAACTTGTCCTGCTGTTTTGGTTTTTTTTCTTGTCAATTCTAAACTTACAACTTAACTTGTCCTGTTGTTTTGATTTTGGTTTTCTTGTCAATTCTAAACTTACAACTTAACTTGTCCTGCTGTTTTGGTTTTCTTTTCAATTCTAAACTTACAATTTAACTTGTCCTTCTGTTTTGGTTTTCTTCTCAATTCTAAACTTACAACATAACTTGTCCTGCTGTTTTGTTTTGGTTTTCTTCTCAATTCTAAACTTACAACATAACTTGTCCTGCTGTTTTGGTTTTCTTCTCAATTCTAAACTTACAACATAACTTGTCCTGCTGTTTTGGTTTTCTTCTCAATTCTAAACTTACAACATAACTTGTCCTGCTGTTTTGGTTTTCTTCTCAATTCTAAACTTACAACATAACTTGTCCTGCTGTTTTGGTTTTCTTCTCAATTATAAACTTACAACATAACTTGTCCTGCTGTTTTGGTTTTCTTCTCAATTATAAACTTACAACATAACTTGTCCTGCTGTTTTGGTTTTCTTGTCAATTCTAAACTTACAACATAACTTGTCCTGCTGTTTTGGTTTTCTTCTCAATTATAAACTTACAACATAACTTGTCCTGCTGTTTTGGTTTTCTTCTCAATTATAAACTTACAACATAACTTGTCCTGCTGTTTTGGTTTTCTTCTCAATTATAAACTTACAACATAACTTGTCCTGCTGTTTTGGTTTTGTTTTCTTGTCAATTCTAAACTTACAACATAACTTGTCCTGCTGTTTTGGTTTTGGTTTTCTTGTCAATTCTAAACTTACAACTTAACTTGTCCTGCTGTGTTGGTTTTGTTTTCTTGTCAATTCTAAACTTACAACTTAACTTGTCCTGCTGTTTTGATTTTGGTTTTTTTGTCAATTCTAAACTTACAACTTAACTTGTCCTGCTGTTTTGGTTTTCTTCTCAATTCTAAACTTACAACTTAACTTGTCCTGCTGTTTTGGTTTTCTTCTCAATTCTAAACTTACAACAACTTGTCCTGCTGTTTTGGTTTTCTTCTCAATTCTAAACTTACAATTTAACTTGTCCTGCTGTTTTGGTTTTGTTTTCTTGTCAATTCTAAACTTACAACTTAACTTGTCCTGCTGTTTTGGTTTTGTTTTCTTCTCAATTCTAAACTTACAATTTAACTTGTCCTGCTGTTTTGGTTTTCTTCTCAATTCTAAACTTACAACTTAACTTGTCCTGCTGTTTTGGTTTTCTTCTCAATTCTAAACTTACAATTTAACTTGTCCTGCTGTTTTGGTTTTCTTCTCAATTCTAAACTTACAATTTAACTTGTCCTGCTGTTTTGGTTTTCTTCTCAATTCTAAACTTACAACTTAACTTCTTCTGCTGGTTTGGTTTTCTTCTCAATTCTAAACTTACAATTTAACTTGTCCTGCTGTTTTGGTTTTCTTCTCAATTCTAAACTTACAACTTAACTTGTCCTGCTGTTTTGGTTTTCGTTTTCTTCTCAATTCTAAACTTACAACTTAACTTGTCCTGCTGTTTTGGTTTTGTTTTTCTTGTCAATTCTAAACTTACAACATAACTTGTCCTGCTGTTTTTGTTTTCTTCTCAATTCTAAACTTACAATTTAACTTGTCCTGCTGTTTTGGTTTTCTTCTCAATTCTAAACTTACAATTTAACTTGTCCTGGTTTTGGTTTTCTTCTCAATTCTAAACTTACAACATAACTTGTCCTGCTGTTTTGGTTTTCTTCTCAATTATAAACTTACAACATAACTTGTCCTGCTGTTTTGGTTTTTTCTCAATTCTAAACTTACAACATAACTTGTCCTGCTGTTTTGGTTTTGTTTTTTTTCTCAATTCTAAACTTACAACATAACTTGTCCTGCTGTTTTGGTTTTCTTCTCAATTCTAAACTTACAACATAACTTGTCCTGCTGTTTTGGTTTGGTTTTCTTCTCAATTCTAAACTTACAACATAACTTGTCCTGCTGTTTTGGTTTTCTTCTCAATTATAAACTTACAACATAACTTGTCCTGCTGTTTTGGTTTTGGTTTTCTTCTCAATTCTAAACTTACAACATAACTTGTCCTGCTGTTTTGGTTTTCTTCTCAATTATAAACTTACAACATAACTTGTCCTGCTGTTTTGGTTTTGGTTTTCTTCTCAATTATAAACTTACAACATAACTTGTCCTGCTGTTTTGGTTTTCTTCTCAATTATAAACTTACAACATAACTTGTCCTGCTGTTTTGGTTTTCTTCTCAATTATAAACTTACAACATAACTTGTCCTGCTGTTTTGGTTTTCTTCTCAATTATAAACTTACAACATAACTTGTCCTGCTGTTTTGGTTTTCTTCTCAATTATAAACTTACAACATAACTTGTCCTGCTGTTTTGGTTTTGTTTTCTTGTCAATTCTAAACTTACAACATAACTTGTCCTGCTGTTTTGGTTTTGTTTTCTTGTCAATTCTAAACTTACAACTTAACTTGTCCTGTTGTTTTGATTTTGGTTTTCTTGTCAATTCTAAACTTACAACTTAACTTGTCCTGCTGTTTTGGTTTTCTTTTCAATTCTAAACTTACAATTTAACTTGTCCTTCTGTTTTGGTTTTCTTCTCAATTCTAAACTTACAACATAACTTGTCCTGCTGTTTTGGTTTTCTTCTCAATTCTAAACTTACAACATAACTTGTCCTGCTGTTTTGGTTTTCTTCTCAATTCTAAACTTACAACATAACTTGTCCTGCTGTTTTGGTTTTCTTCTCAATTCTAAACTTACAACATAACTTGTCCTGCTGTTTTGGTTTTCTTCTCAATTATAAACTTACAACATAACTTGTCCTGCTGTTTTGGTTTTCTTCTCAATTATAAACTTACAACATAACTTGTCCTGCTGTTTTGGTTTTCTTCTCAATTCTAAACTTACAACATAACTTGTCCTGCTGTTTTGGTTTTCTTCTCAATTATAAACTTACAACATAACTTGTCCTGCTGTTTTGGTTTTCTTCTCAATTATAAACTTACAACATAACTTGTCCTGCTGTTTTGGTTTTGTTTTCTTGTCAATTCTAAACTTACAACATAACTTGTCCTGCTGTTTTGGTTTTGGTTTTCTTGTCAATTCTAAACTTACAACTTAACTTGTCCTGCTGTTTTGGTTTTGTTTTCTTGTCAATTCTAAACTTACAACTTAACTTGTCCTGCTGTTTTGTTTTGGTTTTTTGTCAATTCTAAACTTACAACTTAACTTGTCCTGCTGTTTTGGTTTTCTTCTCAATTCTAAACTTACAACTTAACTTGTCCTGCTGTTTTGGTTTTCTTCTCAATTCTAAACTTACAACTTAACTTGTCCTGCTGTTTTGGTTTTCTTCTCAATTCTAAACTTACAATTTAACTTGTCCTGCTGTTTTGGTTTTGTTTTCTTGTCAATTCTAAACTTACAACTTAACTTGTCCTGCTGTTTTGGTTTTGTTTTCTTCTCAATTCTAAACTTACAATTTAACTTGTCCTGCTGTTTTGGTTGTCTTCTCAATTCTAAACTTACAACTTAACTTGTCCTGCTGTTTTGGTTTTCTTCTCAATTCTAAACTTACAATTTAACTTGTCCTGCTGTTTTGGTTTTCTTCTCAATTCTAAACTTACAATTTAACTTGTCCTGCTGTTTTGGTTGTCTTCTCAATTCTAAACTTACAACTTAACTTGTCCTGCTGTTTTGGTTTTGTTTTCTTCTCAATTCTAAACTTACAACTTAACTTGTCCTGCTGTTTTGTTTTGTTTTTTTTTCTTGTCAATTCTAAACTTACAACATAACTTGTCCTGCTGTTTTGGTTTTCTTGTCAATTCTAAACTTACAATTTAACTTGTCCTGCTGTTTTGGTTTTCTTCTCAATTCTAAACTTACAATTTAACTTGTCCTGGTTTTGGTTTTCTTCTCAATTCTAAACTTACAACATAACTTGTCCTGCTGTTTTGGTTTTCTTCTCAATTATAAACTTACAACATAACTTGTCCTGCTGTTTTGGTTTTGTTTTCTTCTCAATTCTAAACTTACAACATAACTTGTCCTGCTGTTTTGGTTTTCTTCTCAATTCTAAACTTACAACATAACTTGTCCTGCTGTTTTGGTTTTGGTTTTCTTCTCAATTCTAAACTTACAACATAACTTGTCCTGCTGTTTTGGTTTTCTTCTCAATTATAAACTTACAACATAACTTGTCCTGCTGTTTTGGTTTTGGTTTTCTTCTCAATTCTAAACTTACAACATAACTTGTCCTGCTGTTTTGGTTTTCTTCTCAATTATAAACTTACAACATAACTTGTCCTGCTGTTTTGGTTTTCTTCTCAATTCTAAACTTACAATTTAACTTGTTCTGCTGTTTTGGTTTTCTTCTCAATTCTAAACTTACAACATAACTTGTCCTGCTGTTTTGGTTTTCTTCTCAATTCTAAACTTACAACTTAACTTGTCCTGCTGTTTTGGTTTTCGTTTTCTTCTCAATTCTAAACTTACAACATAATTTGTCCTGCTGTTTTGGTTTTCTTCTCAATTATAAACTTACAACATAACTTGTCCTGCTGTTTTGGTTTTGGTTTTCTTCTCAATTCTAAACTTACAACATAACTTGTCCTGCTGTTTTGTTTTGTTTTTCTTGTCAATTCTAAACTTACAACTTAACTTGTCCTGCTGTTTTGGTTTTGGTTTTCTTGTCAATTCTAAACTTACAACTTAACTTGTCCTGCTGTTTTGGTTTTCTTTTCAATTCTAAACTTACAATTTAACTTGTCCTGCTGTTTTGGTTTTCTTCTCAATTCTAAACTTACAATTTAACTTGTCCTGCTGTTTTGGTTGTCTTCTCAATTCTAAACTTACAACTTAACTTGTCCTGCTGTTTTGGTTTTCGTTTTCTTCTCAATTCTAAACTTACAACTTAACTTGTCCTGCTGTTTTGGTTTTGTTTTCTTGTCAATTCTAAACTTACAACTTAACTTGTCCTGCTGTTTTGGTTTTCTTCTCAATTCTAAACTTACAATTTAACTTGTCCTGCTGTTTTGGTTTTCTTCTCAATTCTAAACTTACAACATAACTTGTCCTGCTGTTTTGGTTTTGTTTTCTTCTCAATTCTAAACTTACAACTTAACTTGTCCTGCTGTTTTGGTTTTTTGTTTTCTTGTCAATTCTAAACTTACAACATAACTTGTCCTGCTGTTTTGTTTTCGTTTTCTTCTCAATTCTAAACTTACAATTTAACTTGTCCTGCTGTTTTGGTTTTCTTCTCAATTCTAAACTTACAATTTAACTTGTCCTGGTTTTGGTTTTCTTCTCAATTCTAAACTTACAACATAACTTGTCCTGCTGTTTTGGTTTTCTTCTCAATTATAAACTTACAACATAACTTGTCCTGCTGTTTTTTGTTTTTTCTCAATTCTAAACTTACAACATAACTTGTCCTGCTGTTTTGGTTTTGTTTTTTTTCTCAATTCTAAACTTACAACATAACTTGTCCTGCTGTTTTGGTTTTCTTCTCAATTCTAAACTTACAACATAACTTGTCCTGCTGTTTTGGTTTTCGTTTTCTTCTCAATTCTAAACTTACAACATAACTTGTCCTGCTGTTTTGGTTTTCTTCTCAATTATAAACTTACAACATAACTTGTCCTGCTGTTTTGGTTTTGGTTTTCTTCTCAATTCTAAACTTACAACATAACTTGTCCTGCTGTTTTGGTTTTCTTCTCAATTATAAACTTACAACATAACTTGTCCTGCTGTTTTGTTTTGGTTTTCTTCTCAATTATAAACTTACAACATAACTTGTCCTGCTGTTTTGGTTTTCTTCTCAATTATAAACTTACAACATAACTTGTCCTGCTGTTTTGGTTTTCTTCTCAATTATAAACTTACAACATAACTTGTCCTGCTGTTTTGGTTTTCTTCTCAATTATAAACTTACAACATAACTTGTCCTGCTGTTTTGGTTTTCTTCTCAATTATAAACTTACAACATAACTTGTCCTGCTGTTTTGGTTTTGTTTTTCTTGTCAATTCTAAACTTACAACATAACTTGTCCTGCTGTTTTGGTTTTGTTTTCTTGTCAATTCTAAACTTAAAACTTAACTTGTCCTGTTGTTTTGGTTTTCTTGTCAATTCTAAACTTACAACTTAACTTGTCCTGCTGTTTTGGTTTTCTTTTCAATTCTAAACTTACAATTTAACTTGTCCTTCTGTTTTGGTTTTCTTCTCAATTCTAAACTTACAACATAACTTGTCCTGCTGTTTTGGTTTTGGTTTTCTTCTCAATTCTAAACTTACAACATAACTTGTCCTGCTGTTTTGGTTTTCTTCTCAATTATAAACTTACAACATAACTTGTCCTGCTGTTTTGGTTTTGGTTTTCTTCTCAATTCTAAACTTACAACATAACTTGTCCTGCTGTTTTGGTTTTCTTCTCAATTCTAAACTTACAACATAACTTGTCCTGCTGTTTTGGTTTTCTTCTCAATTATAAACTTACAACATAACTTGTCCTGCTGTTTTGGTTTTCTTCTCAATTATAAACTTACAACATAACTTGTCCTGCTGTTTTGGTTTTCTTCTCAATTCTAAACTTACAACATAACTTGTCCTGCTGTTTTGGTTTTCTTCTCAATTATAAACTTACAACATAACTTGTCCTGCTGTTTTGGTTTTCTTCTCAATTATAAACTTACAACATAACTTGTCCTGCTGTTTTGGTTTTCTTCTCAATTATAAACTTACAACATAACTTGTCCTGCTGTTTTGGTTTTGTTTTCTTGTCAATTCTAAACTTACAACATAACTTGTCCTGCTGTTTTGGTTTTGGTTTTCTTGTCAATTCTAAACTTACAACTTAACTTGTCCTGCTGTTTTGGTTTTGTTTTCTTGTCAATTCTAAACTTACAACTTAACTTGTCCTGCTGTTTTGATTTTGGTTTTTTTGTCAATTCTAAACTTACAACTTAACTTGTCCTGACTGTTTTGGTTTTCTTCTCAATTCTAAACTTACAACTTAACTTGTCCTGCTGTTTTGGTTTTCTTCTCAATTCTAAACTTACAACTTAACTTGTCCTGCTGTTTTGGTTTTCTTCTCAATTCTAAACTTACAATTTAACTTGTCCTGCTGTTTTGGTTTTGTTTTCTTGTCAATTCTAAACTTACAACTTAACTTGTCCTGCTGTGTTGGTTTTGTTTTCTTGTCAATTCTAAACTTACAATTTAACTTGTCCTGCTGTTTTGGTTTTCTTCTCAATTCTAAACTTACAACATAACTTGTCCTGCTGTTTTGGTTTTCTTCTCAATTCTAAACTTACAATTTAACTTGTCCTGCTGTTTTGGTTTTCTTCTCAATTCTAAACTTACAACATAACTTGTCCTGCTGTTTTGGTTTTCTTCTCAATTCTAAACTTACAACTTAACTTGTTCTGCTGGTTTGGTTTTCTTCTCAATTCTAAACTTACAACATAACTTGTCCTGCTGTTTTGGTTTTCTTCTCAATTCTAAACTTACAACATAACTTGTCCTGCTGTTTTGGTTTTCGTTTTCTTCTCAATTCTAAACTTACAACTTAACTTGTCCTGCTGTTTTGGTTTTGTTTTCTTGTCAATTCTAAACTTACAACATAACTTGTCCTGCTGTTTTGGTTTTCTTGTCAATTCTAAACTTACAATTTAACTTGTCCTGCTGTTTTGGTTTTCTTCTCAATTCTAAACTTACAATTTAACTTGTCCTGGTTTTGGTTTTCTTCTCAATTCTAAACTTACAACATAACTTGTCCTGCTGTTTTGGTTTTCTTCTCAATTATAAACTTACAACATAACTTGTCCTGCTGTTTTGGTTTTGTTTTCTTCTCAATTCTAAACTTACAACATAACTTGTCCTGCTGTTTTGGTTTTCTTCTCAATTCTAAACTTACAACATAACTTGTCCTGCTGTTTTGGTTTTGGTTTTCTTCCCAATTCTAAACTTACAACATAACTTGTCCTGCTGTTTTGGTTTTCTTCTCAATTATAAACTTACAACATAACTTGTCCTGCTGTTTTGGTTTTGGTTTTCTTCTCAATTCTAAACTTACAACTTAACTTGTCCTGCTGTTTTGGTTTTCTTCTCAATTATAAACTTACAACATAACTTGTCCTGCTGTTTTGGTTTTCTTCTCAATTCTAAACTTACAATTTAACTTGTTCTGCTGTTTTGGTTGTCTTCTCAATTCTAAACTTACAATTTAACTTGTCCTGCTGTTTTGGTTTTCTTCTCAATTCTAAACTTACAACATAACTTGTCCTGCTGTTTTGGGTTTTCTTCTCAATTCTAAACTTACAACTTAACTTGTCCTGCTGTTTTTTTTTTGGTTTTCTTCTCAATTCTAAACTTACAATTTAACTTGTCCTGCTGTTTTGGTTTTGGTTTTTTTGTCAATTCTAAACTTACAACTTAACTTGTCCTGCTGTTTTGGTTTTCTTCTCAATTCTAAACTTACAACTTAACTTGTCCTGCTGTTTTGGGTTTGTTTTCTTGTCAATTCTAAACTTACAACTTAACTTGTCCTGCTGTTTTGGTTTTGTTTTCTTGTCAATTCTAAACTTACAACTTAACTTGTCCTGCTGTTTTGTTTTGGTTTTCTTGTCAATTCTAAACTTACAACTTAACTTGTCCTGCTGTTTTGGTTTTCTTCTCAATTCTAAACTTACAACTTAACTTGTCCTGCTGTTTTGGTTTTCTTCTCAATTCTAAACTTACAACATAACTTGTCCTGCTGTTTTGGTTTTTGTTTTTTCTCAATTCTAAACTTACAACATAACTTGTCCTGCTGTTTTGGTTTTCTTCTCAATTCTAAACTTACAACATAACTTGTCCTGCTGTTTTGGTTTTGGTTTTCTTCTCAATTCTAAACTTACAACATAACTTGTCCTGCTGTTTTGGTTTTCTTCTCAATTATAAACTTACAACATAACTTGTCCTGCTGTTTTGGTTTTGGTTTTCTTCTCAATTCTAAACTTACAACATAACTTGTCCTGCTGTTTTGGTTTTCTTCTCAATTATAAACTTACAACATAACTTGTCCTGCTGTTTTGTTTTGGTTTTCTTCTCAATTATAAACTTACAACATAACTTGTCCTGCTGTTTTGGTTTTCTTCTCAATTATAAACTTACAACATAACTTGTCCTGCTGTTTTGGTTTTCTTCTCAATTATAAACTTACAACATAACTTGTCCTGCTGTTTTGGTTTTCTTCTCAATTATAAACTTACAACATAACTTGTCCTGCTGTTTTGGTTTTCTTCTCAATTATAAACTTACAACATAACTTGTCCTGCTGTTTTGGTTTTGTTTTCTTGTCAATTCTAAACTTACAACATAACTTGTCCTGCTGTTTTGGTTTTGTTTTCTTGTCAATTCTAAACTTACAACTTAACTTGTCCTGTTGTTTTGATTTTGGTTTTCTTGTCAATTCTAAACTTACAACTTAACTTGTCCTGCTGTTTTGGTTGTCTTCTCAATTCTAAACTTACAATTTAACTTGTCCTGCTGTTTTGGTTTTCTTCTCAATTCTAAACTTACAACATAACTTGTCCTGCTGTTTTGGTTTTGGTTTTCTTCTCAATTCTAAACTTACAACATAACTTGTCCTGCTGTTTTGGTTTTCTTCTCAATTCTAAACTTACAACATAACTTGTCCTGCTGTTTTGGTTTTCTTCTCAATTCTAAACTTACAACATAACTTGTCCTGCTGTTTTGGTTTTCTTCTCAATTCTAAACTTACAACATAACTTGTCCTGCTGTTTTGGTTTTCTTCTCAATTATAAACTTACAACATAACTTGTCCTGCTGTTTTGGTTTTCTTCTCAATTATAAACTTACAACATAACTTGTCCTGCTGTTTTGGTTTTCTTCTCAATTCTAAACTTACAACATAACTTGTCCTGCTGTTTTGGTTTTCTTCTCAATTATAAACTTACAACATAACTTGTCCTGCTGTTTTGGTTTTCTTCTCAATTATAAACTTACAACATAACTTGTCCTGCTGTTTTGGTTTTCTTCTCAATTATAAACTTACAACATAACTTGTCCTGCTGTTTTGGTTTTGTTTTCTTGTCAATTCTAAACTTACAACATAACTTGTCCTGCTGTTTTGGTTTTGGTTTTCTTGTCAATTCTAAACTTACAACTTAACTTGTCCTGCTGTTTTGGTTTTGTTTTCTTGTCAATTCTAAACTTACAACTTAACTTGTCCTGCTGTTTTGGTTTTGGTTTTTTGTCAATTCTAAACTTACAACTTAACTTGTCCTGCTGTTTTGGTTTTCTTCTCAATTCTAAACTTACAACTTAACTTGTCCTGCTGTTTTGGTTTTCTTCTCAATTCTAAACTTACAACTTAACTTGTCCTGCTGTTTTGGTTTTCTTCTCAATTCTAAACTTACAATTTAACTTGTCCTGCTGTTTTGGTTTTGTTTTCTTGTCAATTCTAAACTTACAACTTAACTTGTCCTGCTGTTTTGGGTTTTCTTCTCAATTCTAAACTTACAATTTAACTTGTCCTGCTGTTTTGGTTTTCTTCTCAATTCTAAACTTACAACTTAACTTGTCCTGCTGTTTTGGTTTTCTTCTCAATTCTAAACTTACAATTTAACTTGTCCTGCTGTTTTGGTTTTCTTGTCAATTCTAAACTTACAATTTAACTTGTCCTGCTGTTTTGGTTTTCTTCTCAATTCTAAACTTACTTAACTTGTCCTGCTGTTTTGGTTTTCTTCTCAATTCTAAACTTACAATTTAACTTGTCCTGCTGTTTTGGTTTTCTTCTCAATTCTAAACTTACAACATAACTTGTCCTGCTGTTTTGGTTTTCGTTTTCTTCTCAATTCTAAACTTACAACTTAACTTGTCCTGCTGTTTTGGTTTTGGTTTTCTTGTCAATTCTAAACTTACAACATAACTTGTCCTGCTGTTTTGGTTTTGTTTTCTTCTCAATTCTAAACTTACAATTTAACTTGTCCTGCTGTTTTGGTTTTCTTCTCAATTCTAAACTTACAATTTAACTTGTCCTGGTTTTGGTTTTCTTCTCAATTCTAAACTTACAACATAACTTGTCCTGCTGTTTTGGTTTTCTTCTCAATTCTAAACTTACAACATAACTTGTCCTGCTGTTTTGGTTTTTTTTTCTCAATTCTAAACTTACAACATAACTTGTCCTGCTGTTTGGTTTTGTTTTTTTCTCAATTCTAAACTTACAACATAACTTGTCCTGCTGTTTTGGTTTTCTTCTCAATTCTAAACTTACAACATAACTTGTCCTGCTGTTTTGGTTTTGGTTTTCTTCTCAATTCTAAACTTACAACATAACTTGTCCTGCTGTTTTGGTTTTCTTCTCAATTATAAACTTACAACATAACTTGTCCTGCTGTTTTGGTTTTGGTTTTCTTCTCAATTCTAAACTTACAACATAACTTGTCCTGCTGTTTTGGTTTTCTTCTCAATTATAAACTTACAACATAACTTGTCCTGCTGTTTTGGTTTTCTTCTCAATTATAAACTTACAACATAACTTGTCCTGCTGTTTTGGTTTTCTTCTCAATTATAAACTTACAACATAACTTGTCCTGCTGTTTTGGTTTTCTTCTCAATTATAAACTTACAACATAACTTGTCCTGCTGTTTTGGTTTTCTTCTCAATTATAAACTTACAACATAACTTGTCCTGCTGTTTTGGTTTTCTTCTCAATTATAAACTTACAACATAACTTGTCCTGCTGTTTTGGTTTTGTTTTCTTGTCAATTCTAAACTTACAACATAACTTGTCCTGCTGTTTTGGTTTTGGTTTTCTTGTCAATTCTAAACTTACAACTTAACTTGTCCTGTTGTTTTGGTTTTGGTTTTCTTGTCAATTCTAAACTTACAACTTAACTTGTCCTGCTGTTTTGGTTTTCTTTTCAATTCTAAACTTACAATTTAACTTGTCCTCTGTTTTGGTTTTCTTCTCAATTCTAAACTTACAACATAACTTGTCCTGCTGTTTTGGTTTTCTTCTCAATTCTAAACTTACAACATAACTTGTCCTGCTGTTTTGGTTTTCTTCTCAATTCTAAACTTACAACATAACTTGTCCTGCTGTTTTGGTTTTCTTCTCAATTCTAAACTTACAACATAACTTGTCCTGCTGTTTTGGTTTTCTTCTCAATTATAAACTTACAACATAACTTGTCCTGCTGTTTTGGTTTTCTTCTCAATTATAAACTTACAACATAACTTGTCCTGCTGTTTTGGTTTTCTTCTCAATTCTAAACTTACAACATAACTTGTCCTGCTGTTTTGGTTTTCTTCTCAATTATAAACTTACAACATAACTTGTCCTGCTGTTTTGGTTTTCTTCTCAATTATAAACTTACAACATAACTTGTCCTGCTGTTTTGGTTTTGTTTTCTTGTCAATTCTAAACTTACAACATAACTTGTCCTGCTGTTTTGGTTTTGGTTTTCTTGTCAATTCTAAACTTACAACTTAACTTGTCCTGCTGTTTTGGTTTGTGTTTTCTTGTCAATTCTAAACTTACAACTTAACTTGTCCTGCTGTTTTGATTTTGGTTTTCTTGTCAATTCTAAACTTACAACTTAACTTGTCCTGCTGTTTTGGTTTTCTTGTCAATTCTAAACTTACAACTTAACTTGTCCTGCTGTTTTGGTTTTCTTCTCAATTCTAAACTTACAACTTAACTTGTCCTGCTGTTTTGGTTTTCTTCTCAATTCTAAACTTACAATTTAACTTGTCCTGCTGTTTTGGTTTTCTTCTCAATTCTAAACTTACAACTTAACTTGTCCTGCTGTTTTGGTTTTGTTTTCTTCTCAATTCTAAACTTACAATTTAACTTGTCCTGCTGTTTTGGTTTTCTTCTCAATTCTAAACTTACAACATAACTTGTCCTGCTGTTTTGGTTTTCTTCTCAATTCTAAACTTACAATTTAACTTGTCCTGCTGTTTTGGTTTTCTTCTCAATTCTAAACTTACAACATAACTTGTCCTGCTGTTTGTTTTGTTTTCTTCTCAATTCTAAACTTACAACTTAACTTGTCCTGCTGTTTTGGTTTTGGTTTTCTTCTCAATTCTAAACTTACAACATAACTTGTCCTGCTGTTTTGGTTTTGTTTTCTTGTCAATTCTAAACTTACAACATAACTTGTCCTGCTGTTTTGGTTTTCTTGTCAATTCTAAACTTACAATTTAACTTGTCCTGCTGTTTTGGTTTTCTTCTCAATTCTAAACTTACAATTTAACTTGTCCTGGTTTTGGTTTTCTTCTCAATTCTAAACTTACAACATAACTTGTCCTGCTGTTTTGGTTTTTTCTCAATTCTAAACTTACAACATAACTTGTCCTGCTGTTTTGGTTTTGGTTTTCTTCTCAATTCTAAACTTACAACATAACTTGTCCTGCTGTTTTGGTTTTCTTCTCAATTCTAAACTTACAACATAACTTGTCCTGCTGTTTTGGTTTTGGTTTTCTTCTCAATTCTAAACTTACAACATAACTTGTCCTGCTGTTTTGGTTTTCTTCTCAATTATAAACTTACAACATAACTTGTCCTGCTGTTTTGGTTTTGGTTTTCTTCTCAATTCTAAACTTACAACATAACTTGTCCTGCTGTTTTGGTTTTCTTCTCAATTATAAACTTACAACATAACTTGTCCTGCTGTTTTGGTTTTCTTCTCAATTCTAAACTTACAACATAACTTGTCCTGCTGTTTTGGTTTTCTTCTCAATTCTAAACTTACAATTTAACTTGTCCTGCTGTTTTGGTTTTCTTCTCAATTCTAAACTTACAACATAACTTGTCCTGCTGTTTTGGTTTTCTTCTCAATTCTAAACTTACAACATAACTTGTCCTGCTGTTTTGGTTTTCTTCTCAATTATAAACTTACAACATAACTTGTCCTGCTGTTTTGGTTTGGTTTTCTTCTCAATTCTAAACTTACAACATAACTTGTCCTGCTGTTTTGGTTTTGTTTTCTTGTCAATTCTAAACTTACAACTTAACTTGTCCTGCTGTTTTGTTTTGGTTTTCTTGTCAATTCTAAACTTACAACTTAACTTGTCCTGCTGTTTTGGTTTTCTTTTCAATTCTATACTTACAATTTAACTTGTCCTGCTGTTTTGGTTTTCTTCTCAATTCTAAACTTACAATTTAACTTGTCCTGCTGTTTTGGTTTTCTTCTCAATTCTAAACTTACAACTTAACTTGTCCTGCTGTTTTGGTTTTCGTTTTCTTCTCAATTCTAAACTTACAACTTAACTTGTCCTGCTGTTGGTTTTGTTTTCTTGTCAATTCTAAACTTACAACATAACTTGTCCTGCTGTTTTGGTTTTCTTCTCAATTCTAAACTTACAATTTAACTTGTCCTGCTGTTTTGGTTTTCTTCTCAATTCTAAACTTACAACATAACTTGTCCTGCTGTTTTGGTTTTGTTTTCTTCTCAATTCTAAACTTACAACTTAACTTGTCCTGCTGTGTTGGTTTTGTTTTCATGTCAATTCTAAACTTACAACATAACTTGTCCTGCTGTTTTGGTTTTCGTTTTCTTCTCAATTCTAAACTTACAACTTAACTTGTCCTGCTGTTTTGGTTTTCTTCTCAATTCTAAACTTACAATTTAACTTGTCCTGGTTTTGGTTTTCTTCTCAATTCTAAACTTACAACATAACTTGTCCTGCTGTTTTGGTTTTCTTCTCAATTATAAACTTACAACATAACTTGTCCTGCTGTTTTGGTTTTCTCAATTCTAAACTTACAACATAACTTGTCCTGCTGTTTTGTTTTGTTTTTTTTTCTCAATTCTAAACTTACAACATAACTTGTCCTGCTGTTTTGGTTTTCTTCTCAATTCTAAACTTACAACATAACTTGTCCTGCTGTTTTGGTTTTGGTTTTCTTCTCAATTCTAAACTTACAACATAACTTGTCCTGCTGTTTTGGTTTTCTTCTCAATTATAAACTTACAACATAACTTGTCCTGCTGTTTTGGTTTTGGTTTTCTTCTCAATTCTAAACTTACAACATAACTTGTCCTGCTGTTTTGGTTTTCTTCTCAATTATAAACTTACAACATAACTTGTCCTGCTGTTTTGGTTTTCTTCTCAATTATAAACTTACAACATAACTTGTCCTGCTGTTTTGGTTTTCTTCTCAATTATAAACTTACAACATAACTTGTCCTGCTGTTTTGGTTTTCTTCTCAATTATAAACTTACAACATAACTTGTCCTGCTGTTTTGGTTTTCTTCTCAATTATAAACTTACAACATAACTTGTCCTGCTGTTTTGGTTTTCTTCTCAATTATAAACTTACAACATAACTTGTCCTGCTGTTTTGGTTTTGTTTTCTTGTCAATTCTAAACTTACAACATAACTTGTCCTGCTGTTTTGGTTTTGTTTTCTTGTCAATTCTAAACTTACAACTTAACTTGTCCTGTTGTTTTGATTTTGGTTTTCTTGTCAATTCTAAACTTACAACTTAACTTGTCCTGCTGTTTTGGTTTTCTTTTCAATTCTAAACTTACAATTTAACTTGTCCTTCTGTTTTGGTTTTCTTCTCAATTCTAAACTTACAACATAACTTGTCCTGCTGTTTTGGTTTGGTTTTCTTCTCAATTCTAAACTTACAACATAACTTGTCCTGCTGTTTTGGTTTTCTTCTCAATTATAAACTTACAACATAACTTGTCCTGCTGTTTTGGTTTTGGTTTTCTTCTCAATTCTAAACTTACAACATAACTTGTCCTGCTGTTTTGGTTTTCTTCTCAATTCTAAACTTACAACATAACTTGTCCTGCTGTTTTGGTTTTCTTCTCAATTATAAACTTACAACATAACTTGTCCTGCTGTTTTGGTTTTCTTCTCAATTATAAACTTACAACATAACTTGTCCTGCTGTTTTGGTTTTCTTCTCAATTCTAAACTTACAACATAACTTGTCCTGCTGTTTTGGTTTTCTTCTCAATTATAAACTTACAACATAACTTGTCCTGCTGTTTTGGTTTTCTTCTCAATTATAAACTTACAACATAACTTGTCCTGCTGTTTTGGTTTTCTTCTCAATTATAAACTTACAACATAACTTGTCCTGCTGTTTTGGTTTTGTTTTCTTGTCAATTCTAAACTTACAACATAACTTGTCCTGCTGTTTTGGTTTTGGTTTTCTTGTCAATTCTAAACTTACAACTTAACTTGTCCTGCTGTTTTGGTTTTGTTTTCTTGTCAATTCTAAACTTACAACTTAACTTGTCCTGCTGTTTTGATTTTGGTTTTTTTGTCAATTCTAAACTTACAACTTAACTTGTCCTGCTGTTTTGGTTTTCTTCTCAATTCTAAACTTACAACTTAACTTGTCCTGCTGTTTTGGTTTTCTTCTCAATTCTAAACTTACAACAACTTGTCCTGCTGTTTTGGTTTTCTTCTCAATTCTAAACTTACAATTTAACTTGTCCTGCTGTTTTGGTTTTGTTTTCTTGTCAATTCTAAACTTACAACTTAACTTGTCCTGCTGTTTTGGTTTTGTTTTTTCATGTCAATTCTAAACTTACAATTTAACTTGTCCTGCTGTTTTGGTTTTCTTCTCAATTCTAAACTTACAACATAACTTGTCCTGCTGTTTTGGTTTTCTTCTCAATTCTAAACTTACAATTTAACTTGTCCTGCTGTTTTGGTTTTCTTCTCAATTCTAAACTTACAATTTAACTTGTCCTGCTGTTTTGGTTTTCTTCTCAATTCTAAACTTACAACATAACTTGTCCTGCTGTTTTGGTTTTCTTCTCAATTCTAAACTTACAACATAACTTGTCCTGCTGTTTTGGTTTTCTTCTCAATTCTAAACTTACAACATAACTTGTCCTGCTGTTTTGGTTTTCGTTTTCTTCTCAATTCTAAACTTACAACTTAACTTGTCCTGCTGTTTTGGTTTTGTTTTCTTGTCAATTCTAAACTTACAACATAACTTGTCCTGCTGTTTTGGTTTTCTTGTCAATTCTAAACTTACAATTTAACTTGTCCTGCTGTTTTGTTTTCTTCTCAATTCTAAACTTACAATTTAACTTGTCCTGGTTTTGGTTTTCTTCTCAATTTTAAACTTACAACATAACTTGTCCTGCTGTTTTGGTTTTCTTCTCAATTATAAACTTACAACATAACTTGTCCTGTTGTTTTGGTTTTTGTTTTCTTCTCAATTCTAAACTTACAACATAACTTGTCCTGCTGTTTTGGTTTTCTTCTCAATTCTAAACTTACAACATAACTTGTCCTGCTGTTTTGGTTTTGGTTTTCTTCTCAATTCTAAACTTACAACATAACTTGTCCTGCTGTTTTGGTTTTCTTCTCAATTATAAACTTACAACATAACTTGTCCTGCTGTTTTGGTTTTGGTTTTCTTCTCAATTCTGAACTTACAACATAACTTGTCCTGCTGTTTTGGTTTTCTTCTCAATTATAAACTTACAACATAACTTGTCCTGCTGTTTTGGTTTTCTTCTCAATTCTAAACTTACAATTTAACTTGTCCTGCTGTTTTGGTTTTCTTCTCAATTCTAAACTTACAATTTAACTTGTCCTGCTGTTTTGGTTTTCTTCTCAATTCTAAACTTACAACATAACTTGTCCTGCTGTTTTGGTTTTGGTTTTCTTCTCAATTCTAAACTTACAACATAACTTGTCCTGCTGTTTTGGTTTTCTTCTCAATTCTAAACTTACAACATAACTTGTCCTGCTGTTTTGTTTTTTTTTGTCAATTCTAAACTTACAACTTAACTTGTCCTGCTGTTTTGGTTTTCTTCTCAATTCTAAACTTACAACTTAACTTGTCCTGCTGTTTTGTTTTCTTGTTAATTCTAAACTTACAACTTAACTTGTCCTGCTGTGTTGGTTTTGTTTTTCTTGTCAATTCTAAACTTACAACTTAACTTGTCCTGCTGTTTTGATTTTGGTTTTCTTGTCAATTCTAAACTTACAACTTACTTGTCCTGCTGTTTTGGTTTTCTTTTCAATTCTAAACTTACAATTTAACTTGTCCTGCTGTTTTGGTTTTCTTCTCAATTCTAAACTTACAACATAACTTGTCCTGCTGTTTTGGTTTGGTTTTCTTCTCAATTCTAAACTTACAACATAACTTGTCCCTGTGTGTTGTTTTGGTTTTCTTCTCAATTCTAAACTTACAACATAACTTGTCCTGCTGTTTTGGTTTTCTTCTCAATTCTAAACTTACAACATAACTTGTCCTGCTGTTTTGGTTTTCTTCTCAATTCTAAACTTACAACATAACTTGTCCTGCTGTTTTGGTTTTTTCTTCTCAATTCTAAACTTACAACATAACTTGTCCTGCTGTTTTGGTTTTCTTCTCAATTATAAACTTACAACATAACTTGTCCTGCTGTTTTGGTTTTCTTCTCAATTCTAAACTTACAACATAACTTGTCCTGCTGTTTTGGTTTTCTTCTTCAATTCTAAACTTACAACATAACTTGTCCTGCTGTTTTGGTTTTCTTCTCAATTCTAAACTTACAACATAACTTGTCCTGCTGTTTTGGTTTTGGTTTTCTTCTCAATTCTAAACTTACAACATAACTTGTCCTGCTGTTTTGGTTTGTTTTTCTTCTCAATTCTAAACTTACAACATAACTTGTCCTGCTGTTTTGGTTTTTTGTCAATTCTAAACTTACAACTTAACTTGTTGCTGTTTTGGTAAACTTTAACTTGTCCTGCTGTTTTGGTTTTGTTTTCAATTCTAAACTTACAACATAACTTGTCCTGCTGTTTTGGTTTTGTTTTTCTTGTCAATTCTAAACTTACAACTTAACTTGTCCTGCTGTTTTGGTTTTGGTTTTCTTGTCAATTCTAAACTTACAACATAACTTGTCCTGCTGTTTTGGTTTTCTTTTCAATTCTAAACTTACAACATAACTTGTCCTGCTGTTTTGGTTTTCTTCTCAATTCTAAACTTACAACATAACTTGTCCTGCTGTTTTGGTTTTCTTTTCAATTCTAAACTTACAACATAACTTGTCCTGCTGTTTTGGTTTTCTTCTCAATTCTAAACTTACAACATAACTTGTCCTGCTGTTTTGTTTTGGTTTTCTTCTCAATTCTAAACTTACAACATAACTTGTCCTGCTGTTTTGGTTTTCTTCTCAATTCTAAACTTACAACATAACTTGTCCTGCTGTTTTGGTTTTGTTTTCTTCTCAATTCTAAACTTACAACATAACTTGTCCTGCTGTTTTGGTTTTCTTCTCAATTCTAAACTTACAACATAACTTGTCCTGCTGTTTTGGTTTTCTTCTCAATTCTAAACTTACAACATAACTTGTCCTGCTGTTTTGGTTTTCTTCTCAATTCTAAACTTACAACATAACTTGTCCTGCTGTTTTGGTTTTCTTCTCAATTCTAAACTTACAACATAACTTGTCCTGCTGTTTTTTTTGTTTTCTTCTCAATTCTAAACTTACAACATAACTTGTCCTGCTGTTTTGGTTTTCTTCTCAATTCTAAACTTACAACATAACTTGTCCTGCTGTTTTGGTTTTCTTCTCAATTCTAAACTTACAACATAACTTGTCCTGCTGTTTTGGTTTTTTTTCTTCTCAATTCTAAACTTACAACTTAACTTGTCCTGCTGTTTTGGTTTTGTTTTCTTGTCAATTCTAAACTTACAACATAACTTGTCCTGCTGTTTTGGTTTTGGTTTTCTTCTCAATTCTAAACTTACAACATAACTTGTCCTGCTGTTTTGGTTTTCTTCTCAATTCTAAACTTACAATTTAACTTGTCCTGCTGTTTTGGTTTTCTTCTCAATTCTAAACTTACAACATAACTTGTCCTGCTGTTTTGGTTTTCTTCTCAATTCTAAACTTACAACATAACTTGTCCTGCTGTTTTGGTTTTGTTTTCTTCTCAATTCTAAACTTACAACATAAATTGTCCTGCTGTTTTGGTTTTCTTCTCAATTCTAAACTTACAACATAACTTGTCCTGCTGTTTTGGTTTTGGTTTTCTTCTCAATTCTAAACTTACAACATAACTTGTCCTGCTGTTTTGGTTTTCTTCTCAATTATAAACTTACAACATAACTTGTCCTGCTGTTTTGGTTTTGGTTTTCTTCTCAATTCTAAACTTACAACATAACTTGTCCTGCTGTTTTGGTTTTCTTCTCAATTATAAACTTACAACATAACTTGTCCTGCTGTTTTGGTTTTCTTCTCAATTATAAACTTACAACATAACTTGTCCTGCTGTTTTGGTTTTCTTCTCAATTATAAACTTACAACATAACTTGTCCTGCTGTTTTGGTTTTCTTCTCAATTATAAACTTACAACATAACTTGTCCTGCTGTTTTGGTTTTCTTCTCAATTATAAACTTACAACATAACTTGTCCTGCTGTTTTGGTTTTGTTTTCTTGTCAATTCTAAACTTACAACATAACTTGTCCTGCTGTTTTGGTTTTGTTTTCTTGTCAATTCTAAACTTACAACTTAACTTGTCCTGCTGTTTTGTTTTGGTTTTCTTGTCAATTCTAAACTTACAACATAACTTGTCCTGCTGTTTTGTTTTGGTTTTCTTGTCAATTCTAAACTTACAACATAACTTGTCCTGCTGTTTTGGTTTTCTTTTCAATTCTAAACTTACAATTTAACTTGTCCTTCTGTTTTGGTTTTCTTCTCAATTCTAAACTTACAACATAACTTGTCCTGCTGTTTTGGTTTGGTTTTCTTCTCAATTCTAAACTTACAACATAACTTGTCCTGCTGTTTTGGTTTTCTTCTCAATTCTAAACTTACAACATAACTTGTCCTGCTGTTTTGGTTTTTTTCTTCTCAATTCTAAACTTACAACATAACTTGTCCTGCTGTTTTGGTTTTCTTCTCAATTATAAACTTACAACATAACTTGTCCTGCTGTTTTGGTTTTCTTCTCAATTATAAACTTACAACATAACTTGTCCTGCTGTTTTGGTTTTCTTCTCAATTATAAACTTACAACATAACTTGTCCTGCTGTTTTGGTTTTCTTCTCAATTCTAAACTTACAACATAACTTGTCCTGCTGTTTTGGTTTTCTTCTCAATTATAAACTTACAACATAACTTGTCCTGCTGTTTTGGTTTTCTTCTCAATTATAAACTTACAACATAACTTGTCCTGCTGTTTTGGTTTTCTTCTCAATTATAAACTTACAACATAACTTGTCCTGCTGTTTTGGTTTTGTTTTTCTTGTCAATTCTAAACTTACAACATAACTTGTCCTGCTGTTTTGGTTTTGGTTTTCTTGTCAATTCTAAACTTACAACATAACTTGTCCTGCTGTTTTGGTTTTGTTTTCTTGTCAATTCTAAACTTACAACTTAACTTGTCCTGCTGTTTTGGTTTTGGTTTTCTTCTCAATTCTAAACTTACAACATAACTTGTCCTGCTGTTTTGGTTTTCTTCTCAATTCTAAACTTACAATTTAACTTGTCCTGCTGTTTTGGTTTTCTTCTCAATTATAAACTTACAACATAACTTGTCCTGCTGTTTTGGTTTTCTTCTCAATTCTAAACTTACAACTTAACTTGTCCTGCTGTTTTTTTTGGTTTTCTTCTCAATTCTAAACTTACAATTTAACTTGTCCTGCTGTTTTGGTTTTTTTTCTCAATTCTAAACTTACAACTTATAACTTGTCCTGCTGTTTTGGTTTTCTTCTCAATTCTAAACTTACAACATAACTTGTCCTGCTGTTTTGGTTTTGTTTTCTTGTCAATTCTAAACTTACAACTTAACTTGTCCTGCTGTTTTGGTTTTGTTTTCTTGTCAATTCTAAACTTACAACTTAACTTGTCCTGCTGTTTTGTTTTGGTTTTCTTGTCAATTCTAAACTTACAACTTAACTTGTCCTGCTGTTTTGGTTTTCTTTTCAATTCTAAACTTACAACTTAACTTGTCCTGCTGTTTTGGTTTTCTTCTCAATTCTAAACTTACAACATAACTTGTCCTGCTGTTTTGGTTTTCTTCTCAATTCTAAACTTACAACATAACTTGTCCTGCTGTTTTGGTTTTGGTTTTCTTCTCAATTCTAAACTTACAACATAATTTGTCCTGCTGTTTTGGTTTTCTTCTCAATTATAAACTTACAACATAACTTGTCCTGCTGTTTTGGTTTTGGTTTTCTTCTCAATTCTAAACTTACAACATAACTTGTCCTGCTGTTTTGGTTTTCTTCTCAATTATAAACTTACAACATAACTTGTCCTGCTGTTTTGGTTTTCTTCTCAATTATAAACTTACAACATAACTTGTCCTGCTGTTTTGGTTTTCTTCTCAATTATAAACTTACAACATAACTTGTCCTGCTGTTTTGGTTTTCTTTCTCAATTATAAACTTACAACTTAACTTGTCCTGCTGTTTTGGTTTTCTTCTCAATTCTAAACTTACAATTTAACTTGTCCTGCTGTTTTGGTTTTCTTCTCAATTCTAAACTTACAATTTAACTTGTCCTGCTGTTTTGGTTGTCTTCTCAATTCTAAACTTACAACTTAACTTGTCCTGCTGTTTTTGTTTTCGTTTTCTTCTCAATTCTAAACTTACAACATAACTTGTCCTGCTGTTTTGGTTTTGTTTTCTTGTCAATTCTAAACTTACAACTTAACTTGTCCTGCTGTTTTGGTTTTCTTCTCAATTCTAAACTTACAATTTAACTTGTCCTGCTGTTTTGGTTGTCTTCTCAATTCTAAACTTACAACATAACTTGTCCTGCTGTTTTGGTTTTGTTTTCTTCTCAATTCTAAACTTACAACTTAACTTGTCCTGCTGTTTTGGTTTTGTTTTTCTTGTCAATTCTAAACTTACAACATAACTTGTCCTGCTGTTTTGGTTTTGTTTTCTTCTCAATTCTAAACTTACAATTTAACTTCTCCTGCTGTTTTGGTTTTCTTCTCAATTCTAAACTTACAATTTAACTTGTCGTGGTTTTGGTTTCCTTCTCAATTCTAAACTTACAACATAACTTGTCCTGCTGTTTTGGTTTTTTCTCAATTCTAAACTTACAACATAACTTGTCCTGCTGTTTTGGTTTTGTTTTTCTTCTCAATTCTAAACTTACAACATAACTTGTCCTGCTGTTTTGGTTTTCTTCTCAATTCTAAACTTACAACATAACTTGTCCTGCTGTTGGTTTTGGTTTTCTTCTCAATTCTAAACTTACAACATAACTTGTCCTGCTGTTTTGGTTTTCTTTCAATTATAAACTTACAACATAACTTGTCCTGCTGTTTTGGTTTTGGTTTTCTTCTCAATTCTAAACTTACAACATAACTTGTCCTGCTGTTTTGGTTTTCTTCTCAATTATAAACTTACAACATAACTTGTCCTGCTGTTTTGGTTTTCTTCTCAATTATAAACTTACAACATAACTTGTCCTGCTGTTTTGGTTTTCTTCTCAATTATAAACTTACAACATAACTTGTCCTGCTGTTTTGGTTTTCTTCTCAATTATAAACTTACAACATAACTTGTCCTGCTGTTTTGGTTTTGGTTTTCTTGTCAATTCTAAACTTACAACATAACTTGTCCTGCTGTTTTGGTTTTGGTTTTCTTGTCAATTCTAAACTTACAACTTAACTTGTCCTGCTGTTTTGGTTTTTTTTCTTGTCAATTCTAAACTTACAACTTAACTTGTCCTGTTGTTTTGTTTTGGTTTTCTTGTCAATTCTAAACTTACAACTTAACTTGTCCTGCTGTTTTGGTTTTCTTTTCAATTCTAAACTTACAATTTAACTTGTCCTGCTGTTTTGGTTTTCTTCTCAATTCTAAACTTACAACATAACTTGTCCTGCTGTTTTGGTTTTGGTTTTCTTCTCAATTCTAAACTTACAACATAACTTGTCCTGCTGTTTTGGTTTTCTTCTCAATTATAAACTTACAACATAACTTGTCCTGCTGTTTTGGTTTTGGTTTTCTTCTCAATTCTAAACTTACAACATAACTTGTCCTGCTGTTTTGGTTTTCTTCTCAATTATAAACTTACAACATAACTTGTCCTGCTGTTTTGGTTTTCTTCTCAATTATAAACTTACAACATAACTTGTCCTGCTGTTTTGGTTTTCTTCTCAATTATAAACTTACAACATAACTTGTCCTGCTGTTTTGGTTTTCTTCTCAATTATAAACTTACAACATAACTTGTCCTGCTGTTTTGGTTTTCTTCTCAATTATAAACTTACAACATAACTTGTCCTGCTGTTTTGGTTTTCTTCTCAATTATAAACTTACAACATAACTTGTCCTGCTGTTTTGGTTTTTCTCAATTATAAACTTACAACATAACTTGTCCTGCTGTTTTGGTTTTGTTTTTCTTGTCAATTCTAAACTTACAACATAACTTGTCCTGCTGTTTTGGTTTTGGTTTTCTTGTCAATTCTAAACTTACAACTTAACTTGTCCTGCTGTTTTGGTTTTGTTTTTCTTGTCAATTCTAAACTTACAACTTAACTTGTCCTGTTGTTTTGGTTTTGGTTTTCTTGTCAATTCTAAATTTACAACTTAACTTGTCCTGCTGTTTTGGTTTTCTTTTCAATTCTAAACTTACAAATTAACTTGTCCTGCTGTTTTGGTTTTCTTCTCAATTCTAAACTTACAACATAACTTGTCCTGCTGTTTTGGTTTTCTTCTCAATTCTAAACTTACAACATAACTTGTCCTGCTGTTTTGGTTTTCTTCTCAATTCTAAACTTACAACATAACTTGTCCTGCTGTTTTGGTTTTCTTCTCAATTATAAACTTACAACATAACTTGTCCTGCTGTTTTGGTTTTCTTCTCAATTATAAACTTACAACATAACTTGTCCTGCTGTTTTGGTTTTCTTCTCAATTATAAACTTACAACATAACTTGTCCTGCTGTTTTGGTTTTCTTCTCAATTATAAACTTACAACATAACTTGTCCTGCTGTTTTGGTTTTGTTTTTCTTGTCAATTCTAAACTTACAACATAACTTGTCCTGCTGTTTTGGTTTTGGTTTTCTTGTCAATTCTAAACTTACAACTTAACTTGTCCTGCTGTTTTGGTTTTGTTTTCTTGTCAATTCTAAACTTACAACATAACTTGTCCTGTTGTTTTGGTTTTGGTTTTCTTGTCAATTCTAAACTTACAACATAACTTGTCCTGCTGTTTTGGTTTTCTTTTCAATTCTAAACTTACAACTAACTTGTCCTGCTGTTTTGGTTTTCTTCTCAATTCTAAACTTACAACATAACTTGTCCTGCTGTTTTGGTTTTCTTCTCAATTCTAAACTTACAACATAACTTGTCCTGCTGTTTTGGTTTTCTTCTCAATTATAAACTTACAACATAACTTGTCCTGCTGTTTTGGTTTTGTTTTCTTGTCAATTCTAAACTTACAACATAACTTGTCCTGCTGTTTTGGTTTTGGTTTTCTTGTCAATTCTAAACTTACAACTTAACTTGTCCTGCTGTTTTGGTTTTGTTTTTCTTGTCAATTCTAAACTTACAACTTAACTTGTCCTGTTGTTTTGGTTTTGGTTTTCTTGTCAATTCTAAACTTACAACAACTTGTCCTGCTGTTTTGGTTTTCTTTTCAATTCTAAACTTACAATTTAACTTGTCCTGCTGTTTTGGTTTTCTTCTCAATTCTAAACTTACAACATAACTTGTCCTGCTGTTTTGGTTTTGTTTTCTTCTCAATTCTAAACTTACAACATAACTTGTCCTGCTGTTTTGGTTTTCTTCTCAATTCTAAACTTACAACATAACTTGTCCTGCTGTTTTGGTTTTGGTTTTCTTCTCAATTCTAAACTTACAACATAACTTGTCCTGCTGTTTTGGTTTTCTTCTCAATTATAAACTTACAACATAACTTGTCCTGCTGTTTTGGTTTTCTTCTCAATTATAAACTTACAACATAACTTGTCCTGCTGTTTTGGTTTTCTTCTCAATTATAAACTTACAACATAACTTGTCCTGCTGTTTTGGTTTTCTTCTCAATTATAAACTTACAACATAACTTGTCCTGCTGTTTTGGTTTTCTTCTCAATTATAAACTTACAACATAACTTGTCCTGCTGTTTTGGTTTTCTTCTCAATTATAAACTTACAACATAACTTGTCCTGCTGTTTTGGTTTTTTCTCAATTATAAACTTACAACATAACTTGTCCTGCTGTTTTGGTTTTGTTTTCTTGTCAATTCTAAACTTACAACATAACTTGTCCTGCTGTTTTGGTTTTGGTTTTCTTGTCAATTCTAAACTTACAACTTAACTTGTCCTGCTGTTTTGGTTTTGTTTTCTTGTCAATTCTAAACTTACAACTTAACTTGTCCTGTTGTTTTGGTTTTGGTTTTCTTGTCAATTCTAAACTTACAACTTAACTTGTCCTGCTGTTTTGGTTTTCTTTTCAATTCTAAACTTACAAATTAACTTGTCCTTCTGTTTTGGTTTTCTTCTCAATTCTAAACTTACAACATAACTTGTCCTGCTGTTTTGGTTTTCTTCTCAATTCTAAACTTACAATTTAACTTGTCCTGCTGTTTTGGTTTTCTTCTCAATTCTAAACTTACAACATAACTTGTCCTGCTGTTTTGGTTTTCTTCTCAATTATAAACTTACAACATAACTTGTCCTGCTGTTTTGGTTTTTTCTTCTCAATTATAAACTTACAACATAACTTGTCCTGTTGTTTTGGTTTTCTTCTCAATTATAAACTTACAACATAACTTGTCCTGCTGTTTTGGTTTTCTTCTCAATTATAAACTTACAACATAACTTGTCCTGCTGTTTTGGTTTTGTTTTCTTGTCAATTCTAAACTTACAACATAACTTGTCCTGCTGTTTTGGTTTTGGTTTTCTTGTCAATTCTAAACTTACTTAACTTGTCCTGCTGTTTTGGTTTTGTTTTCTTGTCAATTCTAAACTTACAACATAACTTGTCCTGCTGTTTTGGTTTTGGTTTTCTTGTCAATTCTAAACTTACAACAACTTGTCCTGCTGTTTTGGTTTTCTTTTCAATTCTAAACTTACAAATTAACTTGTCCTTCTGTTTTGGTTTTCTTCTCAATTCTAAACTTACAACAACTTGTCCTGCTGTTTTGGTTTTCTTCTCAATTCTAAACTTACAATTTAACTTGTCCTGGTTTTGGTTTTCTTCTCAATTCTAAACTTACAACATAACTTGTCCTGCTGTTTTGGTTTTCTTCTCAATTATAAACTTACAACATAACTTGTCCTGCTGTTTTGGTTTTGTTTTCTTCTCAATTCTAAACTTACAACATAACTTGTCCTGCTGTTTTGGTTTTGGTTTTCTTGTCAATTCTAAACTTACAACATAACTTGTCCTGCTGTTTTGGTTTTGTTTTCTTCTCAATTCTAAACTTACAACATAACTTGTCCTGTTGTTTTGATTTGGTTTTCTTCTCAATTCTAAACTTACAACATAACTTGTCCTGCTGTTTTGGTTTTCTTTTCAATTCTAAACTTACAACATAACTTGTCCTGCTGTTTTGGTTTTCTTCTCAATTCTAAACTTACAACATAACTTGTCCTGCTGTTTTGGTTTTGGTTTCTTCTCAATTCTAAACTTACAACATAACTTGTCCTGCTGTTTTGGTTTTTTCTTCTCAATTATAAACTTACAACATAACTTGTCCTGCTGTTTTGGTTTTGGTTTTCTTCTCAATTCTAAACTTACAACATAACTTGTCCTGCTGTTTTGGTTTTCTTCTCAATTATAAACTTACAACATAACTTGTCCTGTTTTGTTTTGGTTTTCTTCTCAATTATAAACTTACAACATAACTTGTCCTGCTGTTTTGGTTTTCTTCTCAATTATAAACTTACAACATAACTTGTCCTGCTGTTTTGGTTTTCTTCTCAATTATAAACTTACAACATAACTTGTCCTGCTGTTTTGGTTTGGTTTTCTTCTCAATTCTAAACTTACAACATAACTTGTCCTGCTGTTTTGGTTTTCTTCTCAATTATAAACTTACAACATAACTTGTCCTGCTGTTTTGGTTTTCTTCTCAATTATAAACTTACAACATAACTTGTCCTGCTGTTTTGGTTTTCTTCTCAATTATAAACTTACAACATAACTTGTCCTGCTGTTTTGGTTTTGGTTTTCTTCTCAATTATAAACTTACAACATAACTTGTCCTGCTGTTTTTGGTTTTCTTCTCAATTATAAACTTACAACATAACTTGTCCTGCTGTTTTGGTTTTCTTCTCAATTATAAACTTACAACATAACTTGTCCTGCTGTTTTGGTTTGTTTTCTTGTCAATTCTAAACTTACAACATAACTTGTCCTGCTGTTTTGGTTTTGGTTTTTCTTGTCAATTCTAAACTTACAACATAACTTGTCCTGCTGTTTTGTTTTGGTTTTCTTGTCAATTCTAAACTTACAACATAACTTGTCCTGTTGTTTTGGTTTTGGTTTTCTTGTCAATTCTAAACTTACAACTTATAACTTGTCCTGCTGTTTTGGTTTTCTTTTCAATTCTAAACTTACAATTAACTTGTCCTTCTGTTTTGGTTTTCTTCTCAATTCTAAACTTACAACATAACTTGTCCTGCTGTTTTGGTTTGGTTTTCTTCTCAATTCTAAACTTACAACATAACTTGTCCTGCTGTTTTGGTTTTCTTCTCAATTATAAACTTACAACATAACTTGTCCTGCTGTTTTGGTTTTGGTTTTCTTCTCAATTCTAAACTTACAACATAACTTGTCCTGCTGTTTTGGTTTTCTTCTCAATTCTAAACTTACAACATAACTTGTCCTGCTGTTTTGGTTTTCTTCTCAATTCTAAACTTACAACATAACTTGTCCTGCTGTTTTGGTTTTCTTCTCAATTATAAACTTACAACATAACTTGTCCTGCTGTTTTGGTTTTCTTCTCAATTATAAACTTACAACATAACTTGTCCTGCTGTTTTGGTTTTTGGTTTTCTTCTCAATTCTAAACTTACAACATAACTTGTCCTGCTGTTTTGGTTTTCTTCTCAATTATAAACTTACAACATAACTTGTCCTGCTGTTTTGGTTTTCTTCTCAATTATAAACTTACAACATAACTTGTCCTGCTGTTTGGTTTGTTTTTTTCTTGTCAATTCTAAACTTACAACATAACTTGTCCTGCTGTTTTGGTTTTCGTTTTCTTGTCAATTCTAAACTTACAACTTAACTTGTCCTGCTGTTTTGGTTTTGTTTTCTTGTCAATTCTAAACTTACAACATAACTTGTCCTGTTTTGGTTTTGGTTTTCTTCTCAATTCTAAACTTACAACTTAACTTGTCCTGCTGTTTTGGTTTTCTTTTCAATTCTAAACTTACAACGTAACTTGTCCTGCTGTTTTGGTTTTCTTCTCAATTCTAAACTTACAACTTAACTTCTCCTGCTGTTTTGGTTTTCTTCTCAATTCTAAACTTACAACATAACTTGTCCTGGTTTTGGTTTTCTTCTCAATTCTAAACTTACAACATAACTTGTCCTGCTGTTTTGGTTTTCTTCTCAATTATAAACTTACAACATAACTTGTCCTGCTGTTTTGGTTTTCTTCTCAATTATAAACTTACAACATAACTTGTCCTGCTGTTTTGGTTTTCTTCTCAATTATAAACTTACAACATAACTTGTCCTGCTGTTTTGGTTTTCTTCTCAATTATAAACTTACAACATAACTTGTCCTGCTGTTTTGGTTTTGTTTTCTTGTCAATTCTAAACTTACAACATAACTTGTCCTGCTGTTTTGGTTTGGTTTTCTTGTCAATTCTAAACTTACAACTAACTTGTCCTGCTGTTTTGGTTTTGTTTTCTTGTCAATTCTAAACTTACAACTTAACTTGTCCTGTTGTTTTGATTTTGGTTTTCTTGTCAATTCTAAACTTACAACATAACTTGTCCTGCTGTTTTGGTTTTCTTTTCAATTCTAAACTTACAAATAACTTGTCCTTCTGTTTTGGTTTTCTTGTCAATTCTAAACTTACAACAACTTGTCCTGCTGTTTTTTGGTTTTCTTCTCAATTCTAAACTTACAACATAACTTGTCCTGATTTTTGTTTTGGTTTTCTTCTCAATTATAAACTTACAACATAACTTGTCCTGCTGTTTTGGTTTTGTTTTCTTGTCAATTCTAAACTTACAACATAACTTGTCCTGCTGTTTTGGTTTTGGTTTTCTTGTCAATTCTAAACTTACAACATAACTTGTCCTGCTGTTTTGGTTTTGTTTTTTCTTGTCAATTCTAAACTTACAACTTAACTTGTCCTGTTGTTTTGATTTTGGTTTTCTTGTCAATTCTAAACTTACAACAACTTGTCCTGCTGTTTTGGTTTTCTTTTCAATTCTAAACTTACAATTTAACTTGTCCTTCTGTTTTGTTTTCTTCTCAATTTTAAACTTACAACATAACTTGTCCTGCTGTTTTGGTTTTGGTTTTCTTCTCAA